>NC_080076.1:34735787-35049854 GCF_949987535.1 Balaenoptera acutorostrata | reverse complement strand
CAGACCACCACATAGTCAGCCCCCCACAACAGAAGGACCCACGTAGCCCTCATAGGGGGAACCCATAGAGCATATAGCTCAGGTGTTGAGAGGGGAGTGTGTTGTTGGGACAAATAGGACATCTCCTACAAAAAGCCAGTTCTCCAAGGTCAGGAAATGTAATCAACTACCTGATACATAAAAATAAAAACAGCAATTTAGGCAAAAAATATAGAGAGAGGAAGGTTATTGTTGGAGAAGTGATAAGCAAAATAGAATAAATGTAACTAATCTTATACTTCAAATCTTTTGATAATGTTTCTGAAGAATAAAACCAGGTAGAAAGATAAGATGTGTGATCAGAGTGGGTTCACTTAAAAAATGTATGATATCTATCAGAACACACATGACAAGAAAAAATATGACATACTCTGAGGTCAACAAAGATTCAGCAATAAAATCAACAGGTTGGATGCATGCTGCTTACAAGTATTTGGGCGGTGATTATTGGATAACACAAGCAATGGCAGCTCTCATGAACCAGGAACCAGTCTTCTAGGGGTCCAGAGGGACATTCTTCATGTGTTTAATATATGTTAAAAGAGTGACATTTCATGTGAGGACACTTCCCTACAAGTAATTCCTAGGAATCCCACATTGTTGCTCTTTTCTTTAAATATGATGTCTTGATTTTATTTCTTTTGTCTGCCTGAGTTCAGCATAATATAGCAGTTATACTTTCATTTCTTTTTCTTGCTAGAATATCAAAAAGTTCATAATTCCAAGATATTGACTTATATGGACTTTTCCTTACTATAATATCAAGAAATTTATAATTCCAAGATACTCAGCAGGAGAAAGAATTTCAGGACCGTAGAATAATAATCCACTGAAATGTCTTCTCCCCAAATAAGCAGCCACCAAAAATAATGATAAACAAAATTTATCATTTATAGGAGTCCATAACCCTATTCGGGGTAGGCTTCCCACATAGGCCAACTAAGGTAACCTCTGGGGGGTGTGTCCAGGGGCTCTGAAGAGGGGTTCCTTGTCCCCAAAATTCTTTTGTTAGAGGTGACGCTTTAAAATGTCAGAATCTCAGTGACAGTAGCTTACATAAGTGAATGAGATACAATTCTTTTCTTCTTTCCTGAGAGTTTTTCTGAGGAGGAAGGAACTAGAAGTTGGATATGTGATACCTAAAAGGACAGAGAGGATCAAAGGTGTGAATGAGAAACTAAATGAGGCATGGTGAGCGGGGCAAGAGAAGAGAAGGTTTCAAAGACCAGCTATAACTAGCTCACAACCTTATATAACTTGCCAACTGCAGTCAAAAGCCCTGGACTTCAATCAAATAGGTCTGTTTGAAGAGCATTTTAACTGCTCCTCTCCTGATCTTGAGGCTCCGCACAGGCTTCCCAGCTTGGGACAGCTGACGTTCCCTACTATTAAATTACTCTGTTTCAGCTACTTCTTCCTTAAATCATTCTCTAGGTTAGTCAACTTGAATCTATACCAATGAATTGTGATAAAGGACAGTCTCTTCTCTTTAGGTTTTGACTGAAGTAAACAGGTTAGTTGAGTCCTACCTGTAGTCAGATAGGTGCCACAATTGATGCCATGAACACCCCTGGTTCCCAAATATACCCCCTGCCAGCTGCTGTAGTTTACACTCTCTTGGATGAAGAAAGCAATTTTATGTCTTAGGGGATGGGTCCCCAAATGGATTGTGACTGGGTGTGACATGTGTTGAAATTGTGTTATCACTAGGAATAGCAATGCACCAGAGTGTACTAGTGATTTACTTTGTAATAATTAGAGAAGGTTCTCAGTTATATTTTTAGAAACATTATTTTACTCATTCTAACAAAAAGTGGCTTGGGCCTCAGGAATGGTGCAAATGTCTTGAGACAGTCACATGAAGAAGAATATATTCAGTCAAATAGGTGCTGACAGAGAAGATTTGAAAACCATAGGATTAAAACACTGTGCTACTTAAAAGCCATGATGTCTCTTGGAAAGAGTCCTGCTGGATGTGGGTGTCAGCAACCTTCATTTGTTAGAGTGACAAAGTTCAGACACCTCTCCTTCTGATGCCTGACAGAAGATTACTCATGGTGGGAGTAATCTGCCCTGTTCACTAAGTGGTCTCTCACAATAACTTTTCCTTGAGGTAGTTGGGAGCAAAAAGGAGAGAGTTTTTCTGAGCAACTTGGTGAAGGCTTTTCAAGCTAATGTGCTTATGAATCACCTGTGGGCCTTATTAAAATGTAGGATCTGATTTGGTGTGTCTGGGTGGGGCTTGAGAGTCTTCATTTCTAACAAGCTCCCAGGTGAAACTAACGCTGCTGGACTACACTTTACCAGCTACAAGCACTTAACCTGAGCTTCATTGGAAGGATGACAGTGTCAGCCCAACCTGTCTCCTGTGAGCATTAATCAGGTAGTGGAGGGGAGAGAGCTAAATATATGTTATGTGGTCTCCTGAATGTTTTGAGACTAAGTCTAGTTAGGACAGGCTTACATGGGATACAGAGATGCAAATTCCTAAGGAAGATGGTGGGGATGGGGTGGGTCATTTGAAATTTCTTTCTGTGTCTTCCTGAATCCCATGAGTTTTTCTGTAAGATGGGTGCCT
Organism: Balaenoptera acutorostrata; assembly: GCF_949987535.1. Lineage (NCBI taxonomy): Eukaryota > Metazoa > Chordata > Mammalia > Artiodactyla > Balaenopteridae > Balaenoptera > Balaenoptera acutorostrata. The sequence continues at coordinate 35,047,237 of NC_080076.1, read as the reverse complement.
TATGCAGACCAATCCATGACAGTGGGAGGTGTGATCAATGAATCTGTTAAGGTTTACACACCACCCTTCAGGGAGGGTGGCAGGAAGACAAATGCAGTTTATTTTCTCCAGCTCAGCAGCTCATTTGCATAACATGCAGGAGGGAGAATGCAAAGGAAGAAAAATACTAAAAGGGGCAGAATATGCTAAAATAGGTCAAGGGAGAAAATGAAAGAGTATTATTCTACTCTCTTCAGAAAATTCTGTTAAGTTAGACCTGCCACAGACCACAAGATCAGTGTTGTAAACATATTTTGTTTTTCAGCTACCAAAAGCTTTGATTGTTAGATAAGGACTGACTAAAGATGTGGGCTCAATAGGGCAAGATGTATGTTGTGTTGATTTTGGAGGAGAGAGTGCCTATATATCTTTAGCCAGGCCAGATCCTTGGTAAAATGTCAGCAAACTTGTTTCTATCAGCGCTATTTTCTAACTCTTCCCTTTCCTCATATTGTTTTGTTTTACAGATGCCTATTTCTCTTTATTTAAATTAATTCACACGAAGATGTTACTGACTTGACATGTACTTTTCCTAGCTGTGTTTGTCTTATTTTCTAAATTTACAAAGCAATTACTTTTGCTATGATATTCACTAATATTCTGAGGTTAGTAATACTTATCCCAAAACACTAAGGGCAAACTATCAGATACTGTGTTTGATGAGTATGTTGATTCTCTTACCAAATTGACCCTAGCGCAGCTAAAGTCCCCTACCTTGGTGGGGAAGGTTCTTTTCCAGCTCAGATTTATACAACCAATAATGAAACCGATGCTGAAACTGAAACAGCACAAGCTTTATTCAATGGCCAGAGAATGGAGAAATGGGAACTTAGTTAAAAAATCAACTTCTCAAGCTGACTTGGGCTGAGACACCATATATATAGGAGGATCGAGGTAAAAGGGAGGAAATAAAGAGAGGGAGGAATGTTCATGATTTATCTGAGAACAGGGGTATGGTTTGCTCAGAACTCAGGCAACACTCCTTTTCGGTTCTTGTATGAATCTTCCGGTTGTTGACATGGTGCTAATACATTAGCATGCTTAACGTATAACAAAGAGTGTATAATGAGGCTCAAGGTCTACTGGAAGTCAAGTCTTCCACCATCTTGGACCTAGCTGGTTCTAATCAGTTCTTGTTTTTCTTTGTAGCTTCATCTTTTGTGGTTAAGCCTGAAACTCAGATAAGAGCAGTTAGTCTCCAACCAGGGGCAGGGATATGATTCTTGGGCAACAGTCTGGTAACAAGTCTGCTGGTCTGAGAGTCTTTCCTACCCAACACTGTAAAATCACCACTTGTACCCTTCAACATAATAGGCCCTCTTACCTTCACACACACAAGTAAAGCCCTATCTGCCTTCTTAATGAATCACTAAAAGGAATGTTATGTAAAACACTTGAACTTCATACTTAAAGCACAGTTCTCTTGTATAAGGTCAGAATCTTCCCACTGGTTTTCCTTTTATCAGCCTGCATATGTTCCCCACTCCAGGAATCCTGACAACTGGACAAGTGGAAAAGGATCTCATCAGACTCAGAGCCTATATTTCCAATTAGAAGAGGTTATAGTAAAGTTAAGTATAACACAATACACCAGCAACAATATTTCCTGCTAGTGAGATGGTCAGGAAGTAGTACACCCAAAATCATGGTTCCCTGTTGAATTTGTCTTTATTTTTAGTCTTTGTTCCATTTCCCTGAAATGAAAGAAGGTGACATTACGATGACTTCCTCATGCTGAATTTAAAGACTTAGGGCTAGAAAGGGGCAGGCTGAAACTTAAATCTTCCTGAGGAGGCTGCGGGAGGGAAGACAGAGACTTGAATATAAATTAAGGCTAAGGGACCCCACTACAGTTAGCGACTGAGAACACAGAGTTCAAGGGACTGAATTTCAGGTTCATAGATGAGCAAGCATAAATTAAGTCATCAGTTGGAGCAACACAGAAGTTAACTGCAGAATCAAATATGCATTGATGGGCCCTTTATCGCTCTGAAGATAGTTATAACCAAGTATAGCTCAGCTTGAAGCATCTTAAGAGACACATGGTTTACTCTGGAGGGATTTCTCCTTGCCCCTGCAGTCATGAGAAGCAGAAGGATGGTTCTTGTTGGAAGATGTATCTCTTGACTTCATTTCTTAGAGGTGTGAACGTTACTCACTAGTGAGACTTAGAGTCAAGTTGCAATGACTCTGTTGTCATTTAGAGGAGCCATGTGCTATGTTACTTGAGTCCCTTTCACACTTTGGCTTTTAAATATTATTTCCCTCTAAAAGACATTTCTTTGTAAATAAAGAGCTATGTGTCATTCTGCTTTATCATTCTCTCCTATGAAGGGAGACTCTGGGAGATAAACAACACCCAGATAAATAAGGCTTAGAGACTGTAGGCCAAGGCTTCTATTGGTTCCACTATATTTATCTCTCTCTCCCTCTCAAAGAAATAATGATAGTAATTATTTTAAAAAAATGATTCTCTTTTCTAATCATTTTAAATTGCTATTTACCACTCTACTCAAATAGTAATTGTTTTTATGGCCCTGTTGTAACTCGTGAGAAGGAGGGAGATGGAATAAGCAGCTGAGAAAACCCATTCACTCCCTGGGCAGCATAGCTAAGGCACAAAGCAGATTTGCAGTAGTTCATCTACCAAACCTTCTTCAACTCTCACTCTGGATTTTATGTAGAGATCTGTGATGAAAGACAGAGAATTTGAATCTGCTGAGTGTATTAAATGCAGTGGAGGGAGAGTATTTGGGGAATAGATATTTTTTAAAAAATACCTTTGAAGACACATGAATGAGCTGATATTGAATTTGGTGTGTAGGTGGGGCAAGAGGACTGAACTGGGATATAAAGACCTGTGTTTTGCCACTTCTTACCTGTATGTAAATTTGGGTGGTGAGTCACTTTCTTGATGTTTTCTTAATCTTTTAACAAATTATTATAATTCTTAATCTCTGTCTCATTGTAGTGCTGTTTATCTTAAATGATATATATTCCAAGTAAAAATTGCTGTAAAATGTGTAGACTTGAGGACATGAAACTTTAGGATTGGAAGCAATCTACAAAGTGAATGTTGGCTCCAAATGTCTTCACACTTCCCAATTACTTTAAGTGGGAGACAAAATAAACCAACCCTGAAATAGCTTCCTGAAGAAATTTGGAATTGGCAATTTTTGTATACGAAAAGAAAGAAAGGAGTCATCTAAAGTTGAAAACAGCTCTTGAGGTTTGTATGTTGTATGCAGCTCTGCCAACTCTTTCTCAAGCGTGAGGCTAGAAAGGAACAACATCATGAGTGAGTCAAAATGGAGTAAACTACCGTGTCCTCCACTAGAAGGTAAGGGGGGAGGCTGTAGTGGTTAAGCAAGTGACCTGGAAGGTCAGTCAGTCCACAGCTTACTCATTATCTGGGCACAGCTTTAGAATATTACCTAATACACTATGGGAATGAAATGAAGTAGTCTAAGAAAAGTGCTTAGCATATTGTGTGCCGTGTAAAATATACTCGATAAATGACTAATGGAGGTAGTTATATTAATTTTAGAGGGAGTATACTGCTAAACACACTGTATAATTTCAGAGATATTGAAAAATCTGTTGACTTAAGTACAGTTGACCCTTGAACAACATGGGTTTGAACTGTGTGGGTCCATGTACACACGGATTTTTTTTCAATAAATACTATAATAGTAATGTGTAATCTGTGGTTGGTTGAATCTGCAGATGCAGAGGGCCTACTATAAAGTTATACATGCACGGGGTTGGTGCCCCTAACCCTCTTATTTTTCAAGGGTCAATTGTATTTCCCCTTTCAATATTTCCCAGTATTTTCCCCTAGTCTCTTATTTAAAAACTTCCCATTCCCAGAGAAGTAGATATAATTCTACCTACAAGGTCTGATACTACACCTCCTTTGCTTACCATTGAACATCAAGCCCTTCAAACTGTTCTTGGCACAGAGTTGTGTTCAGTAAATGTGTACTTATTAACTTTATGAAAGCTGTGATCCATGTGGTCCAATATCAGAGTGGTGGCAGAGTTAAAGAAGTGCCAAATCCCCAGGTAGTTGCAAAATAACTCAATATCTTTACATGCATTTCTCCAACACATGCAAAATGGTACAAAGTCCACAACAATGCTTCTTAAAATGCTAATTTTCCCCTCAATTAGCTTCCCTCCCAAAAGAGAGCAACTCCTATACTTTTACCAAATTTCTCAAGCTGAGCCTCCTTCATCCCTAATCTAATGTATTTTTTCATCTATCTCTTTTTCTTTCCCATTTTGGACCATAAACCCCCAGAAGAGTTTGTCTGACAAGACAGAGGGTGTGAGAGGTGAAAAAAACTGTATGTACAAAGCCAAAACCTTCTTAGTTGGCATGACAAAAAAGCTAGAAACACCTGTGTAATAACTTATTTCTGTTGGATTTGTTAACTGAATAGCTGATTGAATGGAAAACTTAAGCAAATTGTTCTGGTTTTATACCTTGGTAACAATCTCTGTCTGTGAAAATCACTTGAAAATTAATCATTCACTGCTTTTTTGTGTATATATGTTATTTAGTTTTTTTACCTAACACTTTAAAAAGTAAATTTATTTATTTATTTTTGGCTGCGTTGGGTCTTCATTTCTGCACACAGGCTTTCTCTAGTTGCAGCGAGCAGGGGCTACTCTTCATTGCAGTGCGTGGTCTTCACATTGTGGTGGCTTCTCTTGTTGTGGAGCACAGGCTCTAGGAGTGTGGGCTTCAGTAGTTGTGGCACGCGGGTTCTAGAGAGCAGGCTCAGTAGTTGTGGTGCATGGGCTTAGTGGCTCCGCAGCATGTAGGATCTTCCCGGACCAGGGATTGAACCCATGTTCCCTGCATTGGCAGGTGGATTCTTAACCACTGTGCCACAAGGGAAGTCCCTACCTAACATTTGTGTTCTGCATCTTTTATGCCCAACTATTTAATAGGCTTTTTAAGAGATTTAATTTAGTGTACAATACCTAGCATACTGTTTTAGACTTAGTGCTTAACAATATTTGTGGAGATAAAGTCCCTACTAAAGAAAGATGTTACCTAAGAGGTGTGATATTTTGAGCCATTACCAGCCATTAGGTTGATATTTTATTTTATCATATAAATTCAAGATATTTAAGAAAGGATGTGGGCTTCCCTAGTGGCGCAGTGGTTAGGAGTCTGCCTGCCAATGCAGGGGACACGGGTTCGAGCCCTGGTCTGGGAGGATCCCACATGCCATGGAGCGACTAGGTCCGTGAGCCACAACTACTGAGCCTGCGCATCTGGAGCCTGTGCTCCGCAACAAGAGAGGCCACGACAGTGAGAGGCCCGTGCACCGCGATGAAGAGTGGGCCCTGCTCGCCGCAACTAGAGAAAGCCCTCGCACAGAAACGAAGACCCAACACAGACATAAATAAATAAATAAATAAATAAAATTTTTAAAAAAAGAAATAAAAAAGAAGGGATGCATGAGGCTCAGAACATGAGGAATAAGAAATGAAATAGGCTGGGGAATCAGGGAAGAAATACCTAGTTGAGGGTGTGGATGAGAGTTGAGCAGCAAGAAAGCACTGGGTGGGCACTTGCCAGAAAGAAGGCAGACAAAGGAAAAGAGAGGGGTCCATCAGAGTAACAAAAATTGTATTAAATTGTACCATTGTTCCAAACGATATTCTCCTTCTTCCTCCCCAGTGAGCAAATTATAATTTCCTACTACATTGTCTTTTTCATATGACTCACTTTGGCTAGTGAAATGTGAACAGAAGTGATATATTTTACTTCTAAGCAAAATTTTAAAGACCATTGTGGGATTTCTCTGTTAGTCTTTTCTTTTTGATATAAACCCAGCAAGTTCCATATGAATCCTTCTGTTTCAGGCTGGTCTCAGGATGAGGATTTAATTACACCTGAAGCTACCCATGAAAAGCTTAATAACATTTTTAAAATTCAGACTTTTTTCCTAGAGAAAAATTTATGTCATGCATCACCCCCTTAGTCTAAATAAATTTGTTTTACAAAGATGGAACCATAGATACACATAACATTTTCTAACTTCCAGAGATAATCTAGAGTGACCAGTATTAAAAAATATGTAAATAAAAATAAGAAATATGAAAGTGTCGGCTGTGTACCTATAGTTAAAGAAAGATGTTTTCTCATGAATTAAGGAAATTTCTTCTGAAAATATTCTACTTCAAGTTATAGAATACATGGAAAATAAATTATTATCCAATGGATTCTGAAATGGAGTGGAAAATAAATTATTATCCAATGGATTCTGAAGTAGAAAGTAATCAATGTGGTCTATCTGTGAACAATATTGAATTTTAGGAATAATCAGGGAAAACTTCCTGTTTTTGAAACAGTGTGGCATTTCGTATATGTTTTTCATCTTGAGAAATACATATTTTGTCTCTCACAAGCAGAAGTTTACCAGTCTGCACATCCAAATCTTTCACTAGAAACCAGAATAGTAGCTGAGACTGGGGAGCTTGCCTTGATGCAAGTAGTGGAAGGAGAGTTATTCATTACTGTTCTAGACCCAGACAATTGTCTGGACCTTATGCAGTGTTTCTGCTTCCAAGTTTGCTTGGATGTTGGAGACAGTTTCTGGGCCAGTATTAACAACCATGCCATTCAAATTAGCTCAAGTGTTCTCTGTCTGTGTCTCCACGACAGCAGAAATATTTCTTTTTAGGTTCTCTGCTTATCTTAACTAATATAAACTAGGAGAAATAAAGCTTTTTGGTAGAATTTAATAATAATTGTCACAATTATAATTATAATGGCTAATATTTATAAAGCATTTTCCATGGGCCAATGTATTGACCAGGATTCTTTGGTTACAAGTGACAGAAACCCCAGTCTAGTTACCCAGGCACAAAGAGAAGTTTTCTGCATCATGTAATCAAAAGTGAGTAAAAGGATGTAGCTAGCTTTGAAAACAATTCAGACCAAAGACTGGAAGCCCACCAGCACTCTCTTTCTTCTCCCAGTTCTGTTTTCTCTGTATATTGTCTCCGTTTTTCCTACTGTAGACTGGTTTCTTCCACAGGGTGTTTGGGAATCATATGTTTCTGGCTAGTGAATTCCCAGTTTACCTGAGATTTTCCCAATTTTAGTGCTCAAAGTCCTGCATATGGCAAACCCCTCAATCCCCCAAAAACCTGGACAGTTGGTCATCAAAAGGGATAGAATCTCTTTCCTCAGGCTCTAGTTCAGAAAATACTCTAATTTGGTCTTGATTGGGTTATGTGTCCACCCTTGAGGATCAGTCAGTGTGGCTGGGGAGTGAGGTACTATGATTAAACCAGCTTAGATCAGGTGCCACTGGAAGGCACTGTTCACTGAGGCAAGAGAGGCAGATTGGGTAACGTGATGGGCATGTTACATTCTGACCCTTGCCAGGGGACAGATGTGGGCAAACCTAACATTCACTGTCGATTAGAGTTATACACGATGCTGAGCTCTGCGTCTAAGTTAGTTCTTAGATCCTGTGAAGGGAGTACTCGCTTTATCTCACTTTTACAGACAGGAAGCTGAGTCTTCAGGAGGCAATGAGACCCTCATGTGAAATCTAAACTGCCCTCACAGTTCATTTGTTTGATTCTTTTAAGGTCTAAGTCCTAGTATTATTGTTTGGTTTGTTTTGAATACTGTTTCTGACCGCTCCATCCCACGCTCATCCCTTTTTCTCTTGAACTTCTGTGATACTAATTTTTATTTTCAGTTATGTTTTTGTTAATCATGTGCTTTCTTGTATTAAAAAGCTTTTCTTCTAAGTTCTTTGAGGGCTGATGCTACATGGTCCATCTCTGTGAACATCCCAATTACTGGTCAGTTTTCACCTAATGCTTTACATCATGACTCTCTGGATTTTTTTTTAACCTTGTATCAGTTTTTTTTTTTTTTTTCAAGTATGTGTGTGTGTGTGTTTTTATTATACTGAGACTATTGTTGAAATTTAGCTACTTTTAAATTTAAATAATTTTTATTTTTAGAACATTTCCCTTTGGGTATGGTGACCATCAAATATTTTCCTAAATGTGTACAACAATTACAGAAAAAGGCTGATATGATCATTAAAATAGAGTCAGTATTACTTATTCTGAAATCAAGTAAATTTGAGGCATAATCTAAGCCAGGGATAAAGAGTGCTACTTTAGAAAGACAGAAAAAGGTTACTTATAAACATTGAAGCAAACGATAGATATGAGGGAAGTTTTCATGATAAACGTTTGCAGAAATGAGAACATTACAGGAATATTTGTTGAAAAGTCATTAGGAAAAAGCTGATATCCAACCTGCTTACAATATTTTTTAGTGTCCATGAACTATTTTTAGATGACATGTTTTGTTTTTAAATCTAAAAAGCAACTGTTTTAAAATAGACTTGTGGAATTTAAAGATGGATAAAAAAAATACAGTAATGATTGTCAATTTCAAATTGTTACTTTTGGCTAGTTACTTCAATTCTCTGGGGTTCAACTTTGTTATCTGTGAAGTGGTGGTGATGGCATTGAGCCAAAGTATTCTAGGGTTTCATCTTCTAACACTAATAGTCTTTGGTTTTATTTTAATTTTATTTTTATGATTGGATTCTATGTCTATCATAAATAGATCAAAGCCTTTAAGGTAAAATGTTAAAAAAAATAGTCAGTTGGCATTTTAGGCCTTGACTAAATGAAATTTACTGATTTTTATTAAATGTGAATTACAGGTGGTCATACCTATAATTCAATTAAAATGTGATGGTAAATTCCATATTCTTACATAGATGAATCCTAAAACAGAGACAAAATTAATAGGATCCGATTCAGCAGCTAAAGATAGCTTGGATTTTTAGGTTCCATGGTTCACAGTTCCCGCCCATAATTAATGATTGTGGGAATACAGTTGTTCCTCAATATCTGTGGGATGTTAGTTCTAGGAACCCCAGGGATACCAAAATCCTCCAAGCTCAAATCCCTCATATAAAATGGCAGAGTGCAGCTGAATGCAGAACCTGCAGATAGGAAGGGCCAACTGTAATTATTAAAGTATGAAACCAGATTTCTTGATTTATTCTGTTAAGAGACATTTATCCACACACAAGGTGCTAACTTACCTTCTTGGTGTTGTTTTACACAGGATATTTCTATATCTGACACAGGTTTAGGACAATCCAGAAGAATTTCACTGTTCTTGGGAAGGGAACTCATGAAATTCAGCATCTTTCATGACATGTAACTTCAAAACCTGTACAGAGCCTACTGTAGTGCTAGAGCTGTGATGTTTACATCAGTGTGGCTGAGTCAATGCTATCTTTATCACAAGGTGTCAGGCCTGCCTCTCGTACTTACAGCAGCCAGGGAAGAATAAAAATGGAGACTCATATTCTGTGCATCTAAGTATTTAACAGTTATACATCAAGCTAGGGAACTATTAATTCTAATACATTCTATTCTTTCTCCTTGGCTAATACATAATAATCTGGGATGACAGAATTGAGTTTAGATCCTTGAACACACCACCTGCCCTGGTCTAAGGCCACACCTATTCTCTTCCCATCCAGGCCTCTGTTCTACACTGTGAGAGATCTTATATGGCCTGAGTAAATACCCCAGTTCAAGCTTTACCTACAACACTGCCACAGCTCCCCTGCATCCATCCCTTGGGGATAGGAGTGTTCACACCAATGACTTGGTCCACCCTCCAGACAACAGTCTAAGGAGGAAGTCCATGCAGGGTATTTTGGGGGATGCAGGCTTCATATGGACACATCCCCTAGGGTTTCTGAGGAGGGTGTGGCTAGAGGAGGGTCAGTGTGGCTACAGAAGCATCTCTGGCTTGCTTCAGACTCTAAGGAACCCTACAAAAGGAGGTCAAAACAGGAATTTATTTCAAGTTTACTGGAAGACTCAAGGGCACAAATTTGTTGGGTGTTGGGACCAAGGACAGGTCATTACTTTTCTCTTGTTACTGCATCTCTGCTGCTTTAGTCTTTCTTCTTGCAGACCTGCTTTTTCAGTTTCTCTGGTCCACATGTCAGGAAATCTGGGCACAGACTGTTCTTAGCTGTGCATGTGTTAGTCTGGGCAACCAGAAGGATGCATTTCTTTCTCATTCTAAATTAGAAATGACTTGGATGCTTGTTCTCAACTCATCTAACTGTGGACAGGGAAATTAGGTACTGTCATCCACAGAGAATTAAATTAGGTACTGTCATCCACAGAGAATTAAAAGTTTTATGAGAAAAAATATTAAAATTAAATTTAAAAGAATGAAAAATATATTTTATATTTTAATTTCGACTAGGAGCTATTCTTACAAGAAAAACAAAGAAAGAATATTTTTAAAATCTTGTAAAATAATACAAAAAGCATCCTTTGCTTTATATTTGGCTTTCATAACACTATCATGAATAAAGTTCTTTCTGCATAAATATTTAAGAACTTTGATTTCCCAAGGGGTTCCCTTAATCCTTTGATATTTAAATCATTCTCTTTTGAAGCGCCTAATGTGTCGTCATTAATTTCTATTTTTTCTTTTTTGTTGTTAACTAATCTAACTTTACTTCGTTCTCTGTTTTCAAGGGTCTATGTATGTTGTAAGTGGTTTTTCTCAATCATTTTCACAGACCTCATGAAATCTTGAGTCTTTCACAAAATGTGTGATTTCACCTTGCAATAATTTTGCATTGCATATCATATGAGACACAACTGCTGGAGTCGTATATCAGAAATGGTGGGATAGGTAGCGGCTAAGTTTAAGAAATATGGGGAGGTAAGAGAGGATAATTGTATAGGTAGTTGGCTTGTTAGCAAATATTTTCATGTTTTAAGGAATTTTGCTTTGCCTTAACGTGTCATAACTGTTGGGAATCAGATAATTTTCAGAAACTGAGGGTCCCTGAGTAACATAGTGATTAAGAATGGAGTTTTGGGGGGGTCTTACAGAATTGGGTGTGGCTCCACTAATGATTTGCCATTTTCTTCTGGGCAAGTAGCTCCTCTGCTCCAGTCTGCAGGTTCTTCATCTTTAAGATGAGGACAACAACATCCTTCTTATTATGTAGCTGGAAGAATTCAAAGCAGAAATTACCTGGTGCTGGTGCTTTCTCAGTAAATGGAAGTTATTTGATTGAGACACAGTCTCTGTCCTCCAGAAGCTTAGTTTAAGGTGGGGGCTGGGGGGGGGGGGACAGAAACATGTACAGATGTACAGTTAATTATAATACACCTGGAAATAACAAAGACAGGGATATGCAATGGGAAGTCAACAATACTGCCCAACAAAGAGGAGCAAGTCATCTGGGACAGGTGAGTTGGGGAAGGCTCCCTGGTGGAGTCACAACTGAGCTTATTTATAAGTTATTCAGACTAAAGAGGGTGGAGAGGTGCTGGTGAGAGGAGGGGTCCAGACCAAGCCCCATTAAGACCAAAGGCACAGGTAATACATAGAACTGCACCTTCTATGTTAGGTGGTCCATGTGGCTAGAATCAGAGGCAAAGGCAAGGTACAGCAAGATTTGTTTGTGATTCTATTTCTGGGGAGAAGTGAATTCCAAGTTCCAAATATCCATACACAATCAAAATTACAACCCAACACCTCATGAATTATAACCTCCTACCTGACCATTTCAACATCTTATTCACCCCAAAACACTGGCTAATATAATTTCTAACAGAATGCACTCTGGTGTAGCTAAATAGAAACATTCATATAAATCTGTATAGACCTTTATAGTTTTCCAAGTATTCCAAGTATATTATCACATCATGAACTTCACCAAAACCTTGTCATCTAGGTACGTTAACCATTAGCTTCATTTTCAGATTAGAAAATTAAGACTTAGAAATATTAAGGGACTTCCCCAAGAACACATTGGGTGGTAGATATAAGACAGGATTCAGGTCTTCTGAGTACTTGCTCCTTTCTCTACAACAAGGGTCAGCGAACTTTTTCTGTAAAAGCTCAGATAGCATATATTTTAGGCTTTCTGGGCCATATGGCCTCTGCCACAACCACTCACCTCTTCTGTTGTAGCATGAACACAGCCATAGAAAATATAAAAACAAATGGGAATGGAACAACTGTGTTTCATTTAAACTCTCTTTACAAAGTGGGCTGTGGGCTGGATTTGGCTCATGGTTGTAGTTTGCCAACCTTTACTCAGTATCATTCTACAGAGTTTTTCTTTACCAAATAGAGGAGAATTTCAGTTATATGACTCCAGTACTTTTTTGAAGTGTATTGATTCCTGTGTCTGCTATCTGGATAATGCCTATTTTATTAGTATGAGAATCTCTTGTTTGTTCTCCCCTTGGTAAAGGTCACTTACCTCTGGAATAGACAGGATTTTCCTCCCATCAGTTTCTGAGTCAGTGTATACTGATGCCATCTCCTCTTTCCTTATCAGTGTCTTCACGATCACTTTTAGCTGCCCCTTAGCACTCCATTCACCTTGTTGCTGACCATTGCTTGTTATTTGGAGGTTTCCATTCTCCCTATGGCTATTGCCATATTGACTTCCTTGGGAAAAAAATGGGAACACTAGTCTCAGTTTCCCAAAGCACCATTGGCTTTCTTGGGTAACAGATTTTACTGAAAGGTTAGCAATAGCCAGAGAGAATTGCAACATAGAAAAATAATTATTTTCAGAGAACAAGCAAAGATGTACAAAGGTCATTCCTCATAGGGGTCATCTTATTGATATATCTCAAGTCTTGTCTTCTTCCCTGTCATAATGCCTTCCTTCTTCTAGAGTGGCCCCCTCTTCCATCCTTTGTGATATAATTATAATGCAGGGAAATCCTACTTTTCCTTTAGGAAAATCACTCAAAACCTATAATTTACTCTACTATCATATTCTGAAAGCCTCCAAAATGAGAGTTTTCTGTTCCATTATTGAGCTTACCATTTTACTGACTAAAGATATGAAGAAAAAGTTAAAACTTTGTTAGCCATACTTTTTGAATTTATATGTGAACCTCTGTAATATTTATTTTAAGCATTCAGGATAATAGTTGTTACAGTGTCACATTTATTTTGTTTTAGCAGAGTATAGAAGTAAACTGACCTATTCAGTCTCTTTGGAGTTTTGTACAAGGAACATGGTCACCTGCTCCTAAATGAACTGTATTAGTGCATCATTTTTCTATGTATTGTGGAAACATCCAAAATAATCTAGTAACTTCCCAGTTGTCCTTATCAGTGCACTGTGCAGTTTTCCCTGTGTTCACAGACACAGTCCAAGGTCATTGCCAAATCTCCAACTATGTACTGTTCAAAATAGTTATTACATTTCCCCAATTAAAAAAAGACAAAATAATGATCTGGAAGTAATCATGTGTTCTAGGAAATAGTATGTGGGGGAGATTGCAATGGAATAGTTCAATTATTGTCTTGTGCTGAGGAGGGTTGATCCAAGATTAATCATTTTCTGCTTAGCTTCATCCTTTCATAGACTAAATACCTGCTGGGTGTTGGGAGAGTGAGAGAGATTAGGGGGCAAACGAGACTGGGATGATTGAATGCAGGTCTCCTCTTGCTACTTTTTTCATTTATTTGTAGAATGGCACCTGGTACTTTAAATATCATCTTTAATCAGAGTGACTCAAAATGCTTTCCAGATAATAGCTGCATGTTCCTTATTTTATAAACAGAAGAAGAGAAAGAGAGAGAGATGAGAGAGAGAGAGAGTTAAATATTTTGCCTAAGGTCGTAGAAATGGCAAAAGAGCTGAAAACCATCCTCAGAGAACCCCAACTCCCTGCATAACCTCACATTGAGGGGTGTTCATATCAGATGCAGTGGAGATCAGAGAGTCACAAGATAGATTTGCTGCTAGTTGTCTGTGTGAACTAGGGCACTGTACTGATGTTCTCTGGCTTTTGTTTCCCTTATTTTGAAAATAATCTGGGGACCAGGCTTTCTCTTGTATTCATGGTGGCAATAAACTTCTATGTCATGTTTTCAGAAATGTAAAACTCAACTTTTGAAATAATGGTATTTTGGGCAGAACTCAACTCAATTTACCTCTGTTCTGTTTTTGATAGAAGAATTTTAATGTGAATGACAATTTTAATTAAAAAAAAAAAACCACTTCTTTTGAGACTTTGGCATCAACTACTTAGATGCAAGTGAGTGTGTTCAGTGAAGTGGTCTCTAGGAGGTCTAGATGGTGTTCTATTGATCACACGTTTTAATCCATTTGGCACATTTTTAATGAATCTCAACTATATTCAAAGCCCTGTGCTAGAAACTTCTGGAATAAAGAAATGGGTTAGTTCTTGCCCTCTAGGTAATTACAACAAGTAGGAGAGGATCATAAACAAACCACTCGGAAGAACCCAAGGAAGGATTAAATACCAGTGAAATAAGGTAAAACTGGAGGATTGAGGCAATGCCCAGATGGAAAGAGCATGGAATTTTTGGAGTCAGGAAACTTGAGTTTGAATTCTGATTCTACCATTTATTTGGGCAAAATGTAGAAGCTCACACAGATTCTCTAAACCTTGCTTTTATCATCTGTAAAGTGAAACTAATAATAACACCCACTTCATGCAATTAAATGAGATAATTAAGGTGAAATTTTTATATTAGATAAATTAATGTATAAAAGATATTAGGGTCTAAGAATTGGGAAAAATGTAGGAGGGATGGTTTTTGAATGGAGACTTGAAATCTGAGAAGAATGTCAATATCTACTAGAAAAGAAGCAGTAAGAAATAGCATATAAAAAGCAGCATAACAGTGAGCATAGGCTTAGGGCCTTCATGAATCTGGAGCATGGTGGATACAGTTGACACTTGGAGCAGAGGTGATCAAAAGCTGAGAAGGGTCAGCATGGATGGCATTTACCATTATGCTAAATAGAATTTGCATTGATTCTGCATTTGGCAAGGCAGCATGAATTTAAGTTAATTATTCTTGGTTATTTTCAAATATTCCATAATTCTGATCTTTCACTAGCTCAGATTGACCTCTTCTCCAGAATGAGTAAAAGCCTATGATATTTTATTATATATGGTATAACTATAAAGTAATAAAATTAATTTTCGTGTGTAACCTAAAGTCTCACTAACACCTTTAAAGTCACATTCAAAGAAATTACTTATTATCTTTGTGTAATCATTTACTTTGTAGGGTTTTTATTTCAATAGTTTATTTCTTATTTTCTTTCTGCTATATTCCTAGGCTTGTTAGGACCAATTCACTGTGAGAAATTTAGCATATTGTTTCTTTGCCTCATCTTTGCCCTATGTATAATGAAAAATTATATGTATATTTTTGGATTGCTTCTTGGTGAATAGAATTGTGACAGGATATTCAAAAAAAGTACTTTTTCATAATAATTTCCTATCAGGAGGTTAAAAATCTATCCATGAACATTCATGCATTACTGGTAGAAATGTAAAATGGTCCTGCCACTTTGGAAAACTGTTTGGCAGTTTCTTAAAATGTTAAGCATAAATTTATCATGATGTAGCAATTCAACTTCTAGGTATCTACCCAAGATAAATGAAAACATATGCCTACACAAAACCTGTCTGTGCAACAGCAGAGTCATTCATGATAGCCAAAAAGTGGAAACAGTTCAAAAGTCCATTAAATGGTGACTGCATAAACAAATATAATATATACAAATAAGGGAATATTTTTCAGCAGTTAAGAGGGGCGAGTACTGATACACGCTGTAATGTGGATGAACCTCAGAAACCTTACGCTAAGTGAAAGAAAAGACCACATATTGTATGATTCCATTCATATGACATTACTAGAGAAGAAGAATTTATAGAAATGAGTGTAAATATGTAGTTGCCTGGGGCTTGGGATGTGAAAGAGAGTGACTGCAAATGGTCATAAGGTTTCTTTTTTGGAATGATAAAAATATTCTAAAATTAGGTTGAATGATACACCACTCCCTATATTTACTAAAAATCATTGAATAGTACACTTAAAGTGGGTAAATTTTATGACACATAAATTTTACCTCAATAAATTCGATAAAAAGCTGTCTGGAAAAATAAGATATGCTTGAGGCAAAATTTAAGGGAACATTAAAACGATCTGATAGACATGTAGTGTTAGGCCATAACTTAATAGTTAAGAGATCAGAAAAGAAAGAGACACCATTTTTGATTGGATTTTAAAGAATTCTTTGTGGAACAAGTAGATTCTGAAATGATTATGAAACAGTTGTGTTTGAGTTGAATGTTGAAAGACAAATAGAATTTATTCAAGATCATTTAATAATTTAACTCAAACCAAACTCCCTAAACATGTGTTTCTTTATTTCCTTTAGGGAACTTCAGTGTTGATTAGAATTCCCCATTTACTATTTGTTAAACACAATTTGATATGTATTACCCTACCCTAGAATACTACTTTTCCTTTTAGAAGGCCCTTCATAGTAAGAATCGTAGCTTATTTCTTTGTGTTTCTCAACTAGGCATCACCTACACAAAGTATACATTAGTTAGGGCCCAATAAAAATAGCCTTTGGCTGCTTAACTGACGAATAGATACCATGTCGGGGTAGTACAAGGAAGGGCATAATGATAGAGGTAGTGGGGCGAGAAGCCAGTTGCTTAAGAGAAGGTTGGACAGTTACTTAGGGCTCAATTAGGAGGCCCTGGAGTGGCAAGTATGGGAATTTGGCTATTGATGTAGCTAGTTGAGGAGCAAAAGAATGGCTGATGCAGGTTGTATTTTGAAAAACAAACATATCAGCAGTGTGAGGAGTAGTTTGGTAGAGGAGAGTCTGGCATCAATTAACACGTGATTTTTTTTTTTTCCTTCATCACACATATAAAGCTTAGTTAATTTTTATTGAGTATCTGGTAATTGTTTGCCTTACTTTAAATTCTACTTCCTGGAAATCATTTGGTTCTTTGCACTTCTCCTTTGGCATTAACTTGAGGAGGCTGATTTCTATTGAAAAGTACCTCTAGAGCATGCTTTGCAACAAGACAACAATTTTTGCCATGAACTTCCGTGCTGTTCTGCTATCATTGGTTTGGGAGTCAGCAATAATAAAATAAAATTCCTTTAAAAATATTGACCCAGACTAGATATTGCTTTTTATTTTTTTTTTAAATAACAAGCTTGAAATTGAAAGCCCCTTTGTTGCTACAGCACTTATTCACATGTGAGACCTTAATATCATGTCTGCAATATTTTCCCTCTTTCTGGTTAAAGGGGAAGATTTCTTAGCATAGCACCAACTCAGAGAGCCCTACTTTTAAGAGCAGCCTTGTAACTTAGTGCTTTTCAGTCTGACCCACAACACACCCAGCATCCCCCAGTCAATGCACTGAGCTGGTGGGGCCTGAGGATAGGAGGGGAGTGTGATCTTAAAGTTGGTATCAATAACCATAGCACATAAGCTCACATCCAGGTTTACATTTTCCTTCATTCTCCACATGAAATGGTGAGCTCAATACTCTTCTATTTTGAAGGGAATTGAAGTTCGTGGAACTAAAGGGCTATTAATGCTACACAAATCACACTGATGTTGCAGTGGACAGCTCCTACAACTCCATCTGGAGCTCATAAAAATCCAGAAGCCTTGTGTTCCCGGATTTGAGACCAAAAGGTGGGCAGATGCCCAGTGACCTCTTTCAAAGGGAAGAGAAGAAATGCTTCAAAACAAAAAGGATATTAACCAGCTTTCATACACATACTCTCCATCATTCCGTGAGAGCTGAATTTGAGATTGACTCAAATAGCCCACTGCAGAATTGGATTCAATTAAAATTCACCTCAATGTCAAGATATGTGAGCATAATTTTCTCCCTCTAGTTAAGTGTGGCAGAACCACAATAATCAGCATCAGGTGGTCAAACTGAACTGTCATATAGAAGGACTCAGATCAGTTTGACCTACAAAAGAATAGTTCTGAAAATACCATGTACCTCTCACCCAACACCCTTTTGATTTAGTCAAAGAAAATTCTAGTGGTTTAGAATCATGTTGAAAGATCAGTTGTCATTTAAAAAATATTATCTGGTTGTGATGCCAAACAAATATCAAATCAGATCTACACTGTGTATTAAAAGCAATAACTGAGTGGTGAGTTTTGGGTGTGTTGACCTCAAATAGAGAAATAAAGTCCAGGGAAATTAAGTCTATGATACTACAATTCATGTTAAGTTTTACTTTAATGGGATTATGTGTACTTAGATTTCACATGGATTTCACTTGGAGGATTAAAGAAGGAAGGTTCAAGAAGCTCAACTGAGGAGTAGAAGAAATCAATATCTACTGAGACAATGAGGTGTGAGGGAGTGTGGAGAGGTTTCATGGTCAGGTCCCAGAGATTGTTGTTCTAGAAAGGGATCAACTTTAGTCAAACCTCAAGCAGCCTGGAAGACCCATAAGAGAGTGGCCTGTTTTTGGTAAACAGGTGAGGCTTGTGTTTGCTGAGTTCCTTTTACTTTTTAAAATCATTCCTTAAATGCACACCTGTGTTGCATTAAAAATTAATTTAATAAATAATTAAGTATTGGGTGAATTTATTTTGTTGTTAACTATCAGTGATTATCCATTCTAATATAAGTGTATTCAAGGAGAAATAATTCTTGTTACTCATATTAAAAAGTGGCTCAGAGAGTGATCACATAGTAGCAAAAATGTGGTGGGAACTGGGATAATCCCCAGCCTCTGACCATCTGCTTCACTGACAACTGAACGTTTACCACACATATTTCATCTCCCTGGTGTAAGCTTTGCACTGTAATCTATGTAAGTAAAAATACTTCTGGGAAGGGTATGGATAGAAAGACCCCCTAGGGACCTTAGATATGATTTATTCCAATGTTTCGCTTTACAGAAGAGGAAACTGAGGGCCAGAGTGTCTTGTAGGACGTTCACTGTGATTCTAGTACTAGGACTCACTTCTAGGCTTTTCTGCCATATTGAATTCACTGCTTATTTAATAACTTTCAAGTACTTTGACTTCAAATGCTCTTTCTGTGCAGCTGTGATTCTGATTCAAGGATCATTTCTTGAGACCCCCCAAGGAGGTTATTGGTTCATGTTTCTAGTTATTGCTGAAAACAAACACAGTCATTTGAAGAAATAGCAACAAGAGTTTTACAGAGGGGTCTGGTTTTGGGTTTAGTTGTAAAACATACCTACTCTGGATGATTTTACGGTAGATAACTTCTTTGTAAAAGATTTAAGGACTTTCTGGAAAGAGTAGAGAGAATGTTGGTACATAATGAATGTTTAACGATGAGAAAAGAGTGACTTTCTCCTAAAAGTCATGGTTGGTCACTCACTGAGTTATAATCTCCATAGGAACAAAAGCTAATGTTTATGACTGATCATCATGTAACACAGTGTTCAAAAGACCTTATTTGATTTAACTTATTTTATCCTTACCATGATACTACCTGAATTTGAGTAATTTGCCCAGATCTTAAGGATCACATTCAGGATTCCATCTCTAGCATTTTGCTTTTAGAATGCAATATGCAGAACAATACAGACCCTTGTTATAGAACAAAGCTTATTTCCTACACTCTCTTCTTTGGTGCTCATTATTAGAGTTTCCAACCTCATACTTGTGTGACCTGAATCTCTAACACTTTAGTGTGAATTACTTATATTAATTGCTTTCCTGTTATGTAAGGAGATACTCTGATAAAGGAAGTCCTGGGGTTAGAGGCTTGACTAGGATAGGGTTATGTAAAGTCTAGGACTTCTCAAGATTAATTAGCACAATGTCAAAATTTTTCTTATGGCCAGTGGCACCACTCTATTTTGTGATGAAGAAGATTACAGTGAGAAATTTTTTCTAAAATGCTGGAGACTCAATTCTGCCATTTATGTGCTGTGTGACCTTCAGCAAATTTCCTTTGTTCTTCCAGGGACCTTAGGTTTATCATCTGTGTGATCGTCTTTATGTTTTCTTCTTGCTTTAACCATCTAGGAATGTAAAGTTTGTTTCTCCCACAGGACCAGTGTTCTAGGAAAGCAGACTAGTTAACTTCATCTGCAGATGACAGTGTGGGCCTCCATGTTCCAAGCGAACGCTCTTCTCTTGTTTTTATGGTGAGTCATTTTTGAGTAGCAAAGCAAGCAGGACTGCCTCCAAGCCAACTCATCACTGACAGGAAATCATTATAGTGCCTGGCATTATTCCTACCCATTTCCTTTGATTCCTCACTTCTCGACTCTCAGTCATAAGCGACAGGGGTTCCCCATTGGCCTATTTTGGCAGAGAAGGTGTGGAGAGGAAAGAGAGGGGGTGATAGGAAGGAGACAGAGCTGTCCGAGCTGTCCCTGTCTGAGCCCAGCCAGGATTGATTGCCTTGGGTTCCCACATGTACACCTCTTCTTCAAGAAAACTGGATGAGGCAAGTGGGCTACTCCACAGTCAGGAAGGCTGAATGAAAAGCTGCTCCATGGGATAAAAGAGAATACAATCATCATCATCTTGAAAATCATCACTAATCCCCAGCCCTCATCACCAAAGACAAAAACAGCTCCCACTTCTATACCTTGCATTCAGTCTTGGCACTCCCTCCCCTCCATATTCCCCTATTAATCTTTCTGTACATTTTAGATAAGTTCCACTAGGATAAGTATTAAAGCAAGAGAAGTCACACTATCCAATTTGCTTTGGGCTGTCAGAGATGTCAGCACTGTTGAAGTAGGTGGGGGATGTAGAGGTGGATTTGGAGAGGGAGTTACCTGATGATGGAAGAGGAAGGGGAAGGATGAGAAATCAAACACACAGATCAGGAGCCAAGATAACCCTCTTTTAGGTCACAAGAGTCTTCCTCTCCTATTTTCCAAGAAGGATGTAGTTCAGAAGAAGCCAAAGAGTGTATTATTTTGGCAGTCTTAAGGATAAATCATCTGGTTCCAACGTGAGTCACTTGTTTCATTGTCAAGATGCACAGAAATCAAAACCACAGAACCTCAGATCTCTAGTCAATACAGACTGTGAGAATGAAACTTTCTTCTATTTCCCTCTCCTCAGCCTCTGTCATTTGATGATTTCAGTATGACTACTCAGCACATGGAAGAAGCTCATTTGATGTTGGCTGAATGGACCTGTACAACTCTTTTTTTTTTTTTTTCTGAGCCTCACTCTTTTTATTTAATAATATCTTGGACATTGTTGTATGTTCAAATATAGAACCACTTCATTATTTCTGATGGCTACAGAATCCTCATGATTTACTGAACAAATTGCATCAGTTGGGGTTGAAGAGAGAAGCAGGGCCATTCTAAGTGATCTAGAAGAATTAGACCTGGGAGCCAGTTAGGCATCCTATGAAGTCTGTGGGCTCCATCAGTGGTACTCGGTTGGAAGTCAGGAGGGCTGGCAGTTGGACATAAAGTTTCGAGGGTACATCAAGAACAGTTGGGAAACCATGAAGACAAAGTGAAGCCATGTCTTTCTCTCACCACTTCTATCGTTGACCATTCAGGGGAACTGCAGGATAAGCTGGTGCCCTTTACCGCAGAGCCAGACTCGCACCTGGGCAGGATGCACAGAACCTGCCAGGGGCAAAGCCGCAGAAGCTGTAGGAGCTGCACCATGATGGCTTCCACGCCTGTAAGTGAACAGCCTGCACATGAGGTGCATGGCACCTGCCATACACCAACCTTCAAACTCAGTATGGGCTGCACTTCTGCTCTGCTCACCTGACACATTTCTCTTGGTGAGTCCCGATCCAGAAAATTTATGAGGAAGGGATTGGGAAAACTAGTTCCAGCTTAGCTGAGCTCTGTAGTCCAAGCTCTACACTAGACCCACATTGATGGAAACTGAGGGTGCTTCTCATCTTTTAAGTCTCTAAATGATTCTGTAATGAATAGCTCTATACTTGCTTCTTTGTTCACTTGTGTAAGTACACCTAGAAAATTAATTTCTGAAAGTGGAAGAGCTGGCCCGGATATGTGAACTTTTAAATTTTATTAGATATTGTTAAATTTCATTCCAAAGAGTTTGTACCAATTTACATTCCTGTCAATGATGTATGAGAATTTGGATTTCCCAGCATCCTCATCATATACAACTCTTCACATTGAGAATTTCAAGAAAAGATAGGGGCAACAAAAATAAAGAATATGAAAATACATGCAAAAGGCCTTCCCTCCTCAACCCGTTCATACACATACATAACACACCAGAAAGTCAACCAAAATTTCATGTAGTTTGTAGTTTGGTGAAAGGATTGAGTGATTTGCAGTGAATTTAAACCAGTGCAGAATTTCCAGACCTAATGCTGCCATCGTCTTGTTTGAAGGCAACAGAGGTGGAAATTTCCACGCATGTGGGCTCCTGGGCCAGCAGATGGCGATGTTTCTCAGTTTTACACAAAGACATGGGCCAGAGGCCATTAGAGATGCAGGGTGTGTTTATCAGATGGCTGTTAAATAGCTCAAAATCTGTAAAGGCATGGCAAATCAGCGCTTATTTACTTATTTTTACTTAGAGTTGGTGAATTCAGTAAAATTCCATAATGGGCAAATGAACACTGTGTGTTTGTGTTGGGGATGGGAGCAGAGGATGACCTGAATCTCCGAATCTGTGATGGTTGAGTAGCTCGATTTTATCTCCCTCTGTTGCTTTTTAAAATGAGATTCCTCTTGCGCTGCCTTCTGGCAGCCTGGATTTAGTCAATGTGGGACCAAGGGCACCTGACAGCAGCTTGTTCATTTCTTTTCCATTTCTTTAGAAGTGGGCTCCTCCTCCAGCATCAGCCAGTTTGGCCCTGGCTCCTGCGGCTGAGGCAGAATCTGTGAGGGGCTGGGTCAAGGAGCCAGAGCAAGGCTGCTCAGGCTGAGGATAGGGAGGGAGAGTGCTCAGGCAGCCCCTCCCGGGTGGCATACTCAGCTGCACAGGAGAACTGGAGATGGGCCCACCCCTCCCTGCCTGACACAGCAGCTATTGAGCTGAAAGCCAGACTCTGCCTGGAGGGAGACAGATCTGTTTTAAGCAGAGTGAGAGAAATTTGAGGAGTAAACTGGTCTTAAAATACTGCCTGTTCTGTGTGCTGTTCCATGAAGGGAAATGTTATCACCTGGGATCCAGGACATTTAGTTTTTAGGTCTGGAGGTGCCACTATCCCAATGTATGATATTAAACTTGTTTTTTCATCTGTAGTGTAATCCCTTTGAAGAATATTCTCCAACCATATTTAAATTATATTCTTCTGAACTAACAACCCTGTCTGTACAGGAGAATTTTTAGATGTCAGGGCTCTACTCTCAATTAAATCAGAATTTCTAGGAATGGTGTCTCAGCATGTGTCTTTTTGACAAGCTGTCCAGGTGATTCTAATGTACAGCCAGAGATGAGAAATGTCACTCTAACCAGGCGTTCTCAAAGGAAGGTCCCAGGACCGGAAACATCAGCTTCACTTGAGAACCTATTGAAAATGAAAATTATCAGAATCAGAAATTCTAAAGGTGGGCCCAGCCATTTGTGTTTTAACAATCCCTCCAAGTGATTGTGATACACGCTGAAGTTTGAAACCCACAGTCACATTTGGGAGGAGGAGCTTTCCCCACATTTTTGCAGCTAGGTGGTACTGGTGTCTACTTTGGCAGTGGGCTGTGAACACAGATGTTCTACGTCATTTCCTGGCCTAAGGTTTAAATGCTGGCACTTGACTGTTCATTTTCTCAACGCCCTAAGCTATGTGACTTTAACAGCCAGGAATGCAGCACATTGGCCCCTCTGTTAGCTTGGACCCCTGAATTGCTAGATAAATGCCTTGTGAATGAGAAAAAACAACAGAAAACTTTAATGCATTAAATGATCAGAATTTTGTAGCTGTTTACTGCCATATACCCTACCCTTCCTGACTAATACAGTTATTCATGTTATAGTTCCAACTATTTGGTTGGGTTGGTGCTGATAAGATAAGAAGAGAAGCTAAAGGCACAGGTTATGCTATAGTTATGTTGAATGGAATCATAGGACTGTGGGAAATATATACAACATAGGGAGTGCACCAAGGCCTGGAGTCTGGAGAGAAAGTTGGGGAAGAACATGAAAAAGTGGTGGAATGTAAGCAGGACCCCCACAGAGTTTTCAAATAAACTTTGTTTCACATTTCTGCTAAGAGGATATACTTAGGTCTAAAATTTTAAATATGTTTTGATATCTGGGTCTGTATCACACATTCTAGAAAAGGGAATAAAATTGAAAAAAAAATTAGCCTCATATTCCGAGGTATCCAAATAACTAATTTTGGTATTTTATTGTCCAAACATTGGGGTCTGTGTTTGCAACCTTTAAGATTCTTCTTAAAACTCTGGATAGTCATTATGAAACTAGGAATTTGGTATTGTTTTTCTTCCACTGTAAGAGCCTAAATCTTGAAGTGCAATCAACTTATCTTAGACCCTTTCTGAGCAGATTACTTTGTCTCTCAATGACAGAAACTGCAAAAATTTGTGTTCTTTCACTAAAGCAAGTGTCTTTGGGGTTAGTTTCTGTACTAGTCTGCTTGGGCTGTTATAACAAAATACCAAAGACTGCGTGACTTAAATAACAGAATCTATTTGTTCACAGTTCTGGAAGCTGGAAGTCCAAGAACAAGATGACAGCAGGGTTGGTTTCTCCTGAGGCCTCTCTCTTTGGCTTGCAGACACTTGCCTTCTCTCTGTGTGTACACTCTTGATTTTTCTTCCTCAGCCTCTTATAAGGTGGGATTAAGGTCCCACCCTTAAGGGGAGATTGGTTCTAGGAACCCCAGGAATACCAAAACCTGAGGATGCTCAAATTCCTTGTATAAAATGATGTAGTACAGTTAGCCCTCCGTATCTAGGGGTTCAACATCCATGAATACGGAAGGCCAACTCTATTTGCTTAAAGGCCCTATCTTCAAACATAATCATATGGCAGTGGGGTTAGTACTTAAACATGAATGTTAGGGACATACAATTCAGTTCATAACAGTCTTTCTCCTCAATTGCTTCTTCCTTTATATATTTATAGTCATTACCCTGTAAAGGCTGCTTCACAGATCTGGTTACATCCAATCCCTACTTCATATTTGTTAACAGAAATTTTCCCAGATCTTTGTTTTGTCATTTTTACATAGATATTTCTTAATTATTATTGTTCCCACTTGCCAACAGATTGTTGTCATCAAAATCAACATCACCACCATCATTAATGTTGTCATCTTAACCAACATTTATTGAAACTTTCCTATGTTGCCAGGGCCTGAGCTAAGTTACATTGATCAAAGCATCACACATTTAACCATCCCCCATCAGTTTCCTCATTTTCTCTGCCTTGTAACTTTCTATCACTTTTGTATAGTCTTCTGACATGGAAATACTGCTTTGGTCAAAGAAATGTACCTTTGATCCTTTAAGTATATCTTTCTCATTCCTATCTGTGTCCATTAACTCAAAATTACAATGTTCTTTTTTTGCCTCATTAAGATATGACACTTAGTACTTTGTTTATAAAAAATAAATGTTCAATAGTCATTCCTCCAGAGAGCTCTCTGTGACTTAAGTTAGGAGAGCTCAACAAAAGCTGCTGTTATGTCTGTGTAAGAGCTTTCCCATCTAGAGTTGGTGTTGATGATCTCCCAAGAGTTGATCTGAATTGGGTCATTAAGATGGATGAAATAACCATATTGACTATTTAGTGGGCTGGTTATTTCTGTCATCTTAATGAGAGAATTAGATCGACCCTAAAGCACTCCAAATCCTTATTTGATGATTGACCTAGAAGCAATCAATCTGTCTGTGTTGCTCTACATGAATCCTCTGCTATGTGCAACCAGTCTCACTCACCATAACCCCTCTAAATTTGAGCTCTGCATGTGTGTGTGCGCATGCATGCATGCATACACACATGCACACACACACACACAGAGCTGTGGAGCAGATGGTAGAGTGAATTCAGACCCTGCACTTTAGTGGTTATGGGACCATTCCATTTAACTTCTGTGAGCATGAATTTCCTGACAATCCTGTGCAAAATGACAAATTTGATCCTTTTTTTTTCTGTGTTGAAGCAACGTTGTCTTTATTACATTCAGCACAGAGGCAGGCATTATTTTCAGACAGGGTCATTCTATGATATTATCCCATACTCAGATCCCAATAATATTTTAATGACAAAAAATCCAAACACCAAGACAAAACAAACTGCATGATGGAACATTAGAAAATGGATATTATATGACAAACTGAAAGTCCAATACCTTCCTCTCAAATTAGGGAAAATCGGGTTAATTCAGTGAGATAAGCCTGTAGACTAAGACTAAATATTTTTAAGATACCCATTCTCTCCAACTTAATTTATAAATGTAATATAATCCCATTTAAAATTCCCGGTAGAAGGACACACACTCACTCCCTCTTGAGAGAGAACCAGAATCACAACTAACTGCTGAACAATCATTGACAGGAAGACACTGGAACTCACCAAAAAAGGTACCCTACATCCAAAGACAAAGGAGAAGCCAAAATGAGATGGTAGGAGGGGAACAATCACAATAAAATCAAATCCCATAAACACTGGGTAGATGACTCACAAACTGGAGAACAATTATACCACAGAAGTCCACCCACCAGAGTGAAGGTTCTGACCCCCACGTCAGGCTTCCCAACCAGGGGGTCTGGCAATGGGAGGAAGAATTCTCAGAGAATCAGACAGTGAAGGCTAGTGAGATTTGATTGCAGGACTTTGACAGGACTGGGTGAAACAGAGACTCCACTCTTGGGGGGCAAACACAAAGAAGTGTGTGCATGATGACCCAGGGGAAGGAGCAGTGACCCCATAGGAGACTGAACCAGACCTACCTGCTAGTGTTGGAGGGTCTCTTGCAGAAGGGGGGCGTAGCTGTGGCTCACTGCAGGGACAAGGACACTGGCAGCAGAAGTTGTGGGAAGTACTCCTTGGCATGAGTCCCCAGAGTCCACCATTAGCCCCACAAAACAGCCTCTAGGCTCCCGTGCTGGGTCACTTCAGGACAAGCAACCAAAAAGGAGGGAACTCAGTCCAACCCATCAGCAGACAAGTGGATTAAAATTTTACTGAGCTCTGCCAACCAGAGCAACACCCAGCTGTACCTACCACCAGTCCCTCCCATCAGGAAACTTGCACAAGCCTTTTCTATAGCCTCATCCACCAGAGAGCAGACAGCAGAAGCAAAAAGAACTACAATCCTGCAGCCTGTGGAATGAAAACCACATTCACAGAAAGATAGACAAAATGAAAAGGCAGAGGACTATGTTCCAGATGAAGGAACAAGACAAAATCCCAGAAAAACAAGTAAATGAAGTGGAGATATGCAGCCTTCCAGAAACAGAATTCAGAATAATGATAGTGAAGATGATCCAGGACCTCAGAAAAAGAATTGAGGTAAAGATTGAGAAGATGCAAGAAATGTTTAACAAAGACCTAGAAGAATTAAAGAACAAACACCTAGGAGAATTAAAGAACAAACAGAGATGAACAATATAATAACTGAAGTGAAAAATACACTAGAAGGAATCAATAGCAGAATAACTGAGACAGAAGAACAAATAAGTGACCTGGAAGACAGAATGGTGGAATTCACTGCCACAGAACAGAATAAAGACAAAAGGATTAAAAAAAAAATCAAGACAGACTAAGAGATGTCTGGGACAACATTAAACACACCAACATTCACATTATAGGGGTCCCAGAAGGAGAAGAGAGAAAAGACAGGAGAAAATATTTGAAGAGATTATAGTCGAAAACTTCCCTAACATGGGAAATGAAATAGCCACCCAAGTCCAGGAAGTGCAGAGAGTCCCAGGCAGGATGAACCCAAGGAGAAACACACTGAGATTCATAGCAATCAAGTAGACAAAAATTAAAGACAAAGAAAAATTATTAAAAGCAATAACAGAAAAATGACAAATAACATACAAGGGAACTCCCATAAGGTTAACAGCTGATTTCTCAACAGAAACTCTACAAGCCAGAAGGGAGTGGCATGGTATATTTTAAATGACGAAAGGGAAGAACTTACACCCAAGATTACTCTACCCGGAAAGGATCTCATTCAGATTCGATGGAAAAATCAAAATGTTTACAGAGAAGCAAAAGCTAAGAGAATTCAGAACCACCAAACCAGCTCTACAACAAATGCTAAAGGAACTTCTCTAACTGGGAAACACAGAGAAGGAAAGGACCTACAAAAACAAACACAAAACAATTAAGAAAATGGTAACAGGAACATACATATCGATATTTACCTTAAACATGAATGGATTAAATGCTACAACCAACAGACACAGGCTCGCTGAATGGATACAAAAACAAGACTTGTATATATGCTGTCTACAGCAGACCCACTTCAGACCTAGGGACACATACAGACTGAAAGTGAGGGGATGGAAAATGATATTCCATGCAAATGGAAATCAAAAGAAAGCTGGAGTAACAATACTCATATCAGATAAAATAGACTTTAAAATAAAGAATGTTACAAGAGACAAAGAAGGACACTACATAATGATCAAGGGATCAATCCCAGAAGAAGATATAACAATTATAAATATATATACACCCAACATAGGTGCACCTCAATATAAAGGAAATGCTAACAGCTATAAAAGAGGAAATCTACAGTAACACAATAATAGTGGGGGACTTTAACACCTCACTTACACCAATGGACAGATCATCCAGAAAGAAATAATAAGGAAACACAAGCTTTAAATGACACAATAGACCAGAGAGATTTAATTGATATTTATAGGATATTCCATTCAAAAACAGCAGATTACGCTTTCTTCTCAAGTCCGGAATATTCTCCAGGATAGATCACATCTTGGGTCACAAATCAAGCCTTGGTAAATTTAAGAAAATTGAAATCATATCAAGCATCTTTTCCAACCACAGCGTTATGAGATTAGAAAACAATTACAGGGAAAAACATGTAAAAGCACAAAGACGTGGAGGATAAACAATACGTTACTAAATAACTAAGAGATCACTGAAGAAATCAAAGAGGAAATCAGAAAATACCTAGAGACAAATGACAATGAAAACACAATGATCCAAATCCTACGGAATGCAGCAAAAGCAGTTCTAAGAGGGAAGTTTATAGCAATACAATCCTACCTCAAAAAACAAGAAAAATCTCAAATAAACAACTTAACCATACAACTAAATGAATTAGAGAAGGAAGAAACAAAACCCAATGGTAGTAGAGGGAAAAAAATCATAAAAATCAGACCAGAATTAAATGAAATAGAAACAAACAAACAAACAAAAACAAGAGCAAAGATCAATACAACTTAAAGCTGGTTCTTTGAGAAGGCAAACAAAATTGATAAACCACTAGCCAGACTCATCAAGAAGAAGAGGGAGAGGACTCAAATCAATAAAATTAGAAATGAAAAAGGAGAAGTTACGACAGACACTACAGAAAAACAAAGCATCCTAAGAGACTACTACAAGCAACTCTATGCCAATAAAATGGACAGCTTGGAATAAATGGACAAATTCTTAGAAAGGTATAACCTTACAAGACGGAACCAGGAAGAAATAGAAAATATGAACAGACCAATCACAAGTCATGAAATTGAAACTGTGATTAAAAATCTTCCAACAAACAAAAGTCCAGACCAGATGACTTCACAGGTGAATTCTATCAAACATTTAGAGAAGAGCTAACACCCATCTTTCTCAAACTCTTCCAAAAAATTGCAGAGGAAGGAGCACTCCCAAACTCATTCTATGAAGCCACCATCACCCTGATACAAAAACCAGACAAAGATATCACAAAAAAGGAAATTACAGGCTAATATCACTGATGAATATAGATGCAAAAATCCTCAACAAAATACTAGCAAACAGAACCCGACAACATATTAAAAGGATCATACACCATGATCAAGTGGGACTGATCACAAGAATGAGAGGATTCTTCAATATATGCAAATCAGTCAATGTGATACACCATGTTAACAAATTGAAGAATAAAATCCATATGATCATCTCAGTAGAAGCAGAGAAAGCTTTTGACAAAATTCAACATCGATTTATGATAAAAACTCTCTAGAAAGTAGGCATAGAGGGAACCTACCTCAACATAATAAAGGCCATATATGACAAACCCACAGCAAACATCATTCTCAATGGTGAAAAACTGAAAGGGTTTCCACTAAGATCAGTAACAAGACAAGGATGTCCACTCTCACCACTCTTATTCAACACAGTTTTGGAAGTCTAGCCATGGAAAGCAGAGAAGAAAAAGAAATAAAAGTAATACAAATTGGAAAAGACGAAATAAAAGTAGATGACATGATACTATACATAGAGAATCCTAAAGATGCCACCAGAAAACTACTAGAGCTAATCAATGAATTTGGTAAAGTTGCAGGATACAAAATTAATGCACAGAAATCTCTTGCCTTCTTATACACTAACAACGAAAGATCCGAAAGAGAAATTAAGGAAGCAAAATCATTTACCTTTGCAACGAAAAGAATATAATACCTTGGAATAAACCTACTTAAGAAGGTTAAAGACCTTTACTCATAAAACTTTAAGACACTGATGAAAGAAATCCAAGATGACACAAACAGATGGAGAGATAGACTGTGTTCTTGGATTGGAAGAATCAATATTGTGAAAATGACTACTGCCCAAATCAATCTACAGATTCAATGCAATCCTTATCAAATTACCATTGGCATTTTTTGCAGAACTAGAACAAAATATCTTAAAATTTGTATGGAAACACAAAAGACCCCAAATAGCCAAAGCAATCTTGAGGGAAGAAAATGGAGCTGGAGGAATCAGACTCCCTGACTTCAGACTATACTACAAAGCCACAGTAATCATGAGAGTACGGTACTGGCACAAAAACAGAAATATAGATCAATTGAACAGGATAGAAATCCCAGAGATAAACCCTTGCACATATAGTCAACTAATCTGTGACAAAGGAGGCAAGGATATACAATGGAGAAAAGACAGTCTCTTCAATAACTGGCACTGGGAAAACTGGACAGCTACATGTAAAAGAATGAAATTAGAACATTCCCTAACACCATACACAAAAATAAACTGAAAATGGATTAAAGACCTAAATGTAAGACCAGACACTATAAAACTCTTAGAGGAAATCATAGGAAGAACACTCTATGACATAAATCACAGCAAGATCTTTTTTGACCCACCTCCTAGTTTAATGGAAATAAAAATAAAAATAAACAAATGAGACCTAATGAAACTTAAAAGGTTTTGCACAACAAAGGAAATCATAAGCAAGGCGAAAAGAGAACCCTCAGAATGGGAGACAATATTTGCAAACGAATCAATGGACAAAGGATTAATCTCCAAAATATATACACAGCTCATGCAGCTCAATATTAAAAAAACAAACAACCCAATCAAAAAATAGGCAGAAGACCTAAACAGACATTTCTCCAAAGAAGACATACATGTGGCCAAGAGGCACATGAAAAGCTGCTCAACATCACTAATTTTTAGAGAAATGCAAATCAAAACTACAATGAGGTATCACCTTACACAGGTTAGAATGGGCATCCTCAGAAAATCTACAAACAACAAATGCTGGAGAGGGTGTGGAGAATAGGGAACCCTCTTGCACTGTTCGTGGGAATGTAAATTGATACAGCCACTGTGGAGAACAGTATGGAGGTTCCTTAAAAAAACTAAAAATAGAATTACCATATGACCCAGCAATCCCACTATTGGGCATATGCCCAGAGAAAACCATTCTTCAAAATACACATGCACCCCAAAGTTCATTGCAGCACTATTTACAATAGCCAGGTCATGGAAGCAATCTTCCATGACCTGGCTATCTAAATGCCCATCAACAGACAAATGGATAAAGAAGATGTGGTACATATGTACAATGGAGTATTACTCAGTCATAAAAAGGAACGAAATTTGGTCATTTGTAGAGATGTGGATGGACCTAGAGCCAAACCTAGAGATTTTTTCCCTGAGAAGAGATTCACTTTGCTGTACACCTGAAACTAACACAACACTGTAAATCAACTATACTCCAATAAAAAAATTAAAAAAAGAAGTATAAAATTTGTAGGAAGTAATACATACTGAAAAAAAGGTACAGAAAAATTTCTCATAGGATCAAAGAATGAAAGAACAATTACTTCCCTCGAAAGAAGTTACCCAAAGCTTTATAGAAGAGATGTAACCTACAAACAGTACTCAGTAAAATATAAAGATGATGTCCTTAAAAAAAAAAATTGAAGAATAATTTTGAAGCCTTCCTATCTCAGGGAAACAATTGTGTATTGTGTTATTTTACTTTTATTAACCATTTTGATGTTTACAAACTGGAAGTCTTACACAACTCTAAGGCTGCCTTTTGTCTTCATACGAAGTATGTCTCAAACTCTGTCTCCTATTTTAAATGCCTTCCCATGCTTTCTGCGTGTCCAAATTCTACCCCCTTGGCAGTGCCAGCTTCAGCTCCAGTTCCCTCTGAAGATTTCCTTGGCTCCTCCATGACTGACTGTGTATTATCTTTTCTGTCTCACTGTGTATTACCCTTATTGTCTTATCCCATTTATGAATTTGGGAAATGTTCTAGCTGGGAAATACTTTATATCTGCTTGCAGTCCTGACCCTTCATTACTCAAAAGAGAAAACTGGGGCACAGACTGATCAATGCCTTGCCCAGGGATACAGATCAGACAACCTTAAACAGTGAGACTTTCCTTGGACCCAGGAATTAGGTAGTGACTACAGCCTTTCCCAGTAAACTTCATTGGGCATGCAAAAGAGAGGTGATAGGACAGTTTTCACTGAAGCAGTGGGCCATGCCAAGTCTACTGGAGAGTACTTGTTGTTGTTTGATTTTTGTAGGAGAGGGAGTAAATTATAACCCTCTCTTTCCCTCCACAGGTTGATGAACCAATTGAGAATGAGACATGGGAGTCAGATAGATGGATATTATTAGTAAGGCTAGATTGAAGAATGCAGTGCAGATTTAAGGTAGAAACTGCATATCTTAACAGTTTTCCTCACGTTTAGATCCTGGTTTTAGTCCCTGACTCCCACTAAATGCACACTTGGTCTCTGTAAAGGAGAGTGTGGGCATGCAAAAAAATGCTCTTCTGCAGCATCCCTGCCTCATCCCTGTGAGTCCTGGCAGTGGGGACAGCAAGAGAACTCCCTGCTAGAAGGCAGACTTGAGCCATTGTCCAGTTGAGTTCAACCCATGGAGGGTAGGAGCACAACAAACACCTGTCTGGCATGCAGGCTGGCTTGTAAGACATCCCAGGACTCTGCTCTACTCAGTTCCTTCTTTCTAACTTCACCAGCCACACAAGTTACTCCTCATCCCCTTGGCAAGGAGCTGCTGAGGTGGGCTTCTCAGTATAGTATAGTATAGTATAGTATAGTATAGTATAGTATAGCATAGCGTAGTGTAGTGTGGAAGTTGCTAATCTGTGGACTAAGAGAGAAACACTGGGGGAGGGACAGTGGAGCATAGCTCTACCTGCTGTACTGCATAGAAGTCAGCCTTTGTGCCTGTGTGTCTTGCTCTACCTGCAATTTTGGAGTCCCACAGTTCTAGGCATCTACTAGGGCCAGAAAATAATCTTGATTCTTCCACGGATGTTTGACAATACTTTGCCCAGACTCAGAAGTTGAGGCTTGAATATCAATCTGTCTCTTTATTTGATGAATGTCAGTCTGTTTCTTTATTTGACGCTGAGGACTTTACAAAAGGTTTTATTTTTTCCAAGATATTATAGAGAAGGAAAATTATACTTCCTGGAGGGCATAGACTGATTCAGTTGCCTGGTTATTATAACCTAATTAATTTAAATGGAAGGACCAGTTGGAAAAGTCACCATGGTTTCTGGGCCCTATAACTATTCTTTCCCTAAACTGGACCTAGCTCCTAGTTACCAGAGTAATTGTTTTGTGAAACCATAGTTAATACTGCAAAACCAACATTTCCCACCTGATGTTGCCTTCCATTCTGTGTGTAAAAATCACAGAATGAGAATTACAGGAATCCTAGCTCATCCCAGCAGCAGTATCTGTTGATCCAGTCACTGGCATAGGATTTTGGGTCTTTGATATTAAAGGCTATAAGGAAGATATCTAGGATCTAACATGTGTAATTCTTGCCCTTACTGTACTTTTGGATAGCCGAGACCAACATTTTGGGGCAGCATTAGCTAGTGGAAGGAGCAGTGAACTGTGAGGGGATGTGGTCAGAAGGCCCACATTCTAGCATAGCTCCACTATGGTCAACCTGCTCTGTACCCTCAGGCAAGCCACTTCATCTCTGGGCTTTGTTAGATTATCTCTAAGGTCCCTTCTAGCACTGAATTCTGTGGATATGATGTCTCTGACCTTAGAGACATGCCAATATACAAAAGAAACAGGTGCATATGCATATGAACACTGAACGCAGCTCTATTTACAAATGGCATGGTGCAAAGGACAGATTAAGCCTAAGGAGATGAGGGTTGAGGGGAGGTCTTGGATTATTCTAGACTTCTATAGTAAATATTTCTGTCCATTCCACCTTGTCTTTCAAATGCCAGTTAACTTACATTTTCTGCAGTCCTTTGGCTTGTTGCAATACAGGAGCTAGCATGCATGGGATGTAGGTCAGCTGGCCTAGTGATTCACAGGAGAGGAACATCTCGCACAGAAATGTATACACTGGAGTTAGGAGAGCCAAATTCTACAGCTGTCACCAACTGTGTGTTTTTATTGCTTAGGAAAGATATAAATAGCAGCTATTTTTCCATGCTCCAGTGATATATATCTGCCTTATGCTAAAAATTTCATGTCAAAAGACTGAACTGCTAAACTAGCCATAGCATTTAAATAAACCCTGTTATTGTGTTTTTAACTTTTGTCAGGCACAGTGAGGTTAAGTGATTTGCCTGATGTCAAACTTGTAAATCAATGGCAGAGTCGAGTTCTAATCTAGTTCTCTGCCCAGTGTGCAATTTAAATCTTATTGTGCTTCTCTTCATATTGTCCATCTATCTATCCATCCATTTAGATATATTATACATATTTATATATTATTATACATTATTAATATATACATATTATTTACTTATAATATATATATATATATATACATATACCTATGTATACACCTATATATATTTATAGCTATTTATCTTGTTGCATTGGATATTTTCTGAAACATCTGTATCATTAACTACTATTTACTGAAAGTTCACTATGTGCCAGAGTGTACTAGCATACTGCATACATTTCATTATGTAATACTTTTCTCGGAACTGCCTTAGGAGAATACATTTTATTATTCACCAGTAGAGCAGCTCAGATTCAAACACCCATAACCTAAATATGAAGTCTGTCCACACTCTTCATCACTGTACCACATGACCTATTATTCATGCATTTATTTATTCATTCATTCATTCATTCAACAGATGTTTATTAAGCACTGATGTGCTAGGCATTGTGGGTCTACTGCAAAAAAAAAAAAAAAAAAAAATCAAGCAACTTCTCAAGTTCAACTTTACCACGGCCTTCTTCTTAGAAATCCTTTTACTGGGAACTCTAAACAAAGTTCAGCGTTTGCTGCAGGAGAACTTGCAGTTGCAGCTATACTTTTAGAGTGTTACAAGTGTGAGACTTAGGGAACTACATGAATATACAGAGGTTTATTTGTAAATTTTCCACTAATTTTTGGTGGAAGGCTATGTGATTTACATAGAACATGAAAAGCTTAGGTATTTCTGTTTTATGAAGATTCGGTCTTATAAGAACCTAGGATTGTGTCCCCATGACCACAAATCATTGGTTGACCAGTGAAACAGTGGACATTTTATTAACCACAAAAAATCCACTCAGTCCACCTTCTCATCTCCCACATTTTGAAGAAAATATCTTATTATGGAAGTTTAAAACCTATACCAAAATAGACAGAAATAGTATAATGAACCTTTTTGCATGTATCACATTGGTTCAAAATTCATTGACTCATGGACAATCTTGTTTCATCTATGTCCCGATTTGCTTCTTCCAGAAATCATATTATCTCTTTTATAAAAATTTTATTATGCATCTCTAAAATATAATAACTTTCAGAAAACATAACCACACTATTATTATCATATATAAAAGAAGTTAAAATAGTTTCTTTAATATAGCCAGTCAGTATTCAAATTTCTAATAATTTCATAATATCTTTTTCCCCAGTTTATTTCTTTGAATTAGGATCCAAATAAGGCCCATGCATTGTTATTGATAGCTATATCTCATGAGTTCCCTTTTAACTTATAAGTTCTTTCTCCATTTCCTTTTATTTCCTTTGCATATTATTTGCAGGAGAAATTTGGTCATTTGTCCTGTAGAACTTTCCACAGTTTTGCTGATTGTAACACTGTGATGTCACTTAACACCTTCCTCTTCCTCTGTATTTCCCAAAATTGGTAGATAGATCTCGAGGAGGTTTGACCAGATTCAGGTTCAATTTGTTTTTTGGCAAATAAACTCATAGATGGTGATGTTTTCTTCCATCAGGAAACATTTACTGCTTGGCTATCTCTTTTTATGATGTCAGCAGCCATTGATGCTTATTGCCCTTTTCCATTAATTCGTTGGGGGTTTCACAATAATAATACTCTATATTCTCTTTTCATTTATTGTCTAGGATACTTCTTTAAAGAGGAATTTCCCTTTTTAAGTATTTGGTAGCCCAGTGGTTCAGTGTGTATAGGAAAGTCAGGATAGATGTTTAACTCTTTCTCTTTATTAACCAGTTTTCAAAATAATGATGCATATCATCTTCTAATGGATTCCAATTAGCTTTTTAAAAAATATATCATTATGAGTTTATATATATATATACATGTAGACATATACATATATATAATTATATATTAGTTTTCAACTCTTTCTTATATAAATTGGAGCATACTTTCCCTCACCTTGTTTTCTTTACTTACAATATTATTTGGATATCACTACATAGTAGCACATAGAGATAATTCTCATTCCTTTTCACAGCAACAAGTACTCCACTTTGTGGCTAGATGTTCCAGAGTTTATTCAACCAGTCTCCTACTGGTAGACATTTGCCTTGTATCTAGTGTCCAGTTTCTTTTTATTACAAATAGACTAGAAAAGAACTTCTTGCATACATGTCTTTTTATACTTTTAACCAGTGAATTTGGGATGGACTCCTGGAATTGGAATTGATAGATCAAAAGGTGAATGCATCTTTTGGCAAAATCTGTTCTGGTTTTGTTATTTTTCATTCCCACTAGAAATGTATGAGAGTGCTTGTTTCCTCACAGCCTCACCTATAGGGTATGCTGTCAACTTTGGAGTTTTGCTAATCTAATATAAAAGAAATGATATCTTGTGTTTTCACTTCACATTTCTATTATTGTGAACAACTTTTTATATGGCTAAAGAGCCCTTGAATTTCTGTTTCTGTGGCTGTATGTTCACTTCTCCAGCTCATTTTTCTATAGGGTTGTTGGGCTTTAGAAGCTAATAATATATCAGGGACATTAATTATTTCTCACTATATTAGTTGCAACTATATTTTCCCAGTTTGTCATTTACCTTTTTGCCTTTTCACTGCCCTCATCTTATCCCATGATTTTCAAAAACTATCCCACTTACCAGGCATGACCAAAACTACTTTCCTTAGTTTCCAAGACCAAAATCATAATAATCACAACATTAAAATAGATTATTACAAAAATAGATTCTCAGTTCCCTTTGAGTTCAGATACAACAATATTATAATATCAGTTTTATTCTGGTTCAACAGTTTTAAAAAGTTATAGGTTTGGTATGTTTAGTCATAACTGCCTCATTGAAAAACCATTCAAACTTTCTTTAGTTTAACTAAAGGTAAAACTTAAAGTATGAGTTTATATTTATTGAAAGGTCAGTAAGTAACTCTTTTAACTGGGTTCGTTCTATATCAGTGATGAGAAGAACACATTTGTGTGGCTCTAATACACCATCCAACTCTTCTTGTTTTTGAGAAGTTTATCTATAAACAGAGGCATGATCTTAAATCTACAAACCTCACAGGGCTTTGTACTTATTCAGTTATACCCAGATGAAAAAAAGCTTTGAAAGGCATAATGCATTTTAGGAATGCATCATGGCTAATACTGGTGGCCAAGATGAACTCAAATGTAGGAAAGAATTTGTCAGTATTGACCAGACAACTTAAAAATGATTGTGTTTCTCTCATTTGTCAGTAACGTTTTCAACCTGTCTTACTCAGGGGCTGCTCTCATATCTCACCCAAACTTTTATTCTGCCTGTGTGCTTATATCCTGAATTTCCCTGAGAAAATAAGAAAAAAGAATGTGTGTGTCTATTTGTACACATGTAACTCTGGTGGGCAGAATTTGGGAGTGTGTGGAATATTGGAAGGGCATAGAAGCTTTACCTAAGTGATATAATTTGGCTTTGAAGCCAGTTATAGTGCTCAAAGATTTAGATTGCCCTGCTGAGATTCTAACAGAGAAGGAAGGGAGAGAGAGATGTCAAAAAAGATTTTCACTTAAACCAAGATGGAAAAAAAGAAAATGCTACAGGTTATCAAAGAAACTACTACTGATGTCTCCTTTTCCTGAAGACTCACAGAATTTAAACTACTGAAATATCATTTTGATCTTTTCTCAGCACCTTATAGTTGTCTTGCTTATATGTCCAGGGTTTGTCCTGTTTCCATGACAGTGTTTTAACATCCTTTGTTAAAATACTCTGTTCCCCAAACCTGTCACTTAGGACATAAGTCATGTTTTCCTATTCTCATAATCTTGCCCCCAGATAATTCATTTCACCTTGATGCATTTTTTTATACAATTGTATTATATCATGGTCTTTAATTAAACTACTCCTTGGTTTAATACCAGACAGATCTGTGAATTAAGAGGCCAGAACTGGAAGAAACCCTGAAGGTTATCAAGTTTAAAACCTCATTTTACCCATGAGGAAGCTTCAATCTAGAGAGCCGGAGTCCTCAGAGTTTACACATATTTCCGGCTTGACAGAACTAGGAAAAGAATCAGGTCCCTTGACCCCAGCCTGGGGCTCCTTCCACCACACCACTTACTCTCAACTCTTGCTCTGACATAAGCCTGCTGTGTGGCCTCAGGCAGTTCATATGACTTCTCTTTGCATTGGCTTTCTTGTTTAAAAAAATAGGGTCAGTATAAATCTCACTCCTTCCATCTCAGATGTGCTTTGTGGATCAGAGGAGACATATAAATTCACATTTACACAACTGGACCTAAAAATCACTTTGATATAATAAAATTCTTTCCAAAGGTAATATATTGTTCTATTGAGATAGCCATGGATGAAGCTTATGTGGAATTGGTTTTGGTTGACAGTAATAATATTGACAATGCTGCAAAGATGTCTGTGTACGTGTGATACTGGGGCTAATGAAGTGAGGAATAAAGCTTTAAAATTAGAATGTGAGGGCAAAGTAAAAACAAACAAACAAACAAAAAACAGAATACAAAACTGAACACCTCAAAACAACCTCCCAAAGAACCCAGGAATATGTGAGTTGAGGAGATTTCATTAAAAGGAAATATAGGGACTTATAAAACAATAGCCAGTATGTGGTAGATTAAACATCTGCTGCAGACATAAATGGAATCCCACTCGGAAACATCCATATCCTCTCTAGAAATAACATCGTTCATAAGAACATAATATACAGTACAACCATGGTAAAGAGAAGACACATCAACACATTAAAGAGTTTCATTCTCATTTTATTTATATTTAAGCTTTTAATTCTGGAATAATTAGTCATTACTAGTATTTAATGACTGGGTTGATAATTGTGTATTCCAGGATGGAGCTGAGAGCAGTTAACACACTAACAAACTGGTCATTATCTATGTTAATGATCAGATTCTTTGGGATTATGATTATTACAAGCTATAATGAACAGCTTATAACCATTATTTTTGTACTTTATTCCTCTTAGTAAGGAAAAAAAAGAAAGGAACTCTTCTTGAGCCTCAGACAGAAACAATGAGTGCTGTCCTCTCCAGTATTTCTTCTATCAGGAAGCACAGCTTCTGAGGAAAGTCTTGTTTCCTTAATCATCATTAGGGTTCAGCAAAATACATGCTGGTCTGGTTGACTGAAAAAATGGGCGTTGTCTTTTCCTCATTAGAGCATCATGCAGGGATTACTCCTGGACAATACAGCCTTCCAAGTGCTGGAAAGGTTTCCATCAGTTCTTATTTGGTAAAAATAAAATAATTTAGGATGGTACTGCAAACTGCAAGCTTGGGCAGAATTTATTACATGGAAAAACTCCTAGGCCTCATGAAGGCTTGCAAAACTTGAGCTGTGCTAGTGAAATTTATCCTTTTCACATGACATCCTTTCTTCCCCATGTGAAGTAAATATTTTGTGCCCTCTCATTCTCTCTCCCTGCTCTCAAATACCTTCTTTCCAGAATGAAGCTAATGAACATCAGCAGATGTGAATC
Organism: Balaenoptera acutorostrata; assembly: GCF_949987535.1. Taxonomy (NCBI): domain Eukaryota; kingdom Metazoa; phylum Chordata; class Mammalia; order Artiodactyla; family Balaenopteridae; genus Balaenoptera; species Balaenoptera acutorostrata. The sequence continues at coordinate 35,006,722 of NC_080076.1, read as the reverse complement.
AATAAAGCTTTTAAACCAGTGATAAAGTCTTAGTGGCAGGGTTGGCTCCATGCCCTAGGCCTTGAAGACCAGCACTCACCCTGCTAGGGATGAAGGCACTGTGGATGGTGAGGGAGCACAGCTTTCATCCTCGCAGGTGAGGATCCCATTGTGCACCGAGAACTTTCCTATTAGCCCTTGATGGCTCTACCACCTAGTAGTTTCTTTAGTTCTTAAAACTGTTTTTATCCTTAGAATACAGTGAAATATTTATTTTTAAAAATTTGTGGTCCTGGCTTTAAAACATTTTTATTAAAAAGCAAGTATTAGTTTTGTGGTTTTTAGTTTTTCTAGAGAAAAAACTTCCAGATAGAAGAATAAATATTTCCAGGATAGAAATCTGATTAGAAATTTCTTGTGATAGTTGAAATTAAGATTTAAAGTATATTATATAATTTATGAAATATATAAAAATATAATATATAATGTAACTTGTATATAACATATAAAAATGTGCAATGAAGGATATGCTCTATTTGACATTAGGCACGGATACATGCACTCTGACTGTGTCCCAAACACCTCTCTGAGACCATGGTTAAGTAGGAACCCAGCTCTGGCACCTCTCTCATAACCCAGTGCAGGAGATCAGTGTCAACAAGCCGTGATAAGTGAGGAAGCTCTGGGTTTTATGAGAGTGCCTGTGGGTGTGGGAGGGTGAGGGCTAACCTAGATTGGGGTCCAAAGAAAGACTTTTGGTGAAATGAGGTTTCAGCGAAGAGGTGGGCCAACATTCTCCCTGGAACCTTGAACGAAGGCACGGGATCTACTAAGCAGCAACATCAGCAGCACTTTTTCAAAAGAAACCAAGGATGGATTCTAGAAACAAGCTTAAAAGTAACTGTAGACATTGGAGGGGTGTTGGGGTAGAAAAACGGGGAGAAAAAGATATATTTGAGTCACAAAACTACTGTACTCACGTAGCCTGAAAATTAGGACACCATTTTGAAATATTAAGAATTCAGAAGGAAAGGTTTTCATACAATATACTTACTACTAGAAGAGGGGACGTTCTTGTTGCTAGCTTCTTCTTAACACCATCAGAGAAGGAAGGTCTGATTAACATTTCATTGCACCATTCATGGCCATGAGCTCACAGTAGGGTAATGAGGACCCTGCTGAACTTCATACATTGTAAAGAATATAATGGTTGATAGAAAATTGCCAAGCTCTTTCTCATGAGTCATCTATTACCAGAAGCCTCTCCTTTCCTGGAATTAATTTTTTTATTTCATAAAAAGAAAAAAATTCTGCCCAAATTTTCACTAACACAGCTATGCCCCTATTCCTAGGGCATACTTCGAAAAACTTTCTAAAACACATTTTCCTTTAAGAAAAGTATATGTGGTTTCATGGAGTGGGGGGGATGTGGGGGGTTTCTTAATGATTTTCTCTCATGTATTTGACTATCACATGCTCTGACACCTAATTATCTGGCTTTTGAAAACAGCTTTTATTTACAGGGCAGTAAAACAGTGAAAAGTTCAACTATGGTACCCAATTAAGCAAATATTTTGCTTTGGTCCACTGAAGATAATGGAAAAATTTGGTTTTCTTTCTTTTGTTATAACTTCTTTTCATCAGTTTCTTGACAAGTGATATCATTAATCTGATGATTTTTTTAATACTGGGATGATAACACTGAATTTTAGAAACCGTTAAACTTTTAAGAAGTGTACACAATTGGATTTTCTTACATGCTGCAATTTTATTCTCACATATTCTGTATTTCATGGCTTTGCTTTTTACTGCCTTCATTATGAGTTAAATTTACAGTCAGCTTTGTATGAAATTAATATCTAAGATGCTGCTCCTAACAATTGATCACAATTCATTTTAAATTAGTGAATTCATTTAAATGAATTAATTGGGTCATTATTTATATACAGTTGATTCCAAATTTTATTGAGAATAATGTAATAAAAGATTTGGCCTTGATAATTATGGCATCTCCATAACAGGACAAGAGACGGCCTATTGTCTCTCTTCATATTGCAGCCCCATAATTTCTTCAATTACTACTACTACATAGAAAAATCAACGTGGTAATGAGTGGCTGGCAAGTAAACAAGGGAGGTTGAGTTGCACAGCCCAGAGAAAATTGCGTTTTATCATGTGGCAAAAGATATATATTGTTAGAGTGAGGGTGATGTAAAAATATTAACCCAACCCAGGACAGAAGCCAACACTCCTTCAAGAAAACTTTGCTTTCCATTCACCTGACCTCCCTCAGCCTTCCTGATTACTCCAGCTTTTTACAGTTCCCCTTGGCTCTCTATTCTTAAGGCATTTACTGTAATGTTCTTTAGCCTACATAAGTTGGTCTTCATTTTTCTCCCAAATAAACTCTTTAAGAACAAATACTAAGGACTTCCCTGGTGGCCCAGTAGTTAAGACTTCACCCTCCAATGCAGGGGTGTGGGTTCAATCCCTGGTTGGAGAGCTAAGATCCCACATGCCTTGCAACCAAAAAACCAAAACAGAAAACAGAAGCAATATTGTAACAAATTCAATGAGGACTTTAAAAATTGTCCACATCAAAAAAATCTTTAAATAAAAAACAAACACCATTTAAAAATATTTTCTTCTATCTCTTACAGTCAAGCTCATCTACATGTAAGCAGAGGTAACAGCCAAATAATCTAATAATCAGCATGTTGTGGCAATGGAACAGGCTCTAGATACCCCCAACTTTGTCAGATGTTGACCCTTTAGTTGCTGGATTGTGAGAACAATTAGGAGGTGCGTGAGTTGGGGCTGGAGTAGTCAAGGACAGTCACAAATCATGTTGGAAGTATCTCAGTATCTTAGGTGGACTTTTAACCCTAGATATGAAAAAGTATTATTGTTGTTAGAACGGAGATATCAGACTTCAGCAGCCTGTGACTAAAGTCATGACTTCTTTTGACATTCAAATCATTATGACACAATCCCCCATGTTGTAAGCCTGTAAAAGCTCAGATTTTACCATGTTCTTCTCCTCAAATGTCTTTGGACATGTTCAGGATGGCTGATAGGCTTAGTTTCATGGATTCCCTCCAGGTTGTGGTTGCCCACTGTAGCTAGCTATTGCCTTCAGACTGCTGTACTGCTCTTCTGTAGTCATTTCTGCCACTAGAAAACTTACTTTTAGACAGCTGTTATGTCCTTTGCACTTTTAGCTTAAGGTGTAGGCCAGGCCTTGCTCATAATTCCACACAGTAATGGCTGAAGGCAGCTTCTAGTGCTTATAAGACTTCACAAAAAGTTAAAGGAAACATGGAGAAATTAAAATCTGGAAAATGATATGATTCTTCCCAAAGTCCATTAGCTATGGACCTCCTCAGTTGAATCTCCAATGGGTCCCTTCTCCTTATCTCTGGCTTATTGTAAGGGCCAACCACATCCAATAGGTAGGTTTGAATGAGGTTCTCCTCAAAACCTAGAATTCAATTCTCTAAAGTCAAAGAAAGGAAAGTCCTTTTTTACTCACCTCCAGAGCTGGTATGTCTATCTCCTTCAGTGACCTCTTCCTATCCAACTGTAAGACCATTTCTAGCCTCTGCAGTTTTCTGAGTTGGGACCACTTAGTTCTGGATCACCCCCCAAGCAGAATACTAGAAGTCCACTCCAAGGTTAACCTGGACCCAGCCTTGTTAAAGCCCCTTTTAAAGCCTCTTCTCCAGCCTGAAAGGGAGAGAAGATAAGTGCTGAACATACCTTCTGTCTTATTATGGTATTTCCCAATTTCCTGTTAGCAAATATTGAGCAAGAGCACATGTGTGCACATCTCAAGAGAGAAAATAGCTTTTGATTTAGGAGAGTTTAAATCCTGATCTGGGAGGACAATATAATAAGCAGATGTTATGATTTACATAATTTTGCAAAATTATGCTCATTTTACAGCACCCTAATAAACAGAACAAGATATCTGAGTCTGAAGTGTCTGTAGTTGAATTCCTTCATGACCTTCCATTCTTCTCTAAAATAATAGGAAGACAGTAATCTTAGATGAAAATAACTAAGAGCATCCATCAGATTGACCCCTTGTAGAAGAAATGGACTGTTTATATCAGTTAAAGTGGCTTTCCCAGCTTCTAAACCATCCTTCCAAGAAAATCTAGAGATCTACTCTTTACCTGATATTTTGTGACATTGATGAATTTGATGTTATTTTAAAAAGCTAGAATTACAGAGAAAATTATCAACAGATTTTTTTTCTCCCTAAGTAAATGTAACATGGAAGTGTGGTGTTTGTGAGATATAGATGGCCCCCCCCAAAATGTTAAAAAGCATGGAGGTGGTACAAGCATAATAGGAGTTAGAGGGCAGTTGTGAATGGGTACTATGGGCTTTGTGTGTAGGCAGTGTGACAAGCCTGTGCTTTTTTTGGGGGTTTTATTTATTTATGGCTGTGTTGGGTCTCCGTTTCTGTGCGATGGTTTTCTCCAATTGCGGCAAGTGGGGGCCACTCTAAGCCTGTGCTGTTTTAATGCCCAAGATGGATTTTATCACACGTATCAGAATAATATTTACAGATATTAATAGGCATTCCTACTCTTGAACTTCTTTAATTCCTTCCTCCTCTCTTGGGCAGCAGGGACAGCTTTCTGTAGGTACTGCCTTTGGGGAAATGACAGATATCTTGGGCATAAGGAATAATTGGTCAGCTTTGACTCTGTAAAGCCCACAATAGAAAAAACAGTCTGGAAATCAAATCTTTCATTTGTAAGAGGCAGGATTTTTGATATTAAAAAATATGTATGTAGGTTTCAAAGAGCCAAATCTTGGAGGACTATACACAGAGTTCTTATTTATTTGTTTTTACTAACAGCTAAAACAAAAGGCAAAGAGAACCTGGAAACTATGGATTGGTGCTTAAAATTTCTGCCCAAAAGTGACATAAAAACACTCCATTCACATCCCATTTGGCCAAAGTAAGTCATATGATCTTGTAAAATGGGCATAACTTTGTAGAATTATGCAAATTATAATATTTAAACTTTATGTTCTATAATAAGCTTGATTATAGATTCAATGAAATCCCAATCAAAATCCTGGAAGGTTATTTTTCAGATTTCAACAAACTGATTCTAAAGTTTGTATGGGGAGGCAAAAGACTCAGAATAACTGAGATGATATTGAAATAGAAGAACAAAATTGAAGGATTGACACTTCTCAACTTCAAGACTTATTTTAACAGTACAGTAAGCAATACAGTATTGTATTGGCAAAAGAGTAGACAAATCAATGGAACAGAATAGAGAGCACAGAAATATGCCTACGTAAATATAGTCAATGGAAATTTGACAAAAAAACAAAGGAAATGCAATAGAGAAAAGACAACCTCTTCAACAAATGGTACTGGGAAACCTGCATATCCACATACAAAAAAGGAAGGTAGACACATACTCTACACTCTTCACAAAAAATTAACTCAAAATGACCTAAATGTAAAACAAATAAAAAGAAACCTAAAAAATTCCTAGAATATAACATAGAATATCTGGATGACCTTGGATGTGGCAATGACTTTTTAGATACAACACTAAAGGCATGATCCATGAAAGAAATAATTGATAAGCTGGAATTCACTGAAATTTAAAACTTCTACTCTGCCAAAGACACTAAGAGAATAAAAAGACAAGCCACACATTGGGGGAAAATATTTGCAAAGGACATATTTGTTAAAGGACTGTTATCCAAAATATAAAAGAATTCTTAAAACTCAAAAACAAGAAAATGAACAACCTGATATGTTTTCTTTATATTTAATTTTTGATAGTTTGATTAATATGTGTCTTGGCATGTTTCTCCTTGGATTTATCCTGTATGGGACTCTCTGTGCTTCCAGGACTTGATTAACTGTTTCCTTTCCCATATTAGCAGAGTTTTCAACTATAATCTCTTCAAATATTTTCTCATTCCCTATCTTTTTCTCTTCTTCTTCTGGGACACCTATAAGTCGAATGTTGGTGCGTTTAATGTTGTCCCAGAGGTCTCTGAGACTGTTTTCAGTTCTTTTCATTCTTTTTTCTTTATTCTGCTCTGCAGTAGTTATTTCCACTATTTTATCTTCCAGGTCACTTATCCGTTCTTCTGCCTCAGTTATTCTGCTAATGATCCCGTCTTCAGTATTTTTAATTTCATTTGTTGTGTTTTTCATCATTGCTTGGTTCCTCTTTAGTTCTTCTACGTCCTTGTTAAATGTTTCTTGCATTTTGACTATTCCGTTTCCAAGATTTTGGATCATCTTTACTGTCATTATTCTGAATTCCTTTTCAGGTAGATTGCCTATTTCCTCTTCACTCGTTAGGTCTGGTGTGTTTTGACCCTGCTCCTTCACCTGCTGTGTGTTTTTTTGTCTTCTCATTTTGCTTATCTTACTGTGTTTGGGGTCTCCTTTTCACAGGCTGCAGGTTCATAGTTCCCATTGTTTTTGTTATCTGTCCCCAGTGGCTAAGGTTGGTTCAGTGGGTTGTGTAGCCTTCCTGGTGGAGGGGACTAGTGCCTGTGTTCTGGTGGATGAGGTTGGATTTTGTCTTTCTGGTGGGCACATCCATGTCTGGTGGTGTGTTTTAGGGTGTCTGTGGCCTTATTATGTTTTTAGGCAGCCTCTCTACTAATGGATGGGGCTGTGTTCCTGTCTTGCTAGTTGTTTGGCATAGGGTGTCCAGCACTGTAGCTTGCTGGTCGTTGAGTGAAGCTGGGTCTTGACGTTGAGATGGAGATCTCTGAGAGATTTTTGCCGTTTGGTATTACGTGGAGCTGGGAGGTCTCTTGTGGACCAGTGTCCTGAAGTTGGCTCTCCCACCTCAGCGGCACAGCCCTGATGCCTGGCTGGAGCATCAAGAGCCTTTCATCCACACGGCCCAGAATAAAAGGGAGAAATATAGAAAGAAACATAGAAAGAGGATAAAATAAAATAAAATAAAATAAGCCATTACAATAAAAAATAAGAAAAAATTATTAAAAATTAATTTATTAAGAATTTTTTTTAATGTTTAAAAATAGATTTATTAATTTTTATAATAAAAATAAGAAAAAAATTTATTAAGAAAAAATTTTTAATTTTTTAAAATAAAAAATAAAAAAACTTATTAAGAAAAAATTTTTTTAAGTTTTAAAAATAGAAAATGAGGAAAATTATTAAGAAAACATTTATGAAGAAAATAAATTTTTTAATTAAAAAAAAAAAAAAAAAAGGAAAGACCGAACCCTAAGACAAGTGGTGAAAGCAAAGCTGTACAGACAAAATCTCACCCAGAAGCATACACATACACACTCACAAAAAGAGGAAAAGGGGAAAAAATAATATATCCTGCTTCCAAAGTCCACCACCTGAATTTGGGATGATTCGTTGTCTATTCAGGTATTCAATAGATGCAGGCACGTCAAGTTGTTTGTGGAGCTTTAATCCGCTGCTTCTGAGGCTGCTGGGAGAGATTTCCCTTTCTCTTCTTTGTTTGTACAGCTCCCAGGGTTCAGCTTTGGATTTGGACCCACCTCTTCGTGTAAGTCACCTGAGGGCGTCTGTTCTCCACCCAGACAGAATGGGGTTAAAGGAGCAGCTACTTTGGTGGCTCTGGCTCACTCAAGCCTGGGGTAGGGAGGGGTACAGGTGTGGATTGATCCGGCATTGGCAGACGCCGGTGGGTAGTTGCAGCAGCCTGAGGCGCACTGTGCGTTCTCCCGGGGAAGTTGTCCCTGGATCACGGGAGCCTGGCAGTGGCGGGCTGCACAGGCTCCCAGGAGGGGCGGTGTGGATAGTGACCTTTGCTCGCACACAGGCTTCTTGGTGGCGGCAGCAGCAGCCTTAGCATCTCATGCCCATCTCTGGGGTCCGTGCTGATAGCCACGGCTCGCACCCGTCTCTGGAGCTCCTTTAGGCGGCACTCTGAATCCCCTCTCTTGCGCGCCATGAAACAAAGAGGCAAGAAAAAGTCTCTTGCCTCTTTGGCAGCTACAGACTTTTTCCCAGACTCCCTCCTGACTAGTTGTGGTACGCTAACCCCTTCAGGCTGTGTTCATGCCGCCAACCCCAGTCCTCTCCCTGGGATCCGACCGAAGCCCGAGCCTCAGCTCCCAGCCCCTGCCTGCCCCGGCGGGTGAGCAGACAAGCCTCTTGGTCTGGTGAGTGCTACTTGGCACTGATCCTCCATGCAGGAATCTCTCCGCTTTGCCCTCTGCACCCCTGTTGCTGCACCCTCCTCTGTGGCTCTGAAGTTCTCCCCTCCACCACCCACAGTCTCCACCCGCAAAGGGGCTTCCTAGTGTGTGGAAACCTTTCCTCCTTCACAGCTCCCTCCCATTGGTGCAGGTCTCATCCCTATTCTTTTGTCTCTGTTTATCCTTTTTTTTTTTTTGCCCTACCCATGTACATGGGAAGTTTCTTGCATTTTGGGAGGTCTGACGTCTTCTGCCAGCGTTCAGTGGGTGTTCTGTAGGAGCAGTTCCACATGTAGATGTATTTCTAATGTATCTGTGGGAAGGAAGGTGATCTCCACGTCTTACTCTTTCGCCATCTTGCCCAGCCCCTTCACAGGTGAATTCTATCAAACATTTAGAGAAGAGCTAACACCCGTCCTTCTCAAACTCTTCCAAAAAATTGCAGAGGAAGGAAAACTCCCAAACACATTCTATGAGTCCACCTTCACCCTGATACCAAAACCAGACAAAGATTCTACAAAAAAAGAATATTACAGACCAATATCACTGATGAATATAGATGTAAAAATGCTCAACATAATACTAGCAAACAGAATCCAACAACACATTAAAAGGATCATACACCACGATCAAGTAGGATTTATCCTAGGGATGCAAGGATTCTTCAATATATGCAAATCAATCAATCTGATACACCATATTAACAAATTGAAGAATAAAAACCATATGATCATCTCAATAGAAGCAGAAAAAGCTTTTGACAAGATGCAATACCAATTTATGATAAAAACTCTCCAGAAAGTGGGCATAGAGGGAACCTACCTCAATATAATAAAGGCCATATATGACAAACCCACAGCAAACATCATTCTCAATGGTGAAAAACTGAAAGCATCTCCTCTAAGGTCAGGAACAAGACATGGATGTCCACTCTAACCACTGTTATTCAACATAGTTTTGGAAGTCCTAGCCAAGGCAATCAGAGAAGAAAAAGAAATAAAAGTAATACAAATTGGAAAAGAAGAAGTAAAATTGTCACTGTTTGTAGATGACATGATACTATACATAGAGAATTCTAAAAATGCCACTAGAAAACTACTGGAGCTAATCAATGAATTTGGTAAAGTTGCAGGGTACAAAATTAAAGTTGCAGGATACAAAAGAGATTAAGAAATCTCTTGCATTCCTATATACTAATGATGAAAAATCTGAAAGAGAAATTATGGAAACACTCCCATTTACCATTGCAACAATAAGAATAAAATACCTATGAATAAACCTATCTAGGGAGACACAAGACCTGTATGCAGAAAACTATAAGACACTGATGAAAGAAATTAAAGATGATACCAACAGATGGAGAGATATACCAAGTTCTTGGATTGGAAGAATCAATATTGTGAATATGACTATACTACCTAAAGCAATCTACAGATTCAATGCAATCCCTATCAAATTACCAAAGGCATTTTTTACAGAACTAGAACAAATCATCTTAAAATTTGTATGGAGACACAAAATACCTTGAATAGGCAAAGCAGTCTTGAGGGAAAAAAACGGAGCTAGAGGAATCAGACTCCCTGACTTCAGACTATGCAACAAAGCTACAGTAATCAAGACTATATGGTATTGGTGCAAAAACAGAAACATAGATCGATGGAACAAGATAGAAAGCCCAGAGATAAACCCGCACACCTATGATCATCTAATCTATGATGAAGGAGGCAATGATATACAATGCAGAAAAGACCGTGTCTCCAATAAGTGGTGCCTGGAAAACTGGACAGCTACATGTAAAAGAATGAAATTAGAACACTCCGTAACCCCATACACAAAAATAAACTCAAAATTGATTCAAGACCTAAATGTAAGCCCAGACACTATAAAACTATTAGAGGAAAACATAGGAAGAACACTCTCTGACATAAATCACAGCAAGATATTTTTTGATCCACCTCCTAGAGTAACAGAAATAAAAACAAAAATAAACAAATGGGACCTAATGAAACTTTAAAGTTTTGCACAGCAAAGGAAACCATAAACAAGACGAAAAGACAACCCTAAGAATGGGAGAAAATATTTGCAAACGAATCAACGGACAAAGGATTAATCTCCAAAATATATAAACAGTTCATGCAGCTCAATATTAAAGAAACAAACAACTCAATCTAAAAATGTGCAGAAGACCTAAATAGACATTTCTCCAAAGAAGACATACAGATGGCCAAGAAGCACATGAAAAGCTGCTCAACATCACTAATTATTAGAGAAATGTAAATCAAAACTACAATGAGGTATCACCTCACACCAGTTAGAATGGGCATTATAAGAAAATCTACAAACAACAAATGCTGGAGAGGGTGTGGAGAAAAGGGAACCCTCTTGCACTGTTGGTGGGAATGTAAATTGATACAGCCACTATGGAGAACAGTATGGAGGTTCCTTAAAAAACTAAAAATAGAATAACCATATGATCCAGCAATCCCACTACTGGGCATATACCCAGAAAAAAACATAATTCATAAAGACACATGCACCCTAATGTTCATTGCAGCAGTATTTACAATAGGCAGGTGATGGAAGCATCCTAAATGCCCATCGACAGACGAATGAATACAGAAGATGTGGTACATATATACAATGGAATATTACTCAGCTCTTAAAAGGAACGAAATTGAGTCATTTGTTGAGATGTGGATGGATCTAGAGACCGTCATACAGAGTGAAGTAAGTCAGAAAGAGAAAAACAAATATCTTATATTAATACATGTATGTGGAACCTAGAATAATGGTACAGATGAACCAGTTTGCAGGGCAGAAGTTGAGACACAGATGTAGAGAAGAAACGTATGGACACCAAGGGGGGAAATTGCGGTGGGGTGGGGATGGTGGTGTGCTCAATTGGGCGATTGGGATTGACATGTATACACTCGTGTGTATAAAATTGATGACTAATATGAATCTGCAGTATAAAAAAACAAACAAAGAAACCAATAAAAACAACTAATACTAAACTTTCTTTGGGTTATTTGTATGGAAATATGTTAATATAAATGTTTCAGATATTACATGAAATTTCTAGAAATCTTATATATTCTGGTATAATATTATAAGTCATATTTCTAGTTATTACTTTAAAATGTATATCTCAGAAATAACTAAATTTCCTTGTCAATTGCATTATTATTAACTTTCATCAAATCTTTAACCATGGTCATTTTTAAGTCTTTTGTCATTTACAGATAGTTCTGGGTGTACTCTGATGCTTTTGCAAAAATGTCCCTATAAAAGGGTTTCATCTTCAAGGAATTCATGGAAAAGACTCTGACAAGTACAGGTTTCTGGTAACTGATTATACTGCTGAACTAAATGAATAAGCATTTTCAGAACTCTAATGGAAAACTGATGAATTCATAAAAATGCTAACAAAAGATCAAAATGAAAAAAAATTAATTACATGGGACTGAGTGAACTGATGAGGATGATTATAATTTTTGTGACTTTCTGCTTGAATAAAAAAAAAAAAAAATCCCCCCCCCCCCAAAAAAAGACAGGTTAGGGTATAACTCAAAGTCAAGTCCTTTTGTATTTGCTATATCCTCTAGAACCCTAACTTGTACCACACCACTATTTCACATCTGTGCTACTTTCATATCTATTTCCCATTTTTGGTAGGGGGCCCATGTTATGAGTTGTAGTTGAGTTTATTTTGGCTGTAGAAGACCATGAAGCAAGTTATATATTTATAAGTGAGTATAAATATACTTTCTGAAGCCTAGTCAAATGCTCGTCATGACATTGCATTGCATCTCTGCACATGCTAGATACCAGATGCTCAGTAAATTTGCGGACAAGTTTAGACAGGTATAATGAAAAAAAAATGTTGGGCTGTCATGTAGATGCTAGAGTGTTTATAACAAATACTGGCCCCAAATCACTTGGCTATTTAACAAATGTTTACTGAGGACATACTATGTGTCAGGCACTAGGCACTGAAATATAGTCTTGACACTGGGAGCTCAGAGTCTATTGTGGTAACATCCAGATTAACAAGTAATTATGAGCCAGGATGGTAGAAGCTATGCTGGAACACCAGAGAACACAGAGGACAGAGCAAGCAAATGTTGTGGGAGTTTGGAAAGACATGCATGGAAGATGGCAAAAAAAGTTGCATGGAATTGTTTACTTTTTATTAAAAAAAACTTTTTTGTTCTATAGTATAATACACTTAAAAGTGTGTAGAACAAAGATGTACTGTATAATGATTTATCACAAATTGAACATTCATGTAAAACAGTGCTTCTCAAACTTTCTGTGGTAGACTATTTTTATCCTAATTCATCAGTTTAAAAATTGCAATTAAAGTGAAATACTAAAAAGGAATAAGAAAAATACAGATTTATAAAAAAATATACTTTTGTACCTCAACATAATAAAGGCGATATATGACAAACCCAGAGCCAACATCATTGTCAATGGTGAAAAACTGAAACCATTTCCTCTAAGATCAGGAACAAGACAAGGTTGTCCACTGTCAACACTATTATTCAATAGTTTTGGAAGTTTTAGCCAAGGCAATCAGAGAAGAAAAGGAAATAAAAGGAATACAAATTGGAAAAGAAGAAATAAAACTGTCACTGTTTGTAGATGACATGACACTATACATAGAGAATCCTAAAGATGCTACCAGAAAACTACTAGAGCTAATCAATGAATTTGGTAAAGTAGCAGGATACAAAATTAAGGCATAGAAATCTCTTGTATTCCTATACACTAATGATGAAAAATCTGAAAGAGAAATTAAGGAAACACACCCATTTACCATTGCAACAAAAAGAATAAAAGACTTAGGAATAAACCTACCTAAGGAGACAAAAGAGCTGTATGCAGAAAACTATAAGACACTGATGAAAGAAATATGAAATATTTCATATGAAATATGAAAGAAAGAAAGATGATACAAACAGATGGAGAGATATACCATGTCCTTGGATTGGAAGAATCAACATTGTGAAAATGACTATACTACCCAAAGCAATCTACAGATTCAATGCAATCCCTATCAAACTACCAATGACATTTTTCACAGAACTAGAACAAAAAATTTCACAATTTGTATGGAAACACAAAAGACGCCAAGTAGCCAAAGCAATCTTCAGAAAGAAAAACAGAGCTGGAGGAATCAGTCTCCCAGACTTCACACTATACTACAAAGCTACACTAATCAAGACAGTATGGTACTGGCACAAAAACAGAAATATAGATCAATGGAACAGGATAGAAAGCCCAGAGATAAACCCACGCACATATGGTCACCTTATTTTTGATAAAGGGGGCAAGATTATACAATGGAGAAAAGACAGCCTCTTAAATAATTGGTACTGGGAAAACTGGACAGCTACATGTAAAAGAATGAAATTAGAACACTCCCTAACACCATACACAAAAATAAACTCAAAATGGATTAATGACCTAAATGTAAGGCCAGACACTATAAAACTCTTAGAAGAAAACATAGGCAGAACACTCTATGACATAAATCACAGCAAGATCCTTTTTGACCCACCTCTTAGAAAAATGGAAATAAAAACAAAAATAAACAAATGGGACCTAATGATACTTAAAAGCTTTCACACAGCAAAGGGAACCATAAAAAAGACGAAAAGACAGTCCTCACAATGGGAGAAAATATTTGCAAATGAAGCAACTGACAAAGGATTAATCTCCAAGATTTACAAGCAGCTCATGCAGCTCAGTATCAAATAAACAAAAAACCCAATCCAAAAATGGGCAGAAGACCTAAATAGACATTTCTCCAAAGAAGATATACTGATTGCCAACACACACATGAAAGGATGCTCAACATCACTAATCAATAGAGAAATGCAAATCAAAACTACACTGAAGTATCATCTCACACCAATCAGAATGGCCATCATCAAACAATCTAGAAACAATAAATGCTGGAGAGGGTGTGGAGAAATGGGAATCATCTCGCACTGTTAGTGGGAATGTAAATTGATACAGCCACTATGGAGAATGGTATGGAGGTTACTTAAAAAACTAAAAATAGAACTACCATATGACTTAGCAATCCCACTACTGGGCATATACCCTGAAAAAACCATAATTCAAAAAGAGTCATGTACCACAATGTTCATTGCAGCTCTATTTACAATAGCCAGGACATGGAAGCAACCTAAGTATCCATCAACAGATGAATGGATAAAGAAGATGTGGCACATATATACAATGGAATATTACTCAGCCATAAAAAGAAACGAAATTGAGTTATTTGTAGTGAGGTGGATGGGCCTAGAGTCTGTCATACAGAGTGAAGTAAGTCAGAAAGAGAAAAACAAATACTGTATGCTAACACATATATATGGAATCTAAAAAAAAAAAAAAAAATGGTTCTGAAGATCCTAGGGACAGGACAGGAATAAAGATGCAGACATAGAGAATGGATTTGAGGTTATGGGGAGGGGGAAGGGTAAGCTGCAATGAAGTGAGAGAGTGGCATGGACTTATATATACTACCAAATGTAAAATAGATAGCTAGTGGGAAGTAGCCACATAGCACAGGGAGATCAGTTCAGTGCTTTGTGACCACCTACAGGGGTGGGATAGGGAGGGTGGGAGGGAGACGCAAGAGGGAAGAGATATGGAGATATATGTATATGTATAACTGATTCACTTTGTTATAAAGCAGAAACTAACACACCATTGTAAAGCAACTATACTCCAATAAAGATGTTAAAATATATATATAAATAGATTAGATAGATAGATGATAGATAGATAGATAGATAGATAGATAGATAGATATAGATATACTTTTAGAAAACCAGTAAAGGTGAACAATTAGAAAAGTAAAAAAAAAAAAAGAGAAACACAAAATCCACATCCGTCATAAAATTTTATTTACAATTGACCCTTGAACAATTTGAGGGGTTAGGGGCACTATTGCCCACATAGTCAAAAATCCCAGTATAACTTTACAGTCCTTATAGTCTGTCCTCCACACCTGAGGTTCTACAACCATGGATTCAACCAACCTGGATGGTGCAGTACTGTAGTATGCATTTATTGAAAAAAATCGAGGTATAAGTGAATCTGTGCAGTTCAAAACCATGTTCTTCAAGGGTCAACTGTATTTAGTTATTCTTCGGTAGGAAGAAGCTTAGTGTTTTGGGTTTGGGTTGCTTTTTAATTTTTTATTGAGGTATAATTCACATATAAAATTATGTTTCAGGTGTACAACATATGGATTCAATATATGTATATATTATGAAATGATCATTACAATAAATCTAGTTAACATCTGTCACCATACATAGTTCCTTTTTTTTGTGATTGGTGCTTTTAGGATCTACTCTGTCAGCAATTTTCAAATATGTAATCTAGTATTAACTATAGTCACCATGACATCCCCATGACTATTTATTTTATAACTGGAAGTTTGCCCCTTTTGACCCCCTTCAAAAACCATAAAAATTACCTGGTCAAATAAAGATTCTGAAGGTTTGCTCTCAATTTCTCTACTTAGCTCATGTGGATTCAAACACTAATGTTGGCAATTAGAGTTCAATTACTGAAAAAACTCAAAGGAACAAAAATGACAATGCTTGCAAATATACATTTTGTTAGAGAAAAGGATACAAAGATACAATATGACTACAGCATCAAAGTAAGGCTGTCTCCCAGCAAGGCATCCAGAGAGGCTAGATATAGGCTCCAGTTATCTTACCAATGCAGAGCCTTACTGGACACACTTTCTCTACTAGACCATCAATATGTGCATAGATTATTTTGGATCAGGGAGCCCAAAATGGAGTTTCAGCTGGTGCTTCTTATACCTGCTGTTGTGTAGGCATATTTTTCCTATACAATCATTCCCAATGGCAGAGCCCTCCAGATGCCACACTGAGACCAGGTACAAATCATCAATCTCAATGTTATCAATGAATAATGCTGACAAAATAGGACAAACTCGCCTTAAATTCCTCAGATCCATGTTTACAAAGCACTACTATTAATCAGTACATTTCGTGCCTTGACCAGTGGTCAGTGCCTTGCAGGTATGTTAGCAAAACAGCTCCGGCCAATTCCAGGCTTGCTTGAATTAATTTCACAGCATAACTCATAACAAACTGTTCATGGACTGGTGCTGCTTTACAGATCATACTTGCAGTGGCACTGATGTATGGATATCCAGGTCAAGAACTAGAACATGACCAGCATCTATTCTGAATTTATGATCATTGCTTTCTTGCCTTTCTTTACAGTTTCACATGATTTTTGTTATTGTTGTTTTGTTTTGTTTTTACATATCATTGGAATAATGAAGTCTATGTTATTTTATGTCTGGATTCTTTCATTCAAAATCATTTTGTAAGATTCACCCATGCTGTTAAATATAGTTGTAGTTTGCTCAGTTTCACTGCAGTGGAAGCTGTGCCCTATTTATCCATTTGAATGCTGATGGACATTTGAGTTGTTTTCCATTTTTGACTATTAAGAATACTGCTGTTATGATGACTTTTAATATATGTTTTCACAATTCTCTTGGGCATATAACTAAAGTGGAACTGTGAGCTAATGGGTTACGCAAATGTTCAGCTTTGGTGGTTACTGCCAAATAGTATATCAAAGTGGTTGTACCAATTTACCCTCCCACTAGCAGTATAAAATTTCCTTTACTTCAAATCCTTGCTAATGCTAGCATTGTTAATGTTTAAGTTTTGCCACCCTGGTGAGGGTGTAGTTGAATTTCACTGTGGTTTTAATTGATATTTCTCTGATTATGGAGGAAGTTGAACACCTTTTTATTCACTTTGACCATTGGGGTAGAGGCTTAACCTATTCAAGTCTCTTGCCTATTTTTCTATTGATTCTATTTTTCTTATTGATTTGTAGCAGTATTTTTTGTATTCTGGATATAAACCTTTCTTCAGATACATGTGTTACAAATATATTCTCTCAATTTGCAGATACTTTTTCACTCTTTTAAAGGTATCTAACATTATCTGCCATTACTCACCTTGTCTATTGAAGTTTAGAGATCCCCATAAGCAGGACTTGAGACAAGGATTCAAAGGTAAGTTTTTTATTTGAGAGTTGATCTCAGGAAAAATTTGTCAAGAATAAAAAAGTGAAAGAAGACTGCTAATTGAAAGTTTTCTATCAAGCAATTTACCTTGAAAGGTTAATCCCACTGAGGAATTCATGAATCAATGTAGAAAGTGTACATAAGTGTTATCACATCCAAGGGGTAAGCAAATTAAGTATTTTTAAAAAATTCTGTGCATCTGGTGTTGAGATACTCCCAGGGATAACTTAATTCTCAGGGGCAAATTACTTCTAGCCTGCCATGTGAGCAGATGAAATAACCCTGACAGTGCAAGAAAGTGAAGGAATGAAGGTGCTGGTAGTTGGCTGGTGTTCATTGAAGTGCTAAAAGTGAGGTGGTATAGACAAAGCACCAATAGCACTTACTATACTTTCTAACACTTATAGAATTTCTTTCTCTTGCCTTAGCATATTGGCTAGAACCTCTAGTCCATATTGGATAGAAGAAATGATAGTGGTCATCCTTGCATGGATCTTGATCTCAAAGGGAAGGCTTTTGCTATTTTGCCATTCACTATGATGTTTGATACAGATTTAGTATAAATACCCTTCATCAAATTAAGGAAGTTCTCTTCTATCCATAGTTTGTTTTTTAAATCACAAATGGATGTTAAATTATATCAGATATTTCTTGCATCTAATGTGATGATGGTATAATTTTTCTCATTTATTCTGTTAATGTGGTGAATTACACAGATTAATTTTTAAACGCTTAACTAAACTTGCATTCCTGGAATAAACTCACCTTGTTTTTTTTTGGTTATTTTATATTACAGAATTCATTTTGCTCATATTTAGTTTAGGAGTTTCACATTTGTATTCTTGTATGAGATTCATTGTTTTTTTGGTTTTGTTTTGTTTTTTTCTTATCAAGTTCTCTTACGAAAGTTATGCTGATTTTCTTAAACAATTAGGAAGTGTTCCTTCTTTTTCTATTTTACTGAAGAATTTGTATATTTTTGACATTTTTCTTTCCTTTAATGCTTGGGAGAATTTGCTGGTAAATAGACTTTGCTGGCAAAGAAAGATCTAAACTGAGATGCATGAGTTAACCCTATTTCTGATTGTGAAGCAGCCAGAGTCATATCTATAGTAAACCAAAGGACAAAAGCTATTTCTGAATAAAAATTCATTGTTCATGGGGGTAAATGTCAAAATGCTAATCTTGTTTTGAGCTATTAATATCCTGTTCCCATCTGTTTATAATCTACTCATGCTCTAAGATCTAGATATTCTCTTGTCTTGGAAAACACTTCATTATAACTCCAGTCCACACCTATCTGCTTTGAACTAATGTGCTATTGATGGAAATATACCTAATGACCTTTCTCAAACTGTTTTAATTTTTTTATATGGAGATATTTTAAATTTGAAGATTCAATTTCTTTAATAGTTGTATGAATATTCATACTTTTTGTTCTTTTTGCACCACCTTTGTCAAATAGTACTATTTGACATTTTTTCATTTTATTAAAATTTTATTAACAAAGTAATGCATAAGCACCTTTTTATTATGTTTGTAATAAAAATGTCTCTACACTTCTAACGTTGTTTATTTTTGTTTTTTATCTTTTTTTTTCATTGGTGTCACTGGAGCTTTATCAAATTTGTTGGTCTTTTCAAAGAACCATATTTGGCCTTATTGATATTATTTTGTCCTTTTTATTTTATTGATTTATGCTACCTTTTTATTTTCTTCTACTTTTTGGGCTTTACTTTGCTTTACTCAACCCTCAGCCACTCAGGAGAAAAATGGTCCCAAATATCAGGCATTGCATTTTGGCCTGATAATTGCTTACTGTCTTGTTAGCATTTCAAAACATTCTGGCAAATGTTTGCAAATTTTTAGTCTTTACTCAGAGACAGAATTGGTACAACTTATTGGATCTACTATTACCAAAAATGGAAGTCCCCAATTATTTCTTTTTTGACGTGTCATCTTATGTTTTGTTTGTTCATTTGTTTCTGAAAACTTTCTCAGTGGCTCTTGGATAGAAACAAATTCTACACTTAAAACTGCATTAATCAACAAATCAAACCTCCTAGAGACAATGCAGAGTTGGGGGGGGGGGCAAATGCTTTAAACCGTCAGACTGTTAACTTCTTTATGGGCTTGCATCTGTTCTTATGCTCACCATTAAAGTTCAGGAGTGCATCCAAAATGCATCAGTAAATAAGTGCTCAGTGTGATGGGAAATAAAATATGTGGGGTGAAATAACATTTCTAAGTGTTCCTCACTCCTTCCCTACCTTTACTTTAACATTTCTTGAAGTCCTCTTTTATATACCAGACTAAATTTTTAGACATAAGTCACCCTCTATAAACTACAAACAAGAGCTGTAAATACTTGTATATTAAACAAACAACCTCTGGGCTTAAATATGAGAGGAAAAGCTTCAGATGAATACTTACCAGATAAAAAGACACTGAGACTGAAGTAAAGATAAAAGAGCATGGTTATGGATAATGGAGGATGGGATTGAGAAATCTGTCTTAGCTTGGGCTCCTATAATGATATACCGTAAACAGAGTAGCTTAAACAACAGATATATATTTCTCACAGTTCTAGTGGCTGGGAAATCCAAGATCAAGGTGTCAGTTGATTCAGTTCCTGTTGATGACACTTTTCTTGGCTTGTGATAGCTGTCTTCTTGCTATTTCTCACATGGTGGAGAGAGAAAGAAAGCACCTTCTGGTGCCTCTTTTTTTTTTCTTTTTCTAGTGCCTCTTTTTATAAGGGCACTAATCCCCCTTGGGGGCCTCACCCTTATGACCTCATCTTAACCTAATTACTTTCCAAACAACCCACCTCTAAATGTTATCACAGTAGAGGCTTCAACATATGAATTTGGGGTCACAAACACAAACACCTCTCTATAACAGAAACTATGAGATATTCAAGAACCATCTGAGCTAGGGAGCTTCATGGAAGCTGAGTTAGCATGACTAGTCTCTACCATTAGCATCTGGTGAGACTGTCTTGCTGCCCTGGGTTTGCATGTTGTTTGTTCCTCTTGAAATAGTCTTGTCTGCATAGTATGATTCTGCCTTACCATGGCACAGTGCATCTCCTGTGGATACCTCACATTCATTAGAATGGGCATTTATAAGACTCCCCACAACCTCAGTAAAGGATAGGGTTTTTTGCATCCTTTGATGGGTATTGTTGGCACTAAGGTAAAATTCCATTCTTGACCAAATTGTGCCACCATAACTAATTTGGAAAAATTTGTAATAGTAGCAACAAAACATACCACTTCCATTCTATATTTATATAATTCATACTTTAGTGTTTATATATGGATACATATATATTCATAACTCAAGGTTTTTGCCCTTGCAGAATGGAATAGTTCAAGAGGGAAGATACACACACACAAACACACACAGTTCGAGAAACGTCATTGGGTTAAATGTCCATCAAGAGCACAGAAATTCAAAGCAGATGGGGTGGGATGGAGTTTTAAGGGAGTGTTTTTGTAAGGCATGATTTTATCTAGGTCTTTGGGAAGGGGGTTCAGATGAGGGTCTCCATACCTTTCACTCCCTATCAGGGAGGAATATATTTCCAAGAAATATCCAGCAGAATTTCTCTTAGATCTTATTGAGATACATGTCCTAGCCCTGCTGTCAGGCTTGGAAACTACCTACCAGTATTTTAGTGGATGTGGGCATTTCCAACAAGCAATTTGTGACCAATAATGGAACCACCACATTTAGCAAGACTGATAAAGAAAATATGATCTTTTAATATTCCTCTAGGCTTTACAGTATTTTGAAGGTATCATATCACAGTCACGGAGAAGTAGGGGAAGAGAATGATTTTGATATTAATGATGATATTAATCATAACACTAATTGCTTCCAGTAATCAACACCTACTGTGTACTAGTGACTGTACTACTTAATATTCTGTACATGTATTATTTCATTTATTTCTTACCTCATGAGACAGAAAATATAATTCACCTCAGTTTATGGATAAGAAAACTGAGGCTTAGAAAGGTGAAGTAATTTATTCAATATCTCTCAAATGGAAAGGGAGAAAATCACATTCAAACTCTAGTAATCTGTTTTCAGATTAGGAGTACCTAATGATTTACCATTCTACCTCCCTTTGAAATAATTGCATATGTCCAAGAAGTCAATGGTTCTCTTCTCTTGAAAGGGTTGGAGTGTTCAGAATGGGGTATAGGGCCCATACTGACTATTTGAAGAACTGTTGTGTTTCCACAAGCTGTGTCTGACCCTCTTTATTGCCCAGAACAAGAACCTGGCAGAAGAAACAGAGATAATCTATGTGCAAATCAACTGCTGAGATTTGAGGGCCTCCTGAAAATCTGTGAGTTCTTCAAGGGTATGAATTCTGCCTTTCCTGTTCAAAGAAGCATTCTCAGTGCCTAGCAGACCACGTGTTAGGCTTCGAACAAATATTTGTCATTATTACCAGTTGGTATTACTTCTGCTGATCTCATATTGCATGAAATGAAAGATGCAAGCATTTGATTTAAACTATTTCTTTTTGTAGTATATTTAGAAATTTCTAGTGATTCTCAAAAATATTATTAGAAACATAGTAAGTAAACCAGTTAATAAATAAATTAGTTCACTAGGTCTCTATTTCCCTTTATTTGAGACAGATAGTTAAGATAGTTAAGACTTGATGGGGATAATAGGTGAGGTGGTTATGGAAGTAGAGAAGTATGAGGATGCTTATGGGTAGGGTACTACAGCAAGGGTGAATGTGGATAGAGCCTAATTGGGCACCTTGAAGGCTTGGGTTAGAAAGGAGAGATGTCATCAAGAGAAGAGGGAGTACAGTTATTTCATCAGTATTATTTCTGCCTGAACTCATTAAGATGTAGTAGGAAGAATTCCAGATAAAAGTATAGACCCTTAATTTTAGGTATCAGTAGTTTTTAAAAGACTTTGATGAGTTTTCCTACTGAACTGGAATTTCAATTCTTCTGCTGTATAAGTTCATACCTACAACTCTAATATTCTATGATTCTGAGAGAATGATTGAACTTACCACTTCACAATAACCAGAGATAACAAATGTGTGACAGACACACAGATCACCATTCCTAGCCCTACTCCTATTGCAGACATCACTTATTAAGCGTTACCTGCTCTCCCACTAAATCAGGATGTAACCTCAGGAATTACTAACATAGCACTCCAAGAGGCCTCTACTTTATAATCTAAGCTGGCATATAGGGCAAAATATCATTGTCATGCCAGTTTCATAAGTGTTATTTCAATGTTGATATTATTATTTAAATATTTAGGGTACCATTTTAATTTTCTATTGCTATTGTAACAAATCACCACAAATTTAGTGGCTATAACAACACCAATTAATTACCTTGTAGTTCCGGAGGTCAGAACTCCTAAAATCAAGTTGTCAAGCAGGGTGGTGTTCCTTCTGGAGACTCTAGAGGAGAATCCTTTTCCAGCTTCTAGAGACCACCTGCACACATTGGACATGGCCCTTTCCTCCCTCTTCAAGGCTAGCAGTGAACATCTTCAAATCTCTCTGACTTCTACTTCCATCATCACATTTTCTTCTCTGACTCAGCCTCCTTATTCTAATGACTCTCATGATTATACTGGGTCCACCAAGACAATCCAAGATAATCAGCCCATCTCACAATCCTTAACAATCACATCTGCAAAGTCCCCTTTTCTATCTAAGGTAACATATTCACAGGTTCTAAAGATTAGAACATGGACATCTTTGGGAAGGCATTCTTTTTCTACCACAGGTGCTTAAAGTTTTTTCAGAGCACTTCTTTTATATGTTCTTTAGCTCTCATTGTTTATTCTTTAAATATCCTCAATAATGGAAATATATGTCCCATAACCAGCTAAATATCTTTCATAATCACATTTGATAATCAAAGTAAGCAAAATTTTGGATCAAAAATAAGGTTTACCTACAAAATAATGAGACAGATTTTCTTTTGGAACTACTAATCTGGTTCTGAAAATATTTCATAAGGAGATGACCCAGAAATGTAGAAAAGAAAAATGCTATTAAATAAGTACACAAAATTCCAAAATGGATGTTCTGAATAGTATAGTCATGTGGATGTGTCTCTTACCAGTCCAAAAAGAGTGCCTGAGTTTAGGGTGGTTGTACTGCTGTTCACTGTAACACCAGCACAGAGCTTGATTCCTACAAACATGCCAAATGATTCCATGGATAAGATAATGGTATAGATACCCAAATATGTGTGCAAGTGAGTTGACAGATATAAAATTTTGTAAAAATGGAAGTATCTTAATACACATCACAATATCTAAGGGAATGCCATGATATTGATATTCAAGCATGTAAATTCTATTATAACAGGGATTGCTTCACTTCTACTGTCTGCTTTGCTATTTTAATCAGATTTAACAGTAAGAAAAATATAGCATCCTTTAAAAGAAGGAATAATGAGTGCAGTTTTTGGTAATTTTAATCACTTGTTAGCTGCTTTCCTGAGAGCCCCATCTGCCCTTCTAGCCCATCTGCTAGTTGTTAACACTTAGTCAGTCACTTGACAAATCCAAAATATGAACTGAGATGGGGGTGGGAAAGTGAAATCATGTTTTCTGATGATTAAATGTGATTGACACACACACACACACACACACACACACACACACACATGCATGCACACACATCAAGATACTTCTATTCAGGCTCAGCTTGAGCGGGACCGGGAGCCAATTTGGAATATATGTCAGAATGGCTAAGGGAAGATGCACTGAGGCAGGTGTTCATGGTTCTGCTAGGCATTGATTTGTTCAAGCATCAACCTTTCTTTGTCATAGAAGCTGATGATCAAATTACTTAATTGTTTAATCATCATTACAATAAAAAAGAGACAAAATCTGCTCCAGTTTCCCAATGGAGGAAAATGTGGCTTTTGGAAACGTTAGACTGATTTACTTAACACCAATATTCATCAATATTCAGAACAAATTCTTTAATGGATCGCTTGAATGTACTCAGGAAGACTGTGGAGTCTTCTATTCAAACGGAACATAGTAACTCTCCAGGTGAGTCTTTCTTATTTTAGAGCCAAGAAAACCAACATCTATCGAGGTCAAGGGAGTTACTGTGGGCCATTTATAATGCTTATCAAACACTGTTTACACAGTAAGTATACTTTTGTCTAGTGGAGTAGAGAACATCCTTCCAAATTACTCTCAAACCTTCTCCCGCTCCAAGATTCTGAGCTATGGGAACTCCACCTGACAGATTTTCACTCTAGTTTGAAATTTTTACTAATGGGATGGTTTGAACACAATCAATGATGAGATAATCTCTTTGGGGGAAACCCATTTTACTGGACAGTTTTAATTGTTAGAAGTCATTTATCTTTAGAGAAAACTTTTGCCATTTAAATCCAACTCATTACTTATTTGTTACCTGGAGATACACATATTAATTTAGTTTCTCTTCTACCTGGTTGTCTCTTAGATATATGAGGACAGGTTACAATCAGAAGAAAATCCTCATTTTCATATCCTCATTTTTCAACAATTTTTCTCTAAGGGGGAGAATTATTTCAACCTAACACTGTCTCCCCCCTTTGGAAGTTTACTAGAAGAAGACTAGCAGACTAACAGCAACAAATATCCATGCAAGTTCAAGATGCAAACACTTCAGTAAATAGTAATTTGCATGGAAAATATTTATAGATATTTCTTTAATTCGAGCCAAGATTATTATGTTTTATTAAAATAAATAGCATAACTTACACTTTGTTGCTAGAAATATAGTGTCAAGGTTAAGCAAATCAGTTCTTCCACTGAAATATGCATTGGTGAGATGACGTTTAGAGTTTTATGTTTTGATCTGATGACCACATTAGAGAGAAAACTTGATAAATATCTCAGAGTCCAGGAAGAGGCTAAAAGAATGACTAGGGTATCTGGAAACCATGTTACATGAAAAATAATGGGTAGAATGAGAAATATTTGACTAGGAAGAAAAACGTTTTAAGAGAGAGACATGGTAACTGCCTTCAAGTAAACGCAGTAGTATCAGTTAAAGTGAGTTGGACTTAGTTCATGTCACTTCATAGAACAGAATAAAGGCTCTCAAATGGAAGGTGCTGGAAAGTAGAATTTGTCTTAGTATAAATAAGAAAGAGTTTAATAAGTAGATTGCCAACAGGAGAATGTTTAAATGCTTCAAATAAAGGCCAGAATGTTTGACATGACTAGAGTAATAGAGAAGATGTCTTTTAAGGAAAGATGTCATTTACATTTCACCCAACTTAGATGTTAAAATAAGGAATTACCTAGCATCTACTATGTAAAGTGCACTGATAGATTGTGTGGAGTTTCAAAAAGGAGTGTACAACAAACTTTCTTTCTTAAAATGCTTCAGGAGTCAAAATATAAAAACATGAACATCTACTGTATTATAAGCCTTTTGGAGAATTCATGATATTTAATTAAGAGGTTGGGATAATCACAAAGAGCAGGAAGAGTCAGAAAAAATGAGGAAAAAAATGAACTGTAAGAAAAAGAGAAATGGGTACCATGAAGCAGATTGGGTGTGGAAGAGTAAATACACACGCTATGATCAGAGGCAAGTTTGTCCAGGTTACAGAGCTGTTTTAGAAGAGCTGTGGCTATAATACTGGAAAGGTGATTGTGAATAGATGTCTTATTTCTTGAAAGGCATATTTTGGAGGGTGAACTTTATTTTTACACAGTTGGGAACAATTTTGTGCCTTTGCTTGGCCAGATAAATGGTACAATGAAAATGGTACTGAAAGGAATAAATCTGGATGTGCTTGAATAATGAAAATCTGCAGGGAGCACAGTGAAATAGGCTGCACTCTCGGAGGAGAATGGAAGAGTTCTCATGGTGGGGAATATGCCGTAGGTCACTTCAACCACTCTGGGCATCAACAATTGCCTTAACACTCATTTAACAACTTGTCTATGTCAAGTAATGAGAATTACCACTTTAAAGCCTTTAGCAACCTAGCAACCACAGAACCATAAGTGTTGTTTATCATCTCCTTGTCCAGCCTAATCATACATGATTCTGTTGTTTCTTAGACTGAATTGGAAAAAAAATCTGTTGGAATACACAGTAATATTAAAATTTTCAAGCAGACAAGGTTATTAAATGACTTTTAGGTCATGAGAACTGGTTTTCATCACTAATTATTGTCTGGAATTGTTAGAGGACATGTGTCTTGTCCCTGCAGTATATTTAGAGACTTGGTAAATGTTACAAGTACAGGAATACACACATATATTTCTTTACACCCATCCTACTTTCTGAGCATAGGCTGATAAATAGGATTTAGTTGCATTTACAATTGCTGTGGAGATACAAATGTCAGAAACGTTCACATAGCTTTCTAGTTTGGTCAAATCATAACCTTAACCATGATGTAACACTTTCTTGCTTAGAAAATATGTTCCACTTGTTTAATTTCATGTTAATTTTCCTATATTTATAACCTTCTCTCATAGATTGGGTGAGGGTAAACCTGGAATGTGATAAATTGTAATGTTTTAGACTCCTGAGCCCTATTTTCCTCTACATGATCTGATAGTAATATTAAGGCCTATTAAATACATTCCAGTACTATTCTGCATAGTCCAAATTAATTTTGCTGTAATCTTTGTTTAATTACAGCACTTAACTTAAATCTTATAATTGGCTATTCAAAGTGAAAGCTTGTTTGATTTTAATTTAAAAAGGAAAGAGAATATTTATTTTGCAATTGACTTCTTTCGTAGCCATTGTGATTGCATAGCAAGAGAACTCGTTGATGAGATTTCCAGGAAGGTCCAGCTGCCTAACCAGAAATTCTCTCCTACCTTCTTTCTTATGATAGCTAAATGTTGGTATTAATCACTCATGAATTCTTTTATTCTTTCCATAGTAATTAAATGACTATTTTGGTCATTGTATGTGCCCAGCTCTTTACCAGGAATTTAGAGGTAGTGAGTGGCACACAACATCGATAAGAAAGAGACCCTAACATTGAGTGGCTCAAATCAAATGACACCGTAGAAACACAAATTTCCATTTATCATAGAATGCAGTGAGTTTTATAATAGACATGTGATGAGAATAATGGTAGTGTAGAAGAAGAATTAGCTCACTCTGCCTAGGAGAGATTGGAAGACTCCTCAGAGAAGTGTGGGGCATTCAAGGGAAGAAAGATCGCTTGGTAGACACCATCAAGGTAAGAACACACAAATGTGGCAACATTAGGAATATTCAATGAAAGGTGGCCGGCTCTTTATGGAGATAGAAATCAAAGGCAATGGAGTGATGAGCAGGGGAGGTTCGCAAAACAGATAAAGTCCAGCTTGTGGATGTCTTGAATATAATGATTCAATGAGTTTGTTTTTAGCTGAAAGAGGAAAAACGTGCTTCTAGAAAGAAACAGAGGAATCACAGGTGGGGCTAATTGGGGAACAAAATTGAGGAGTAATATAGTTCTGGTTATGAAAATGGAGGAAGTGAGACAGGAAGGAAAAATGTGAGGCGGGACAGAGATAAAGGTGAATTATGAGATCATGTTAACAGAGATTATTTAAAAATGTGTTTTTATGCTCTTTAGTAACCCTCTATCAAGAGGCAAATCCTCTTTGGGTATAACAGGAAGCTCTTCTTAGCAGCAGTTGAGAGCAAAACTCTTAAGAATAGTGGGTGGGAAAACTAACTGCCTGGAGCAGCAAGGGTGACACGGAGCCCAGGCTGGGGATGTGGCAGGGAGGTGAGAGAGGGACTTGGAAGGGAAATTTGTAGGACTTGAAGGGTAAAATTCATCTCTTAATAAACTTTTTAAAGAGCTGGAGCTGGTTCATAAGATACAACATTGTTTACCAAGTGCTTGGGAAATCTATACATGAGTGTGTTGATCCTTGTCAGCTCCTCTGAAGTGTGATTGGCCCATTAAGCGCCACTGGATTACCCCACTGGAAGTCCATCAGGATGTTTGGGCACTGAGAGAGTACAATAGCCCAGCTTGCCTTAACTGTGATTTCTATTCATAATGGGCCTTTAAAGGGTTATAGTGTAATTAGGGAAGCTATTGTACAGATATTTTGGGATGTTGGTGTAACTTATATTGTTATAGAAATATGAGCAAACATGATTTAAGACACTCCAAGTGCACCCTACATCTTATTGGGAACCCGTGGAACTTCATTCAAATCCTCACTAACTAAACATTAGATTTTATATGGTATCAAGAGGGAGGAACAAGTTAGTATGAATAGGTTAATTGTGGTGAAATTTTGGCATGCTCTACGTTTGCCACAAGGTCTGAATTGGTATCCCAGTTTTGTCAATTGCAGTCCTTAAATTTTATTTTTAAATTTTGTACTAGATTTTTATTGGACTATAATTACTTCACAATACTATGTTAGTTTCTGTTGCACAACAAAGCAAATCAGCCATATGCATACACATGTCCCCATATCCCCTCCTTCTTTAGCCTCCCTCCCATCCTCCCTATCCCACCCCTCTAGGTCGTCACAAAGCACCGAGCCAATCTCCCTGTGCTATGCTGCTACTTCTCACCAGCCAATTGTTTTACATTCGGTAGTGTATATATGTCGATGCTACTCTCACTTCGCCCCAGCTTCGCCCTCCCACTCCATGTCCTCAAGTCCATTTTCTATGTTTACCTCTTTACTCCTGTCTGGCAACTAGGTTCATCAGTACTATTTTTTTTTTTTTTGATTCCATATATATGCATTAGCATACAGTATTTGGTTTTCTCTTTCTGACTTACTACACTCTGTATGACAGACTCCAGGTCCATCCACCTTACTACAAATAACTCAATTTCATTTCTTTTTATGGCTGAGTAATATGCCATTGTATATATGTGCCACATCTTCCTTATCCATTCATCTGTTGACAGACATTTAGGTTGGTTCCATGTCCTGGGTATTGTAAATAGTGCTGCAGTGAATATTGTGGTACCTGTCTCTTTTTGAATTATGTTTTTCTCAGGGTATATGCCCAGTAGTGGGATTGCTGGGCATATGGTAGTTCTATTTTTAGTTTTTAAAGGAATCTCCATACTGTTTTCCATCGTGCTTGTATCAATTTACATTCCCACCAACAGTGCAGGAGGGTTCCCTTTTCACCACACCCTTTCCAGCATTTACTGTTTCTAGATTTTTTGATAATGGTCATTCTGACCAGCATGAGGTGATACCTCATTGCAGTTTTGATTTGCATTTCTCTAATAATGCAAAAACTTTTAGGTCTTCTGCCCATTTTTGATTTGCATTTCTCTAATAATGCAAAAAACTTTTAGGTCTTCTGCCCATTTTTTAACTGAATTGTTTGTTTTTTTGATATTGAGCTCCATGAGCTATTTGTATATTTTGGAGATTAATCCTTTGACTGTTGTTTGCAAATATTTTCTCCCATTCTGAGGGTTGTCTTTTTGTCTTGTTTATAGTTTCCTTTGCTGTGCAAAAGCTTTTAAGTTTAATAAAGCCCCATTTGTTTATTTTTGTTTTTATTTCCATTACTCTAGGAGGTGGATCAAAAAAGATCTTGCTGTGGTTTATTTCAAAGAGTGATTTTCCTATGTTTTCCTCTAAGAATTTTATAGCATCTGGTCCTACATTTAAGTCTTTAATCAATTTTGAGCTTATTTTTGTGTATGGTGTTAGGGAGTGTTCTAATTTCATTCTTTTACATGTAGCTGTCCAGTTTTCCCAGCACCACATATTGAAGAGGCTGTCTATTCTCCATTGTATATTTTTGCCTCCTTTGCCATAGATTAGTTGACCATAGGTGCATGGGTTTATCTCTGGGCATTCTAGCTTGTACCATTGATCTATATTTCTTTTTTTGTGCCAATACCATACTGTCTTGATTATTGTGGCTTCGTGCTGTAATTTGGAGTTGGGGGGGTCTGATTCCTCCAACTCCATTTTTCTTTCTCAAGATTGCTTTGGCTATTCAGGGTCTTTTGTGTTTCCATACGAATTGTAAAAATTTTGTTCTAATTCTGTGAAGAATACCATTGGTAGTTTGACAGGGATTGCACTTAATATGTAGATTGCTTTGGGTAGTATAGTCATTTTCACAATATTGATTCTTCCAATCCAAGAACATGGTATATTTCTTCAGCTGTTTATGTCTTCTTTGATATCTTTCATCAGTGTTTTATAGTTTTCTGAGTACAAGTCTTTTGCCTCCTTAAGCAGGTTTATTCCTAGGTATTTTATTCTTTTTGTTGCAATGGTAAATGGGAGTGTTTCTTTAATTTCTTTTGCTGATTTTTCATTGTTGGTATACAGGAATGCCAGAGATTTCTGTGCAGTAATATTGTATCCTTCAACCTTACCAAATTCATTGATTAGTTCCAGTAGTTTTCTGGTGGTATCTTTAGGATTTTCTATGTATAGTATCATGTCATTGGCAAGTAGTGACAGTTTTACTTCTTCTTTTCCAATTTGTATTCCTTTTATTTCTTTTTCTTCTCTGATTGCTGTGGCTAGGACTTCCAAATCTATGTTGAATAAGAGTGGTGAGAGTGGACTTCCTTGTCTTGTTCCTGATCTTAGTGGAAATGCTTTCAGTTTTTCACCATTGAGTATGATGCTTGCTGTGGGTTTGTCATATACAGCCTTTATTATGTTGAGGTAGGTTCCCTCTCTGCCCATTTTTGGGAGAGTTTTTATCCCAAATGAGTGTTGAATTATGTCAAAAGCTTTTTCTGCATCTATTGAGATGATCATATGGTTTTTACTCCTTAATTTTTAATGTGGTGTATCACATTGATTGATTTGCATATATTGAAGAATCCTTGCATTCCTGGGGTAAACCCCACTTGATCATGTTGTATGATCCTTTAAATTTGTTGTTGGATTCTGTTTCCTAGTATTTTGTTGAGGATTTTTGCATCTATGTTCATCTGTGATATTGGTCTATAATTTTCTTTTTTTGTGATATCTTTTTCTGGTTTTGTTATCAGGGTGACGGTGTCTTCATAGAATGAATTTGGGTATGTTTCTCCCTCTGCAAATATTTGGAAGATTTTTAGAAGGATCAGTGTCAACTCTTCTCTAAATGTTTGATAGAGTTCGCCTGTGAAGCCATCTGGTCCTGGGCTTTTTTATTGTTGGAAGATTTTTCATCACTGTCTCAACTTCAGTGCTTGTGATTGGTCTGTTCGTATTTTCTGCTTCTTCCTGGTTCATTCTTGGAAGGTTGTGCTTTTCTAAGAATTTGTCCATTTCTTCCAGGTTGTCCATTTTATTGACATATTGTTGCTTGTGGTAATCTCTCATTATCCTTTGTATTTTTGCAGTGTCAGTTGTTACTTCTCCTTTTTCATTTCTAATTCTATTGATTTGAGTCTTCTTCCTTTTTCTCTTGATGAGTCTGGCTAGTGGTTTATCAATTTTGTTTATTTTCTCAAAGAACCAGCTTTTAGTTCTATTGATCTTTGCTACTGTTTTCTTCATTTCTCTTCCATTTATTTCTGCTCTGATCTTTATGATTTCTTTCCTTCTACTGATTTTGGGTTTTCTTTGTTCTTCTTTCTGTAGTTGTTTTAAGTGTAGGGTTAGATTGCTTATTTGAGATTTTTCTTGTTTCTTGAGGTGAGATTGTATTACTATAAACTTCCCTCTTAGAACTGCTTTTGCTGCATCTCATAGGTTTGGGGTCATCATGTTTTCATTGTCATATTTTTCTATGTATTTTTTAATTTCTTCTTTGATTTCTTCAATGATCTCTTGGTTATTTAGTAACATACTCTTTAGCTTCCATATATTTGTGTTTTTTACAGTTTTTTTCCTGTAATGGATTTCCAGTCTCATAGAGTTGTGGTCTGAAAAGATGCTTGATATGATTTCAATTTTCTTACATTTTCCAAGGCTTGATTTGTGACCCAAGATGTGATCTATCCTGGAGAATGTTTCATGTGTACTTGAGAAGAAAGTGCATTCTGTCACTTTTGGGTGGAATGTTGTATAAATATAAATTAGATTTGTCTGGTCTATGGTGTCATTTAAAGCTTGTGTTTCCTTATTTATTTTCATTTTGGGTGATCTATCCATCGGTGTAAGTGGGGTGTTAAAGTCCCTTGCTATTATTATCTTACTGTCGATTTCTCCTTTCATGGTTGTTAGCATTTGCCTTATGTATTGAAGTGCTCCTATGTTAGGTGCATAAACATCTTTAATTTTTATATCTTCTTCTTGGATTGATCCTTTGATCATTGTGTAGTGTCCCTACTTATCTCTTGTAACACTCTTTATTTTAATGTATACTTTGTCTGATATGAGTATTGTTACTCCAGCTTTCTTTTGATTTCCATTTGCATAGAATATCTTTTCCATCCCTTCACTTTCAGCCTGTATGTGTCCCTAGGTCTGAAGTGGGTCTCTTGTAGACAGCATATATATGTGTCTTGTTTTTGTATCCATTCAGCTGGTCTGTGTCTTTTGTTTGAGGCATTTAATCCATTTACATTCAAGATTATTATTGCTTTGTATGTTCCTATTACCATTTTCTTAATTGTTTTGTGGTTTTTTTTGGGTCTTTTTCTTCTCTTTTGATTCCTGCTTAGAGAAGTTACTTTAACAATTTTTGTAAAGCTGATTTGGTGGTGCTGAATTCTCTTAGCATTTGCTGGTCTGAAAAGCTTTTGACTTTTCCATTGAATCTGAATAAGATCCTTGCTGTGTAGGGTAATCTTAGTTGTAGGTTTTTCTCTTTCATCACTTTAAGTATATCCTGCCAGTTTCTGCTGAAAACTCAGCTGATAACCTTGTGGGGATTTCATTGTATGTTATTTTTTTTCCCCTTGCTGCTCTTAATATTTGTTCTTTGAATTTAATTTTTGTTAATTTGATTAATATGTGTCTTGGAGTGTTTTTTTTTTTTCACACACACACACTCTATTTTATTCTTACAAGAGATAAATAGACTGACACCAAGCATTGTACATGGATGACCACAACAAAAGCAACAATGTTTGCAATTACCAAACATGAAACACACTCATACTATGTCATAATATTGACATTCAGTCCAGTAATCCTCCACTGTAACAGCTCCTTTACTTTGCAGTGAAAATTGATTTGTATATTCTTTGCCTCTGAGTCCTTGTGGGATTTTTTTTTTTAATTCAGACAGAAAGTCACAAAAATTATACTCATCCTCATCAGTTCACTCAGTCCCATGTAATTAATTTTTTTTTTCATCTTGATCTTTTGTTAGCACTTTTATGAGTTCATCAGTTTTTCAGTAGAGTTCTGAAAATGCTTATTCATTCAGTTCAGCAGTACAGTCAGTTACCAGAAACCTGTACTTGTCAGAGTCTTTTCCATGAATTTCTTGAAGATGAAACCCTTTTATAGGAACATATTTGCAAAATCATCAGAGTACACCCAGAACTGTCTGTAAATGACAAAAGACTTAAAAATGACCACGGTTAAAGATCAGATGAAAGTTCATAATAATGCAGTTGACAAGAAAATTAGTTATTTCTGAGATATACATTTTAAAGTAATAACTAGGATTATTACTTATAACATTATACCAGAACATATAAGATTTTTAGAAATTTCATGTAATGTCTGAAACATTTATATTAACGTATTTCCATACAAATACAAATATAAGATTTTTAGAAATTTCATGTAATGTCTGAAACATTTATATTAACATATTTCCATACATATTTCCATACAAATACAAATATAAGATTTTTAGAAATTTCATGTAATGTCTGAAACAATTATATTAACATATTTCCATACAAATAACCCAATGAAAGTTTAGTATTAGTTGTTTTGTTTGTTTTTTTATACTGCAGGTTCTTATTAGGCATCAATTTTATACACATCAGTGTATACATGTCAATCCCAATCGCCCAATTCAGCACACCACCATCCCCACCTCACCGCAGTTTTCCCCCCTTGGTGTCCATATGTCCATTCTCTACATCTGTGTCTCAACTTCTGCCCTGCAAACTGGCTCATCTGTACCATTTTTCTAGGTTCCACATACATGCATTAATATACGATATTTGTTTTTCTCTTTCTGACTTACTTCACTCTGTATGACAGTCTCTAGATCCATCCACGTCTCAACAAATGACTCAATTTTGTTCCTTTTTATGGCTGAGTAATATTCCATTGTATATATGTACCACAACTTCTTTATCCATTCGTCTGTTGATGGGCATTTAGGTTGCTTCCATGACCTGGCTATTGTAAATAGTGCTGCAATGAACATTCGGGTGCATGTGTCTTTTTGAATTACGGTTTTCTCTGGGCATATGTCCAGTAGTGGGATTGCTGGGTCATATGGTAATTCTATTTTTAGTTTTTTAAGGAACCTCCATACTGTTCTCCATAGTGGCTGTATCAATTTACATTCCCACCAACAGTGCGAGAGGGTTCCCTTTTCTCCACATCCTCTCCAGCATTTGTTGTTTGTAGATTTTCTGATGATGCCCATTCTAACAGGAGTGAGGTGATACCTCATTGTAGTTTTGATTTGCATTCCTGTAATAATTAGTGATGTTGAGCATCTTTTCATGTGCTTCGTGGCCGTCTCTATGTCTTCTTTGGAGAAATGTCTATTTAGGTCTTCTGCCCATTTTTGGATTGGGGTGTCTGTTTCTTTGATATTGAGCTGAATGAGCTGTTTATATATTTTGGAGATTAATCCTTTGTCCGTTGATTCATTTGCAAATATTTTCTCCCATTCTTAGGGTTGTCTTTTCGTCTTGTTTATGGTTTCCTTTGCTGTGCAAAAGCTTTGAAGTTTCATTAGGTCCCACTTGTTTATTTTTGTTTTTATTTCCATTACTCTAGGAGGTGGATCAAAAAAGATCTTGCTGTGATTTATGTCAAAGAGTGTTCTTCCTATGTTTTCCTCTAAGAGTTTTATAGTGTCCAGTCTTATATTTAGGTCTCTAATCCATTTTGAGTTTATTTTTGTGTATGGTGTTAGGGAGTATTCTAATTTCATTCTTTTACATGTAGTTGTCCAGTTTTCCCAGCACCACTTATTGAAGAGACTGTCTTTTCTCCATTGTATATCTTTGCCTCCTTTGTCATAGATTAGTTGACCATAGGTGCATGGGTTAATCTCTGGGCTTTCTATCTTGTTCCATTGATCTATGTTTCTGTTTTTGTGCCAGTACCATATTGTCTTGATTACTGTAGCTTTGTAGTATAGTCTGAAGTCAGGGAGTCTGATTCCTCCAGCTCCAATTTTTGGCCTCAAGACTGCTTTGGCTATTCGGGGTCTTTTGTGTCTCCATACAAATTTTAAGATGATTTGTTCTAGCTCCGTAAAAAATGCCATTGGTAATTTGATAGGGATTGCATTGAATCTGTAGATTGCTTTGGGTAGTATACTCATTTTCACAATGTTGATTCTTCCAATCCAAGGACATGGTATATCTCTCCATCTGTTGGTATCATCTTTAATTTCTTTCATCAGTGTCTTATAGTTTTCTGCATACAGGTCTTTTGTCTCCCTAGGTAGGTTTATTCCTAGGTATTTTATTCTTTTTGTTGCAATGGTAAATGGGAGTGTTTCCATGATTTCTCTTTCAGATTTTTCATCATTAGTGTATAGGAATGCAAGAGATTTCTGTGCATTAATTTTGTATCCTGCAACTTTACCATATTCATTAATTAGCTGTAGCAGTTTTCTGGTGGCAGTTTTAGGATTCTCTATGTATAGTATCATGTCATCTGCAAACAGTGACAGTTTTACTTCTTCTTTTCCAATTTGTATTCCTTTTATTTCTTTTTCTTCTCTGATTGCCGTGGCTAGGACTTCCAGAACTATGTTGAATAATAGTGGTGAGAGTGGACATCCTTGTCTCGTTCCTGATCTTAGAGGAAATGCTTTCAGTTTTTCACCATTGAGAATGATGTTTGCTGTGGGTTTGTCCTATATGGCCTTTATTATGTTGAGGTAGGTTCCCTCTATGCCCACCTTCTGGAGAGTTTTTATCAGAAATGGGTGTTGAATTTTGTCAAAAGCTTTTTCTGCATCTATTGAGATGATCATATGGTTTTTATTCTTCAATTTGTTAATATGGTGTATCACATTGATTGATTTGCGTATATTGAAGAATCCTTGCATCCCTGGGATAAACCCCACTTGATCGTGGTGTATGATCCTTTTAATGTGTTGTTGGATTCTGTTTGCTAGTATTTTGTTGAGGATTTTTGCATCTATATTCATCAGTGATATTGGTCTGTAATTTTCTTTTTTTGTAGTGTCTTTTTCTGGTTTTGGTATCAGGGTGATGGTGGCCTTAAAGAATGAGTTTGGGAGTGTTCCTTCCTCTGCAATTTTTTGGAAGAGTTTGAGAAGGATGGGTGTTAGCTCTTCTCTAAATGTTTGATAGAATTCACCTGTGAAGCCATCTGGTCCTGGACTTTTGTTTGTTGGAAGATTTTTAATCACAGTTTCAATTTCATTACTTGTGATTAGTCTGTTCATATTTTCTTCTTCTTCCTGATTCAGTTTTGGAAGGTTATACCTTTC
This sequence comes from Balaenoptera acutorostrata, assembly GCF_949987535.1. Taxonomy (NCBI): domain Eukaryota; kingdom Metazoa; phylum Chordata; class Mammalia; order Artiodactyla; family Balaenopteridae; genus Balaenoptera; species Balaenoptera acutorostrata. Next base: position 34,969,859 of record NC_080076.1, on the reverse strand, counting down.
TAAGAATTTGTCCATTTCTTTCAGGTTGTCCATTTTATTGGCATAAAGTTGCTTGTAGTAGTCTCTTAGGATGCTTTGTATTTCTGCGGTGTCTGTTGTAACTTTTCCTTTTTCATTTCTGATTTTATTGATTTGAGTCCTCTCCCTCTTTTTCTTGATTAGTCTGGCTAATGGCTTATCAATTTTGTTTATCTTCTCAAAGAACCAGCTTTTAGTTTTATTGATCTTTGCTATTGTTTTCTTTGTTTCTATTTCATTTATTTCTGCTCTGATCTTGATGATTTCTTTCCTTCTGCTAACTTTGGGTTTTGTTTGTTCTTCTTTCTCTAGTTCCTTTAGGTGTAAGGTTAGATTGTTTACTTGAGATTTTTCTTGTTTCTTTAGGTAGGCTTGTATAGCTATAAACTTCCCTCTTAGAACCGCTTTTGCTGAATCCCATAGGTTTTGGGTCGTCGTGTTTTCATTGTCATTTGTCTCTAGGTATTTTTTTAATTCCTCTTTGATTTCTTCAGTGATCTCTTGGTTATTTAGTAACGTATTGTTTAGCCTCCATGTGTTTCTCTTTTTTATGTTTTTTCCCTGTAATTCATTTCTAATCTCATAGCGTTGTGGTCAGAAAAGATGCTTGATATGATTTCAATTTTCTTAAATTTACTGAGGCTTGATTTGTGACCCAAGATGTGATCTATCCTGGAGAATGTTCCATGCGCACTTGAGAAGAACGTGTAATCTGCTGTTTTTGGATGGAATGTCCTATATATATCAATTAAATCTATCTGGTCTATTGTGTCATTTAAAGCTTCTGTTTCCTTATTTATTTTCATTTTGGATGATCTATCCATTGGTGTAAGTGAGGTGTTAAAGTCCTCCACTATTATTGTGTTACTGTCAATTTCCTCTTTCATAGCTGTTAGCAGTTGCCTTATGTATTGAGGTGCTCCTATGTTGGGTGCATATATATTTATAATTGTTATATCTTCTTCTTGGATTGATCCCTGGATCATTATGTAGTGCCCTTCCTTGTCTCTTGTAACATTCTTTATTTTAAAGTCTATTTTATCTGATATGAGTATAGCTACTCCAGCTTTCTTTTGATTTCCATTTGCATGGAATATCTTTTTCCATCCCCTCACTTTCAGTCTGTATGTGTCCCTAGGTCTAAAGTGGGTCTCTTGTAGACAGCATATATATGGGTCTTGTTTTTGTATCCATTCAGCCAGTCTATGTCTTTTGGTTGGGGCATTTAATCCATTCACGTTTAAGGTAATTATTGATATGTATGTTCCTATGACCATTTTCTTAATTGTTTTCGGTTTGTTTTTGTAGGTCCTTTTCTTCTCTTGTGTTTCCCACTTAGAGAAGTTCCTTTAGCATTTGTTGTAGAGCTGGTTTGGTGGTGCTGAATTCTCTTAGCTTTTGCTTGTCTGTAAAGCTTTTGATTTCTCCATCAAATCTAAATGAGATCCTTGCTGGGTAGAGTAATCTTGGTTGTAGGTTCTTCCCTTTCATCACTTGTAGTATATCATGCCACTCCTTTCTGGCTTGCAGAGTTTCTGCTGAGAAATCAGCTGTTAACCTTAAGGGAGTTCCCTTGTATGTTATTTGTCGTTTTTCCCTTGCTGCTTTCAATAATTTTTCTTTGTCTTTAATTTTTGCCACTTTGATTACTATGTGTCTCGGCGTGTTTCTCCTTGGGTTTATCCTGTATGGGACTCTCTGCGCTTCCTGGACTTAGGTGGCTATTTCCTTTCCCATGTTAGGGAAGTTTTCAACTATAATCTCTTCAAATATTTTCTCTGGTCCTTTCTCTCTCTCTTCTCCTTCTGGGACCCCTATAATGCGAATGTTGTTGCGTTTAATGTTGTCCCAGAGGTCTCTTAGGCTGTCTTCATTTCCTTTCATTCTTTTTTCTTTAGTCTGTTCCGCAGCAGTGAATTCCACCATTCTGTCTTCCAGGTCACTTATCCGTTCTTCTGCCTCAGTTATTCTGCTATTGATTCCTTCTAGTGTAGTTTTCATTTCAGTTATTGTATTGGTCATCTCTGTTTGTTTGTTCTTTAATTCTTCTAGGTCTTTGTTAATCATTTCTTGCATCTTCTCAATCTTTGCCTCCATTCTTATTCCGAGGTCCTGGATCATCTTCACTATCATTATTCTGAATTCTTTTTCTGGAAGGTTGCCTATCTCCACTTCATTTAGTTGTTTTTCTGGGGTTTTTTCTTGTTCCTTCATCTGGTACATAGCCCTCTGCCTTTTCATCTTCTCTGTCTTTCTGTAACTGTGGTTTTTGGTCCACAGGCTGCAGGATTGTAGTTTTTCTTGCTTCTGTTGTCTGCCCTCTGGTGGTTGAGGCTATCTAAGAGGCTTGATGGGAGGCTCTGGTGGTGGGTAGAGCTGACTGTTGCTGTGGCGGTCAGAGCTCAGTAAAACCTTAATCCACTTGACTGTTGATGGGTGGGGCTGGGTTCCCTCCCTGTTGCTGTGGTGGTTAGAGCTCAGTAAAACCTTAATCCACTTGACTGTTGATGGGTGGGGCTGGGTTCCCTTCCTGTTGGTTGTTTTGCCTGAGGCAACCCAACACTGGAGCCTACCCGTGCTCTTTGGTGGGGTTAATGGCAGACTCTGGGAGGGCTCACGCCAAGGAGAACTTCCCAGAACCTCTGCTGCCAGTGTCCTTATCCCCACGGTGAAACAGAGCCACCACTTGCCTCTGCAGGAGACCCCCCAACACCAGCAGGTAGGTCTGGTTCAGTCTCCCCCAGGGTCACTGCTCCTTCCCCTGGGTCCCGATGCACACATTACTTTGTGTGTGCCCTCCAAGAGTGGGGTCTCTGTTTCCCCCAGTCCTGTCAAAGTCCTGCAATCAATTCCCACTAGGCTTCAAAGTCTGATTCTCTAGGAATTCCTCCTCCCGTTGCCGGACCCCCAGGTTGGGAAGCCTGATGTGGGGCTCAGAACCTTCACTCCAGTGGGTGGACTTCTGTGGTATAAGTGTTCGCCAGTCTGTGAGTCACCCACCCAGCAGTTATGGGATTTGATTTTACTCTGATTGCGCCCCTCCTACCATCTCACTGTGGCTTCTCCTCTGTCCTTGGACGTGCGGTATCCTCCTTGGTGAAGTCCAGGGTCTTCCTGTCAATGATTGTCCAGCAGCCAGTTGTGATTCTGGTGCTCTCGCAAGAGGGAGTGAGAGCACGTCCTTCTACTCCGCCATCTTGGTTAATCCTCCCGCCATCTTGGTTAATCCTCTAGAGTGTTTTTCCTAGGGTTTATCCTGTATGGGACTCTCTGTGCTTCCTGGAGCTGGGTGACTATTTCTTTTCCCATGTTAGCGAAGTTTTCAACTATAGTCTCTTCAAATACTTTCTCAGACCCTTTCTTTTTCTCTTCCTCTTCTGGGACCCCTATAATTCCAATGTTATTGCGTTTAGTGTTGTACCAGAGGTCTCTGAGATTGTCTTCAATTCTTTTCATTCTTTTTTCTTTATTCTGCTCCTCAACAGTTACTTCTACCATGTTTTCTTCCTGTTCACTTATTCGTTCTTCTGCCTCAGTTATTCTGTTATTGATTCCTTCTAGTGTATTTTTCATTTCAGTTATTGTGTTGTTCATCTCTCTTTGTTCTTTAGTTCTTCTATTTCTTGTATTTTCTCAGTCTGTGCCTCCATTCTATTTCCGAGATTCTGGATCATGTTTACTATTATTACTCTGAATTCTTTTTCAGGTAGATTGCCTATTTCCTCTTTATTTACTTGATCTTTTAGATTTTTACCTTGCTCCTTCATCTGTGACTTTTATTTTGCCATCTCATTTTTTTTTTTTTTTTATGAGTGGGATTGTGTTCCTTTCTTACTGTTTTTTGGCCTGAGGCTTCCAACACTGGGGTTTGCAGACTATTGGGTAGAGCTGGGTCTTGGTGCTGAGGTGAGGAACTCTGTGAGATCTCACTCCAACGAATATTCCCTGGGGTCTGAGGTTCTCTGTTAGTCCAGTGTTTCGGACTCGGAGCTCCCACCGCAGGAGCTTTGGCCCAACCCCGGGCTAGTGAACCAAGATCCTGCAAGCTGCCTGGGGTGGCAAAAAAAAAAAAAAAAAAAAAAGAACCAGAAAACAAAAACCATAACAAAAACAAAGTAAAAAATAAAATTAGACTAAGAAACTAACAGATATGTTAGGAAGAATATAAAATTAAAAATATACATGAATCAACAACCAGATGATACTTAAGTTCCACAATAGTAAAGAAGAGGAGGAGGGAAAAGAAAAATAAAAACAAAAATGGGGGAAAATGACTCCACTGTGGAGGGTGGGGCCTAAGCAAGGGTGAGGTTTGGGTGGTGGCTGGGGCAATGCTCAAGACCCACAAGGCTGGAAAAGACCCTGGGAGCTATGGGGGCTTAGGCTTAGGCTTATGGAACAGAAGGGGCCCAGGCGTGCCCCCCACTCCTGGTCTCAGAGGTCTGGGGACCTCACCTGGGAGCCCAGCAGGCTTCCTGGGCTTGAGTGGGTGGGACAAATGCCCTCCTCTCCTCTCCTCCTCCTCCAGTCTGAGGGGGCCTCTCCCGCCTTCCTCTCCTGATCTCCCCAGCCTCCTTCCTATGCCCCCAAGGACACATGCGGCATGGATGGGGTTTTGGAGGTGTGGTACCGGCCTGGGGGTGCAGCAGGCTCCCCAGCCCGAGTGGGCCAGGTGATTGCCCTCTGCTCCTCTCCTGCTCTTCCCAGAGAGTCCCTCCCCCCGTCTCTCCTGATCTCCCCGGCCTCAGGGGCACCCATCCTTTCTGGCCTCCACTTGTCCTTCCCCCTCAGTCCCCCTATATCCTATCGGTTCACTTTGAGTTCCTCCTGTCTCCGTGAGCATGAGTCCCCCACCAGCAGCTGGCAGGTGCCCTAGTTGTGGGGAGACACTAACTCCGCATCTTCCCACACCGCCATCTTGACTCTGCCTCCTTAAATATTTTTTGAAGTAGTAAGAACTATATAAGATAATGTCTGCCTCAGCTTTCACCCTCCATGGTGGGGCTACTTAATGTCCATAGTTTTCAGGCTTGATTTTCCTCTGATGCCTGAAAAAAACCTTTGTAAACATCAAAGAGTTGTACATGTATATAACACATTAATAGTAGTAGTATCATTTTTGTTTGTGAGTCAAGTGCCATGTCGAACACATATGTGCTAGAAATTATCAATCTCAGACTTAAATACAAACAGAATTCATTCATATTCCATATTTCAAAAATCAAGTTTATTTTTATTATAAATGTAATGCCTGCTTATTATAGAGAGTTTACTACATAAAAAATAGACAAAAAGTCATGTTTCTGTCACTCAAAGCCAACACATTCTGATGTGTTTTTCTTTAGAGATTTCCTGTGAAAATGTGTAGTTTGTTTGTTTTACATGGTAGTGATCATACTTTACATCATGTTTAATATAACATTATAACATTTAAATGACTCTTTCATTTAACATTGTAACATAAGGATATTCTCATGGTATTTTAACCCTCAAGAAACATCATTTTTCGTAACTTCATAAAATTTTAACCACTGAATATGTTATAGTCTGCTTATGTCTCATAAAAAAATTAAGGGTCTGTGATTTCTGCCATTTTAACTTGCTCTTTTGTGAGAGTCTTTAAGTTAGAGTATATCTGACTTTACCAGCACAAAACTCAGAATGAGGTGGAAAATTATGGGAAGGGTATGAAAAGAGAGACTCAATACAAACACTCTTGTCAAGTTATCTTGATAGTATAGAAGAATTTCTCTTATTAAGTGGAATTATCTAGATCAGTGGGTGTACACATTTTGTCTGTAAAGGACTAGATGGTAGACATTTTGGTCTCTGCAGACCATATGGTCTTTTTGTAAAAGCAACCATGAACGATTTGTAAATGAATAGGTTTCATTTACAAATAAAACTTCCAATAAAACATTATTTATAAAAATAGGTATTGGTCTGAATTTGGCTCCTGGGCAATAGTTTGCTGACCCTTCCTCCTGGTTATGGTGGTAGATATCTGTATTTTGAATGTGCTATATAGCTCTCAAAATGTGGACTTTAAGCCAGATAGATATATTGTTTAAGGACATAACTATGATAAAGTACCTAGAGTGACAGTCTTGTTAATCACTTTCCCTACAGGAGAGCATATTACAGATAGAGGTATTCTTCCCATATTCATTCTATAATAACAAATACTTAAGTATGCTAGGTACAGTTGTAAGTGCATTAGATATACTTACTCAATGAAACTTTAGTAAAACTATGGAGTTTGTTCAATGTTGTTAGGTTCATTCATCTAATCCCTTTGATTCCTCGAAAATCTTTCATCCCCTGCTCCAGTGTACCTATTTTCTCCTCTTTTTTCCAAACCTAGGCTGTTGTTAGAGAGGATCGCATAAGTCATTTAAACCAACTGTAATGGTAATAGCATCAGGAAACAGTATCTCATGGCATAATTTTCCGCTAATGAGAGATTTGGAACAATCTTTCTTCATCCTTAATTCTCACTTATAAAATGTGGGACATGATTAGATGAGTGGTTTTTATGGCTCACTGTGAATCAGAATAACCTTGGGGGGCATTTTTATCTCTACTTTTTACGTATCTTTAGGACTGAGATCTGGGTATCTATGCTTATTAAGCTTGAATGGATTCTCATCAAGTGGTCCCAGTGGTCCTCAACCTTGCTGCATACTACAGTCACCTGAGAAGCTTTATAGATTCTGACCCTTCAGTCACACCTCTAGAGATTCTCATTTCATTGGTTTGGGATTTGGTCTGGGCATGAGTACTTTTTAAATCTTCCCAGGTGATTCTACTGTGCAATCACTGAGCTATACTGAAGCTAGTTATCTAACTAACTACTATTTGCAGACAGGTTTGGAAAAATGTCAAGATATTTTCTTTTCTCAGTACTGAGAATTTATGATTTCACGTAATTAACTCAAAATACTACAGTGAAATATGGCATTTAGATTATGGATACCAATGGTTATCCAAGGTCATTTTCAAATTATTGTTTCTTCTGGGCATATCCAAACTTATCCAAATAATTTTGAGAATGTTACATAACTTCAATCATTGTCTCTGGGGGCATGGGAATCTGCCTTCAAAACAGAGTCTTCAAGTGTTTATTACCTATACAAAACTTACATACTGTTGATATAGTAGATCCAATATGAGCTAGGCCTTAAAAGATGTGTTGGAGTTATGTAATAGCAGTTAAAATTTATTGAATGCTAGTCACTGTTTCTAATGGTTTAAGTGTATTACCTCACTTAATCATGTCCCCCACCAAAAGAATATGAGTTAGGCACTTTTATTATTATCCCTATTTGACAGATAAGAAAACTGAAGCATGGGGAACCTAAGCAACTTGCTCAGGGTCACACAGATGGTAAGTGTCAGAGTCAAGATCCGGGGCCAGGTAGTCTACTCCAGACCCTATACACTAAACCACTTTTTCTCTAAACAACAAGGAAGAGCATGTCAATTCATATGAGCACATGGATGAATTAACTAACAAAATTCATAAATGGCTTAGAAAGTAAGTATTTTTCTTGAAATTTTTGTTGAAAGCAGGAGAGAATTATGGTTCGGTCCCCAGGCACACAACTGACCCTGGGGTGCCACTTAGGGATGGAGAAAACATGATAAAAATTTATAGTTCAAGCCCTGATCCTGAAGCCAGGCTTCCCAGGGACGAAGAAGTTAGCAGGTCTGTTGTGAAGGATCCCTGGGCCCAAGGAATATTTAACAAGACTATAGATTATCAAGAGGCTGCTATTACCTATGTGACCTATATGACCTATTTGATACTCTTACAATGGAATCCGTCTGGGGGATCCATATGTAAGCACAAAACCAGAGCAATTTAACTAACCACCCTTCCCACTCTTGTGAGGCTAGAATCAGGTAGACTTATGGTAAAGAAAATGTTTTCTTCAGAGAGTAGAAAGTCAATATTTTGGAGGTATTTTTAGCTTGAACAAGTATTATATTTTTGTGGGCATTCTGGGCATGATCATGGGAAACAATGAAAGGCTGGTACAAGCAGGGCAGTAGCAGAGTCTTGAAGATAGTAAGTGGAGCAGAACTGAAGCTGGTGACAGAAGAGCTGCTGGGACTGTGTCAGCTGGATCAGCATTGCCTTCTTCCTGTGCTGTGTAGCAGCCTGCAGCACTGGCCACGGAATTAATCTCTGAACAGGCAAATAAACCAAAGGCGAGACAGAACCAACAAGCTTGACAATGTTTCAGGGCACGGTAAAATGTCCTTTAATTTGGTGGTTTGTAAGGACCATTCCTTCTTGGATATTTTCACTGGCCTCTCAAATACACCCTTATCAACACTGAAGAAAAAAGCTGTTGTAAAGTCCATATGAAATATGAAGCACATCAGACAGAAATTAGATAGTTAATGTGAAATTGGTGTTACTATTTAGCTGATCTTATCTAATAAGGACCCGTCAACAGGTGCTATCTGTAGCCATATATTGTTTTAAAATGTAGGTCTTATTATTCTCGTATGGTGAAGCCAACAGATCAGGAGAAAATTGCCATTGAAAAGAGAGTTACTCACAGTTCCCAAGAAGAGGGGGCACACCATGCCATGCAGGACCATACAAGGAGGCACCAGGATGGATCAGGAGGCAGAGGGAGCCAGGAAAAATGTGGGCAAGAGCCTTCACTGTGGTTTATGACAGAAGGAATGCATCAGGCAAGGTAAGCTGACTATTTAGGGCTGACTAAATGAATAATTTCATCTGATTCTAGGGCATAGGACATGCTCTTAGTTGCCTGATACCTGGCAGTGGAGTGACTAGGGCAGGTAATATTGGTCTAGCATATAAGAGCCCCATAGGGGAAGATGGGAGTTGGCTCTGGATTGGTTCATGTGCATATGAAAAGCATGCTCTGACTGCAAGTTTACTATATCTAGGAATTAGCTAGCCCTGGAACGAGCAGTCTCTACAGGATCATCAAGACTCCAGATGTCAAAACATCAGAAAATATAGAAAATAAAAAGGCATGATTAGTACCTAAATGGTGGGTGCTTTATTTTAGGACCTAATGCTAACAATAACATTATTTGTTGAGAATGACTGAATCTATGAACACTACAGTTGAACCTGGCTTTTTTTAATGGATTTGAATCAATTTATTAGAACGGATGGTTTGTCTTGTGTGCAGACATAAGTAAGAAAGCAGAGATGGCCATCCACTATCCACATTTCAAGGCAACTGGGCTGCTCTTTTCTTTTCTTTGCATACAATAAAGTTGGGTGAACTTCGATACACTCCAGAAATCTAATTCATCCTACTGTATGCTCCAAGTTACCTCTGCTTGAGTTTCTTGATCATAAACATTTATTTTGAATATTAGAGTGCTGATGCAATATGGTTTGTTTTGCCCACAATATATTTTATTAATATCATAAACTAATTTTATAGTCCTATAGAATTATTAAGGATCTGAAAGAGCCACTTAAGTTTTTTTGTATAATACTCTACTGTATTATAAGAGAAAATTTAAATGGTTAGGATGCTATTTTAAAAAAATGAATCCTCCAGTGTCTCAGGAAACATCCTTTGAGAATATCAAGTGTCTACTATCTGTAGTTATATTATTCAGTTACTTTATGAATTATTTGATAAAACAGACCACAATTATTATAATGTGGGTTTCCTTTTGAGGAATCCTAATTTGAATTGTATTACAAAAGAAATACATACTCTTTGTAGAAAATATTAACAAATAAAACAAACCCTAAAGATAATTACTTCTAAAATTTTGAAATGTATAGTTTTAGGTATAAAATATTTTTATTGAAAACTGAATCACCCCTTGGGTGCCTACTATTTGTAACTTACATATTTAATAAGTTGTCATGAATATATTTTTATATCTAAAAATTGTTACTACATAATAATGGCTAATATCCCAAGATATGTTTACACTAAGGTTTATTTAAGCAATCTCCTATTGTAGGATATTTACATTATTAAATATGTTATTAATTTCCTTAGGTTATATTATTAGAACTGGGAATGATGAGTCAAAGAACATTCATGTTTTCAATTCTTTTAATAAAAAGACAAAAATAACTCCCACAGAAATTGGTATAATTTACAGTCTCTTCACAAGTGTAGAAGTATCAGTTTGATAGTCAAGAAGTTATTCATTGTTTTCATTTACATTTATTCCATTGCTTGTAAATGCTACCATTTTTTTCATGTACCTATTTTTAGTTTGTATTAATTCATTGGTATAATGACTGTCTGTATTTTACTCCTTTTGTCTTTTGGTGGGTTTATACTTTTTTATTTCTTAGAACTCACTAACTTTATAACACACTAACTGTAGCAAATTTTTCTGATGCCCTGAATCGCATACCCTTGACTTACCTCTGATTTTATCCATAGCTGTGGATAAGAGTGCTGTTCAAGGTCAGATTCTCTGACATGCCCATCATATCTGTCTGCCTCCTGTTTTAGGGAATTCTCCAAAGCCTTGCAGCTTAGTTGGATGGTGTGGGTTAATCCTCACCCAATGGGAGATGAGAGACAGTGAAGCAATGCTCCAGTCTCCCTACACTGGATGGTTAATTCTGGGAAGCATTTGCATGCTTCTTAGAGGTCTCACTGGCTACCATGGCCTTCAGCAGTGACACTGATAATGTACCATTCTTTGTTTCCTCTTCCTTTCCTGTTTCACTCTTCCCTGCTCTCTCATTCTTTCTTCTTGTCATCACCTCCTACATAAGCTACGTGCACTTAATCCTTGTCCCAGTCTCTGTGTCAAGGGACTTCGAGGCTCTGGTATTAATTTTAAATTTCTCTGCAGCTTGGGCCAAGAAAATTTCTTTTTATCTAAATTGGCTTTTCACATCTGTTGATATTTTTTCTCTGAGGCTCCAGATGTTCTTGTACTATGCCAAGTATATTAGTTTCTTCTTGTTGCTGTAACAAATTGCCATAAAACAAATTGGTTTAAAACAACACAAGTTTATTAGCTTATAATTCTGGATGTCAGAAGTCCAAAATGGGTCTTACTGGGCTAAAACACAAAAGTGTTGGCAGAGCAGTATTCTTTTCTGGAGGCTTGAGGGGAGAATCTAGTACCTGCGTTTTTCATTTTATAAAGACCACATGCGTTTCTTGGCTGATGGTCCCTAACTCCATGTTCAAAGCCAATAGCATTTTATAATCTTTAACTCTGACCCTCCTGCCTCCTTCCTGTAAGGACCCTTCTTATAAGAGGGTGTGTTTACTTTGATCACACCCATATAATCCAGAATAAATTCCCTACTTTAAGATCCTTCATCAAATTATAACTTCAAAACCTCTTTTGTCATGTAAAGTGACATATTCAATGGTTCTGAGGATCAGAATGTGGATATCTTTGGGGATCCGTTATTGTGATTGCCATACCAAGGTATGCTGAACCTTTAATTCTTGGTATCAACTTCTAGATTACAATTTGTGAAAATTTTCTGATTTGTGAATCTGTAATTGCCAAAATTTACTCTATTAATAGAGTTACTTCCAATGATATTCTTAGAGATCTTGGTTATTTCAACAAGCTCAGCAAAACGCCTGTCACTGTTTGTAGAACAAATGCTCTTTCTTATATGTGGGACTCTGCCCTACTGCCCAGGTCTGTACTGGGTTGCCAGATCCTCCATGGTAGTCAGCATGTAGTTCTCATTTATAAACTGTGACAGTGGGAATGCTTAAAATTCATCCTTTTTGGGGGGAAAATTAACATCTTCATTAGGGTACAAAGATACCATTATACTTTCTGAAAAACAAAATTCAGCCCTCTTTCTGGATGCTTCATCTCAGAGTTTTTCAGCTTAAATATTTCATATCTACATTAGATGTACGTTAGTAATTGGCTTGGGTGGGATTTGAGGATCACTTGCTGCCTTAGCTTCTTAAAGAAAGTTAAAGTTTTTGATTTTATTTATTTTTTTATGTGAGATTTTTTTTTGCTATTTATTATTTATGTTTTTACACAGCAGATTCTTATTACTTATCTATTTTATACATATTAGTGTATATATGTCAATCCCAATCTCCCAATTCATCCCACCACCACCCCCTGCCCCCACTTTCCCACCTTGGTGTCCATACATTTGTTCTCTACATGTCTTGTCTCTATTTCTGCCTTGAAAACCAGTTCATCTGTACCATTTTTCTAGACTCCACATATATGCATTAATATACAATATTTGTTTTTCTCTTTCTGCCTTACTTCACTCTGTATGACAGTCTCTAAGTCCATCCATGTGTCTACAAATAATCCAGTTTTGTACCTTTTATGATGGAGTAATAACCCATTGTATATATGTACTGCAACTTCTTTATCCATTCATGTATCGATGGGCATTTAGGTTGTTTCCATGACCTGGCTATTGTAAATAGTGCTGCAATGAACATTGGGGTGCATGTGTCTTTTTGAAGTATGGTTTTCTCTGGGTATATGCCCAGTAGTAGGATTGCTGGGTCATATGGTAATTCTATTTTTAGTTTTTTAAGGAACCTCCATACTGTTCTCCACAGTGGCTGTATCAATTTACATTCCCACTAACACTGCCAGAGGGTTCCCTTTTCTCCACACCCTCTCCAGCATTTATTATTTGTAGATTTTCTGATGATGCCCATTCTAACCTGTGTGAGGTGATACCCTATTGTAGTTTTGATTTGCTTTTCTCTAATAGTTAGTGATGTTGAGCAGCTTTTCATGTGCCTCTTGGCCATCTGTATATCTTCTTTGGAGAAATATCTATTTAGGTCTTCAGCCTATTTTTTGATTGGGTTGTTTTTTTTTTTTTAATATTGAGCTGCATGAGCTGTTTATATATTTTATTTAATTAATTTATTTTTTTAACATCTTTATTGGAGTATAATTGATTTACAATGGTGTGTTAGTTTCTGCTTTATAACAAAGTGAATCAGCTATACATATACATATACCCCCATATCTCCTCCCTCTTGCATCTCCCTCTCACCCTCCCTATCCCACCCCTCTAGGTGCTCACAAAGCACTGAGCTGATCTCCCTGTGCTATATTTTAGAGATTAATCCTTGGTCTGCTGATTTGTTTGCAAATATTTTCTCCCATTCTGATGGTTGTCTTTTCGTCTTGTTTATGATTTTCTTTGCTGTGCAGAACTTTTAAGTTCCATTAGGTACCATTTGTTTATTTTTGTTTTTATCTCCATTACTGTAGGAGCTGGGCCAAAAAAGATCTTCCTGTGATTTATGTCAAAGAGTGTTCTCCTATGTTTATCTCTAAGAGTTTTATAGTATCTGGTCTTACATTTAGGTCTTTAATCCATTTTGAGTTTATTTTTGTGTATGGTGTTAGGGAGTGTTCTAAATTCATTATTTTACATGTAGCTGCCCAGTTTTCCCAGCACCACTTATTGAAGAGTCTGTCTTTTCTCCATTGTATTTCCTTGCCTCTTTTGTCATAGATTAGTTGACCGTAGGTATGGGGTTTACCTCTGGGCTTTCTATCCTGTTCCATTGATCTTTATTTCTGTTTTTGTGCCAGTACCATATTGTCTTGATTAGTGTAGCTTTGTTTTATAGTCTGAAGTCAAGGAGTCTGATTCCTCCAGCTCGGTTTTTTTCCCTCAAGTTTGCTTTGGCTATACAGGGTCTTTTGTGTCTCCATACAAATTTTAAGATTTTTTTGTCCTAATTCTGTGAAGAATGCCATTGGTAATTTGATAGGGATTTAACTGAACCAGTAGATTGTTTTGGATAGTATAGCCATTTTCATAATATTGATTCTTCCAATCCAAGAACATGGTATCTCTCCATCTCTTTGTGTCATCTTTGTTTTCCTTCAACAGTGTCTTATAGTTTTCTGAGTACAGGTCTTTTACCTCCTTAGGTGGGTTTATTCCTAGGTATTTTATTCTTTTTTGTTGCAGTGGTGAAAGGGATTGTTTCCTTAATTTCTCTTTCAGATTTTTCATCATTAGTGTATAGGAATGCAAGAGATTTCTGTGCATTCATTTTATATTCTGCAACCTTACCAAATAGATTGATTAACTCTAGTAGTTTTCTGGTGGCATAGTTAGGCTTCTCTATGTATAGTATCATGTCCTCTGCAAGCAGGGACAGTTTTACTTCTTCTTCTCCAATTTGGATTACATTTATTTCTTTTTCTTCTCTGATTGCTGTGGCTCAGACTTCCAAAACTATGTTGAAACAGAGTGGCAAGAGTGGACATCCTTGTCTTGTTCCTGATCTTAGAGGAAATGGTTTCAGTTTTCACCATTGAGAATGATGTTTGCTGTGGGTTTGTCATATATGGCCTTTATTATGTTGAGGTTGGTTCCCTTTATGCCTACTTTCTGGAGAGTTTTTATCATAAATGGGTGTTGAATTTTGTCAAAAGCCTTTCCTGCATCTATTGAGATTATCATATGGTTTTTATCTTTCAATTTGTTAATATGGTGTATCACATTGACTTTTTTGTGTATATTGAAGAATCCTTGCATCCCTGGAATAAATCCTACTTGATCATGGTGTATGAACGTTTTAATATGTTGTTGGATTCTGTTTGGTAGTATTTTGTTGTGGATTTTTGCATCTACATTCATCACTGATACTGGCCTGTAATTTTCTTTTTTTGCAGTATCTTTGTCTGGTTTTGGTATCAGGCTTATGGTGGTCTCGTAAAATGAGTTGGGGAGTTTTCCTTCTTCAGCAAATTTTTGGAAGAGTTTGAGAAGAATGGGTGTTAGCTCTTTTCTAAATATTCGATAGAATTCACCTGTGAAGCCATCTGGTCCTGGACTTTTGTTTGTTGGAAGATTTTTAATCACAATTTCAATTTCATTACTTGTGATTGGTCTGCTCATATTTTCTATTTCTTCCTGGTTCAGTCTTGGAAGGTTTTTTCTTTCTACGAATTTGTCCATTTCTTCCAAGTTGTCCATTTTATTGGCATAAAATTGCTTGTAATAGTCTCTTATGATCCTTTGTATTTCTGTGGTGTCCATTGTATCTTCTCCTTTTTCATTTCTAGGTTTATTGATTTGAGTCCTCTCCCTCTTTTTCTTGGTGAGTCTGGCTAAGGGTTTATCAATTGTATGTATCTTCTTAAAGAACCAGCTTTTAGTTTTATTGATCTTTGTTATTGATTTCTCCATTTCTGTTTCATTTATTTCTGCTCTGATCTTTATGAATTCTTTCCTTCTGCTAACTTTGTTTTTTTTTTTGTTGTTGTTCTTCTTTCTCTAATTCCTTTAGGTGTAAAGGTAGATTGTTTATTTGAGATTTTTCTTGTTTTTTGAGGTAGGATTGTATTGCTCTAAACTTCCCTCTTTTGCTGCATCCCATAGGTTTTGGGCCCTCGTATTTTCATTGTCATTTTTCTCTAGGTATTTTTTGATTTCCTCTTTGATGTCTTCAGTGATCTCTTGGTTATTTACTAATGTATTGTTTAGCCTCCGTGTGTTTGTGCTTTTTACATTTTTCTCCCTGTAATTGATTTCTAATCTCATAGTTCTGTTGTCCAAAAAGATGCTTGAAATGACTTCAAGTTTCTAAAATTTACCGAGGCTTGATTTACCCAGGATGTGATCTATCCAGGAAGATGTTCCATGTGCACGTGAGAGGAAAGTGTAATCTGCTGTTTTTGGATGGCATGTCCTATAAATACCAATTAAACCTCTCTGGTCTATTGTGTCATTTAAAACTTCTGTTTCCTTATTTATTTTCATTTTGGATGATCTGTCTTGGTGTAAGTGAGGTGTTAAAGTCCCTCATTATTATTGTGTTACTGTTGATTTCCTCTTTTATAACTGTTAGCATTTGCCTTATGTATTGTGGTGCATCTATGTTGGGTGCATATATATTTATAATTGTTAAATCTTCTCCTTGGATTGATCACTTGATCATTATGTAGTGTCCTTTTTCTCTTGTAACATTCTTTATGTTAAAGTCTATTTTATCTGATATGAGTATTCCTATTCAGGAAAGAAAGCTATTCCTGTTTTCTTTTGATTTCCATTTGCATGGAATATCATTTTCCATCCCCTCACTTTCAGTCTGTATGTGTCCCTAGGTCTGAAGTGGGTCTCTTATAGACAGCATGTATATGGGTCTTGTTTTTCTATCCATTTAGCAAGCCTGTGTCTTTTGGTTGTAGCATTTAATCCATTCATGTTCCAGGTAATTATTGATATGTATGTTCCTATGACCATTTTCTTAATTGTTTTGGGTTTGTTTTTGTAGGTCCTTTTCTTCTCTTGTGTTTCCCTCTTAGAGAAGTTCCTTTAGCATTTGTTGTACAGTTGGTTTGGTGGTGCTGAATTCTGTTAGCTTTTGTTTGTCTGTAAAGCTTTTGATTTCTCCATCAAATCTAAATGAGATCCTTGTGGGGTAGAGTAATCTTGGTTGTAGGTTCTTCCCTTTCATCACTTTAAGTATATCATGCCTCTCCCTTCTGGCTTGTAGAGTTTCTACTGAGAAATCAGCTGTTAACCTTTTGGGAGTTCCCTTTTATGTTATTTGCCATTTTTCCCTTGCTGCTTTCAATAATTTTTCTTTGTCTTTAATTTTTGCCAATTTGATTACTATGTGTCTCGGCGTGTTTCTCCTTGGGTTTATCCTGTATGGAACTCTCTGCACTTCCTGGACTTGGGTGGCTATTTCCTTTCCCATGTTAGGGAAGTTTTCGATTATAATCTCTTCAAATATTTTCTCTGGTCCTTTCTCTCTCTCTGCTCCTTCTGGGACCCCTATAATGTGAATGTTGTTGCGTTTAATGTTGTCTCAGAAGTCTCTTAGGCTGTCTTCATTTCTTTTCATTCTTTTTTCTTTATTCTGCTCCATGGCAGTGAACTCCACCATTCTGTCTTCCAGGTCAGTTATCCGTTCTTCTGCCTCAGTTATTCTGCTCTTGATTCCTTCTAGTGTATTTTTCATTTCAGTTATTGTATGTTCATCTCTGTTTGTTTGTTCTTTAATTCGTCTAGGTCTTTGTTAAACATTTCTTGCATCTTCTCGATCTTTGCTTCAATTCTTTTTCTGAGGTCCTTGATCATATTCACTATCATTATTCTGAATTCTTTTTCTGGAAGGTTGCCTATCTCCACTTCATTTAATTGTTTTCCTCGGGCTTTATCTGGTTTCTTCATCTGGTATATATTCCTCTGCTTTTTCATTTTGTCTGTCTTTCTGTGAATGTGGTTTTTGTTCCACAGGCTTCAGGATTGTAGTTCTTCTTGCTTCTACTGTCTTCCCTCTGGTGGATGAGGCTATCTAAGCGGCTTGTGCAATCTTCCTGATGGGAGGGGCTGGTGGTGGGTACAGCTGGGTGTTGCTCTGGTGGCCAGAGCTCAATAAAACTTTAATCCACTTTTTTGCTGATGGGTGGGGCTTGGTTCCCTCCCTGTTGGTTGTTTGGCCTGAGCTGACCCAGCACTGGAGACTAGAGGCTCTTTTGTGGAACTAATGGCAGACTCCGGGAGGCTCATGCCAAGGAGTACTTCCCAGAACTTTTGCTTCCAGTATCCTTGTCCCCATGGTGAGCCACAGCCACCCCCTGTCTCTGCAGAAGACCCTCCAACATTAGCATGTAGGTCTGGTTCAATCTCCTATGGGATCAGTGCTCCTTCCCCTGGGTTCTGATGCACACACTACTTTGTGTTTTCCCTCCAAGAGTGCATTCTCTGTTTCCCCCAGTCCTGTCAAAGTCCTGCATTCACATCCTGCTAGCCTTCAAAGTCTGATTCTCTGGGAATTCCTCCTCCCATTGCCAGACCCCCAGGTTGGGAAGCCTTACGTGGGTCTCAGTACCTTCACTGCAGTGGGTGGACTTCTGTGATATAATTGTTATCCAGTTTGTGAGTCACCCACCCAAAGTTTATGAGATTTGATTTTATTGTGATTGTGCCCCTCTTCCCATCTCATTGCAACTTCTCATTTGTCTTTGGATGTGGAATATCTTTTTAGGTGAGTTCCAGTGTCTTCCTATTGATGATTGTTTAGCAGTTAGTTGTGATTCCGGTACTCTCGCAAGAGGTAGTGATCACACGTCCTTCTACTCTGCCATCTTCTAAAGTTATTGATTTTATAAGGTTGGGTTGTGTTCTGCCCTAAGCAATACAGTAGGCTAAGTCTGTGTAATACTAAATTCAGTAAGAAAGTTGGGTGGGCTGGAGTCTTAGGGAAAGAGCATCTTTGGAGTCAAAGATAAGTTTGAAGTCTAGCTCTTGTACCCACTGGCTGTGTGTTCTTTGGTAATGTATTTAACCTCTCTGTACCTTACTTTTCTTGTCAAGTAATTTGAGATGTACAATAATCTATTTCCTGGGGAAGGAGCAATTAGGAAATGCATGAAATAGTATGCATTATGTAGTCTAGCATCTGACATATTGTAGGGACTCAGTGAATAGTTGACGTTTTATAATAATTACTTGGCAATTCTCCCCTTTCCTTCTGGCATCAGAATTTTTCCTTTTGTACTCTGTCATTTAAACTAACAGACGAAATGACTTATTTTTTCCATTTAAAAATTGCTCTCACTTGAACTGTACTTACCCCTTAAGATAACATCCATTTCTTGTTCCTTTTTCCCATTCACCGTAACATTTTCCAAAGAGTAGCCAGGACTTTCTGTCTCCAATTGTTCTTCTCTCTGTGTCTCTCTATTTCTCCCTTAGTGAGGTACAATTTATGTATCATAAAATTTACCCATTTTGCATGAACAACTTGATGTTTAAAGTGAATATATGTTCATGGAATGATGTTTTTGAGTGAGGTGCCCATGGGATCAGGCTGAGGCTGAGACTTGCTTGATTTCTTTCTCTTTCTTACCCTGATTCTCCCACTCATTTATTGCTTTCTCCTGGGGACACTTACTTAATAAATCATTCCCACTTGAACCCTTGGCTCTGTGTCACCTTCCGGGAGAATGTAACCTTGACAGATGGCCAAATGTCAGAACTTGTCACAGCCACAGTCAGGATTTATTTTCTAGGCTTGAAAGGAGCAGCCAGTCATCACAGCAGACATGGAAGCAAAGTTAGAGTCTTGAATCAATGTGGCATCAGAAGAGTCTTCTGGAGAGATGAGAAGACCAGGGTCTGCAGTGGGCAGTATGAAAACTTACTCTGAACCGTGGCTGAAACAGATGACCACTGGCCCTGTGTATTATCCAGACCCACCTTCTTTCCTTAGACCCATCACTTTTGTCTCCTGGGGCCAGGTTCTGTTATTCCATGTCTAGGTCACTGGTGTACTCTGCCCTTATCTTCCCAGGCACAATTTGTGTTTGTATTTGGGCCTTCTCCAAGGGCCATATTTTGGCCATACCAGGGAGAGTCCTGGAGTTCTTAGATATTCTTCACTCAAGTCCTCTTTCTTCCCCCAAGGCCTGTACTTCCTCACCTTGACCTTAAGTGTTACTTATCTACTTTCAGATACCTTAAGAATAATCTGTGAGATCTTTAGTTCAACCTTATATGAAAAAATACACAAAGTGGAAGAGGAAGAGAACTTTTGGGAGAAGCACACCCATGAGGGAGGTGGAGAAAGAGTATATACCCACATAGCATTTGGGCTGTGCCCATCTCCATCACTTATGTGGGTATCCTAATTACAACTCAGTAGAGGTCAGGTAGGGGTAATGTAGGTTTAGTAGGTTTTATTTATCATGCTGGTAAAGCATATGCCTTTAAATCATTGTCAATGAAATTGGATGGGTAGGTATTTAAAGAATACAATTTAGTTTCATACAACACTTATTCATGGGAAAGAACTAATTCTATTATTATTTTTACCATTTTCTGTCTGTTGAGTTGTACTTAAAAATGTATTAACCAGAGTTAACACTTTAGAGATTTATATTTTTTATTCTCAGCACTGTTCTGTTTGCATTTGATAATTATTCATTACATCCTTATTATTAGTCTGCCTGTATAAAAGTAGCATCTTGTATTCATAAATTGCCGACCTTTAGAAGCAGACCCCTGTCTGCTAAGTCTCTGATTTGCCAGTTAATAATCATTTGTAAGAGTTTGTCAGCAAAATTGTCAAATTAATGACCAATCCGTGTTACCTTAATTTAAACATCCCCCTGTCTGTAAACTCCCTCGTTTGTAATGAATTATTTGGAGAGTTAATTGGGAAAGGTGAATCGCATATAGCTCAGTGATATGGACAGTGTTATTCTACTGTCCAGGCCATTCTGTTTACAGTTCAAAAAAGGCTACATGGGTGTATGGGTGGGGGTGTATCAGTGGCATGGCATGAGGGAAAAGGGCAGGCTGATAAATGACACATCAGTGCTAGATTGAATCATATTCACTGGTTTTAATAAAGAAAATGAACCAGAAACGTGCCAAGTACTTGGGCAGCGTCTTCCCTGATATTTTCCCTGTTGTGCCTTCAGATTACTGAGCAGTATCTAATCCAGCTCTGCAGACCATCAGGAGAAAAGATATCCTCTTGTCTGGGTGGTCAGGGCCCGAGATGTCTCCTTGACAGATTAGGGTTTAGCCATGATGTGCAAAGGATCCTCTGAGCTCCAAACCTCCTTCCCATGTCACAACATTTTTCTGGAGTCTATAGAGGGTGTTGTGAAGGGATAGAAATCCCTGACAAGGTCAGAGCCAAAGGGAGTGAGAGAATGTTTCTTGTCACTGCTGTTATACAAATAAAGAGCCCTGAAACTCCAGTGTCCTCATTAGTGGTGCAGAATATCAGAAGGCTCCCAGCTGCTTCCTCATGAGCCTTGGCACTGCCCTCCTCAAATGACAGGGGATGTTTTCTCATGTTGTTTATCTGTGAAAGGACTCAGCTCTCTCTGCTGGATGGCAGCCTCGCTCTCTTTTGATGTTGTTTTTGTCATTACTTCTTTCTCCTTGGCAACCATTCCTGACACACAGACTCTGAGTGGTGCTAGGAAAGGAACATAAGTAAGACAGAGCAGAAATAAAACTCAATTTTTGATAATCAGGGGAAAATGAAGGATGGGAGTCTATATTTTTGGTATCTCCTATGGGTTATATTGCTGACAGCATTTTTTATATGTTAACTAGTCTTCATAATAGTTATTATTTATTCCAATATTGTGAGCAAATAAGTACCATGGTAAGTACTTTGTTAATGAACTTACAACCCCAGGTCTTTCTGACTGTGAAGCCCCTACTTACCTACTGTTTCCTGCCATTTCTATGCTCATGTTTCATACAGTCTCAAGTAGAGGGATTCCCTGCCAGATTCGCAGGCAGCTTTGTGGTGGGAAGATTTGTGTTGTAGTGAGCAGCAGGTGGGACCTAGAATTAGAAGACTTGGGTTGGAATTCCAGCTCTGGCACTTACTAACTTTGTGACATAGTATAAGATAAAACAAGATAAATCTGAAAGCAATGGGTGCATATAATATAATCAGTAATTTAAAACAAGGTGCCTTGAATCAGTAAGTGAGTTAACATCCTTAGTTTCAGTGCCATCACTTGGAAGTTTTATTCCTGAGCAAACTGAGGTTCAGAGATGCTCATGTGCTCATGTGCTCAGCCCTTAGCCTTCAGCAGAACTGTCTAGAGAGAAAAATTTAAAGTTGACTTTCTCATTCTCCTTTCTTGATGGTGACATGCTCCTAAGGGCCCAAAGACTCTTCCATGTCTTTCTTTTCTCTTACAAAATTTTAGTTTTAGCTCTTTAATTTCCATTGAAATTTGACTTCTTCCAAGGATTATGCATTTTAACAAGGGTTATTGCAAGGAAAGACCTTAGTCTTTAGTCAGCGGGGAAGATGCTCTTAGGAGCAGCAGGCCCTTCTTAGTTTCCCCAAATCATTCCAGGGGATTCAGTACAATGTGAAGACTGAACCTTAATGGCCACTATTTTGATGTCATGCTGAGAACCACTGTCAGCTGAATAATGATAGTATCTAACACTTTTGTGGTGCTCACCATGCACCAGGCACTGTTCTTGTGTGACACATGTGAACTCATTTAATTTGCAGACAATCCCATGATATGGGTACCAGTATTTATTCCCATTTTCCAGAAGATGAAACTGAAGAATACATAGGTTTAATAACTTGCTTAAAATTGTGGAGCTAACAAGGGGCAGAGGTAGGACTTTACCCAACTAGCCCCAGTGTACACTGTTCACTGTCTGCTCCTCTGTCTTAGAATAAACCAGGATAAATCATTGTATTGCAGTGTTTTGTTTTTTATTTTTATCATCAACAGATAACAGAGATAGAAGCATTGAAGAAAAGGATATTCGAAGGTGAGTAATCTCCCTTGAAAGAAACTGTAATACAGTATTAAATTATCCCTCTGTTCCAAAGAATGTTAAGAATAAATATGTGGGGTTTCCCTGGCAGCGCAGTGGTTAAGAATCCGCCTGCCAATGCAGGAGACACGGGTTCAAGCCCTGGTCCAGGAAGATCCCACATGCCATGGAGCAACTAAGCCCATGTGCCACAACTACTGAAGCCTGTGTTCTAGAGCCCGTGAGCCACAACTACTGAGCCCATGTGCCACAACTACTGAAGCCTGTGCTCTAGAGCCCACGAGCCACAACTACTGAGCCCGTGTGCCACAACTACGAAGCCTGCACGCCTAGAGCCCGTGCTCCACAACAAGAGAAGCCACCGCAATGAGAAGCCTGCACACTGCTATGAAGAGTAGCCCCCGGTTGCCGCAACTAGAGAAAGCCCACGCACAGCAACAAAGACCTGATGCAGCCAAAAATAAATAAATGAATAATAAATAAATAAATTAAAAAAAGAATAAATATGTGGTCCACAATCTCTTATCCATGATGCCAAAATCCAAAAGACTCCCAAACCCCAAAGTTTTCTTAAATTTGTGACAAAATAGTTTGATAGCCAAACCAGACCTGAACTTGAATGTGACTATTCATAGTTTTTATACCACTTAGTGTAAGTATGTATATGTTTCACTGTAGAAAAAATTAATATGTTTGATTATGAGTTACTGCCCCAAATCAAACTTGGTATATTATGTAATATATAGTATATACACAATACTCTTTTTCTAAAATTGAAAAACAGCATTTGAAACATAAGTGACCCAAGCTCTTCAGGAAAGGGCCAGTGGATTTGTATAATATACCATAAAAAATACTGATTAACAGAGCTCATTGCTTCCTGTGTAGTGCGGAGGAGGTTATAGTGCATCTTGTCCTTGCCTACAACGGAGTGGGCTGGCTTGGAATCCCTAACTAGCTCTGATTAGAGAATGATGCTTACTCTCTACCATACCCAAATTCCCTCCATACCACAGTTCCTAACAACCTTCAGGGGGCTGCAGCTTGAGATGGTAGATTGAGGACGTTGGTAGCATCTATAGTAAAGTTGGGAAGATTCCCCTTCTTTGTAGCACAAAGCCATCTATAAATCATCTGTTCTAGAAATTTACTAGGGTTTGATGTCCATCTTGAGAATGTATAATTTGGACTTTTCCTTTTTGAAAATTGCTACATTTACCTCTATTGCCTGAGTTATTTCCTCTTTATTACTTTCATCTGTCCTTATTCCCTCTTTGTCTCTTACCCCCTGCTTCCTACTCCTTCCTTCTCCCCACAATCTAGAAGGATGGGAAGAGATGCCTGTCTCTAAGGAAGTCAGATAAAACCTGGAACACAAAGGTAAGGGAGAGTCTAATGCCAGGACAGACCAGGGGCAGGAGGTAGGAGATGAAGTTGCACCTAGGACATAACGGGAGAGAGCATCATCCTTGTCCCAGACTCCCTCTTAACCTCCTATCATTTGAGCTTATACCCCCATTCTCTTCCAGCAGAATGGAGACATAGACCTGGAATCGCAGACACAGAAGCAGATTAAAGAAGTGGTATGAGCACAGGAGAGTTTGGCAGCTGCATGTTTGAGGGAAATTACTCACAGGTAATCATGGATGAAGAAACTTTCTGAATTTCCACAGAGAAAGAAGGATCCTGGTCAGAGGCAGAAAGCTGAGCACGATGCTTCTCTGGAATCCTCCAATCTGGTGTTCTTGAGGGGGCATATTCAACCCCTCCTCCACTGCCCTTCTTTATATTTCTACATAGGCACCTTCCCAGAGAACCCCTCACTTATATGCATGTAGTTTCTTTATAGGTCCTGGTATACTTACTTCAATCATGTTGGAGTCCAATGCCTTGCTTCATGCACAGGCAAGCATGTAGACATGTGTATGTAAGTCTTGATTTTTATATCTGGCTTGTATAAAGCAGGGGCCACAGTTAGGTGAATGTATCTGGATTATGAGCTCAGATATACTTTTTCTGTGTAAGTTTGGGAAAAGTGAGTGGACTTTTTTTTGTTTTTCATGAGTACTCATATGTTTAATGGCCTGTTTGCTTCACGTGTGGGTCTTCTTTTTGATAAGTGCAACTTCTACTCAGGGATCATGGTCTGAAGAATGAGGGTGAGTAGTAAGCTAGAAATATGATATTTTAGTCTGTTTTTTTCAGATGAACATGATAAGGAGACAGACAATGCCATAACATTATGAGTATAGATTGGCTTCCCTTATCAGCTGCAGTGATTTGGAAACCTGGATCCCAGGCTCTTAGCTGAACTAACAGTACAAAAAAGGATTTTGATTTTTGCCATTTTACAATTCTTCAATTATTAATAAAGTTTTTCTTCTTTCAGTTTTATTTGTAAAATGGAAAAAGTAAGATATTTGACCTCCAAAAATTTGTTTTTCTTCTTCTAATATTCTGAAATAAAGATCTTAGAACCTGATCTGTCAGTCATCTGGCAAAATTAGAACAAACCTCTACTCAATATCTTCATCACTGTGGTGACCATATGCCTTGATTTGTTTGGGGGCAGTCCTGATTGATGTCTTTGGAGCTGGAATAATTATTAATTGATCCCCTTTTACTCTCCAAGAACTCTCATTTTAAATGACAACTTACATGGTCATCCTACTGGTAGCAGACTTTGTTCCTAGTGAGACTCTTTTGTATTCTTCACAAATATTATTCCCTATAAAAAGGCAAATTGTGGATGCTTTACTGAGTCCTATATCCAATTTGGCTCCCTTTTCCTTCTTGCCCAGACAGGTGATAAATAAGTAAAACAAATGTCCTCTCAGGATCTGTTGTCAACTTTGCTCCTATCCAGCCCCAATTTGAGGTATTTTTTTATTCCTGTCCCCATCACTCAGGCCTTGAAAGCTGATAGATTGCTGATTTCTTCCTTGAAACATGACATGATGAATAAGACTGCATTCCACAAGGGCCAAGGGAGAAATAAAAGAAGGGACTGTCCTATACAATGGGAAATTATTTAACAAAATTTGCATGAAGGAGAAATAGGGACCTTCATATAATATGACTTCAGAAGTTCAGGAAAATTATCTTCTCCACAGTTCTGATGGATGGATAGCTTTGAACATTTTTTGAACTAAGGACAAAACATTTACTTTGACAAAAAGAGAACTGGCTTAAATTATAAATGATTCTGTTGGAGAGAATTCAGTGACATCCAAACTGAACCTTTACCCACAGCAACCTAGGTCCCATAAACAGAAATTGTGGGCTCATCTCTGGGGAAGGCACAGCTCCCCTGATAAAGAGACACATCTGAAGTATTGTGACCAACTCTGGGTTTATCATTATCCATGAATACTAAAAATTCTAGCACAAATTTGGTACTATTTAAAATATCATCTCTTTGTTAAGGTGTGTTTGTTTTAGTTTTCTAGTTTAGTAGTTAGGTTGCTTCCCTTTCATCGCATAGCAGATCTCAGTAGAGTTTTGAAGCTCTTTCAGAGTTTTGAAGAAACAGTGGGAAGGCTTAGGGAAAGGAGGACTGAGAGAGGCTTGCCTCAGTTATGCTCTAGTGACAGATTTGGGTGGCCTAGGAGCAACAGTAGTGCCCAATCCAGTACACAGAACCTCCCACGATCACCTTGATATGTTTTGCGTCTATCCACTTTTCTCTGTATTCTAAATCCTAATAATAAATTTATTGAGCATTTTACATGTAATAACATTTAATTCTTATAAAAACTCTAGGAGGGAAATTCTATCCACATTTTATAGATTATGAAAGTGAAGCTTGGACAGGTTAAGCAAATTGAGCAAGATCACACAGCTAGGGCTGGAGAGCCAGGATTCAAGCCCACGCTTATGCATTCCACGTCCACGCTCTTTTGTCTTTTCGCCTTTTGTTATTATTATTATTTTTTCTATTAACTCTTTATTTTTACCTAGTTTCAGACTTAAAATTTGTAAGGAAAAAAATATCCTGTATGCCTTTCACCCAGGTTTCCCAAATGCTAATATTTTGGCATACCTATATTTGCCTTACCATTTTTGTTCTCTCTATATATTGCAGACATAATACCTCTTTTTCTAAATATTTCAGTGTGTTTTCTCAAAATAAGGAATTTGCTTATATAGCCATAGTACAATCATTAAAATCAGGACATTCCATTCATATTGTTACAATAATATTATCTAATGCGTAAACCTTACTCAGATTTTACTTTTTGTCTCAATAACGTCCTTTGTAGTTAAAGAAAATCCTAGATCATGTTTCACATTCAATTCTCGTATTTTTTCAGTTTCCTTTAATTTGGATCAGTTCCACAGTCTTTCTTTTTATTTCGTGACATTAACTATTTAAAACTAATACAGGCCAGTTTATTTTGTAGAACATCCTCCAATTTGGGTTTGTTTGATGTTTTCTCACAATTAAATTTAGGTTATGCATTTTGGACAGAAATAACACAGAAGTGATCTTGTGTTCTTAGTGTGTTACATCAGCAGACACCTGATATGGATCTGTCTCATTACTGCTGAAGTTAACTGTGATCACCTGATCAAGATCATGTCTTCTAGGTGATTCCACTATAAAGTTACTATTTTTGCCTTTATAATCAATAAGTATCTTGCCAGAAGACCCTTTGAGGCTGTAAAATCTTCTGGTACTCCTCAAAGTTCAATTGGGTAAAATTATTAGCATTCACTTATGAGTCTTGCCAGAATCAATTATTATCATGATGGATTCCAAATGTTAATTTTCTAATTCCAGCATTCTTTCTAAATTTGTTAGTCATTCTACTATAAAGAGGAACCTTCTTTCACTTTCTCTTTCTTTTCTTCTCCTTCCTTTCTTCTGTCAGGGAGGAAGAAATTTTTCTTTACCCTTCTGTGTTCTCTGGCTGAACCACAAGACATTAACAGGAGAAAAACAAATTTAATTTTTTATATATGGGACACCATAAGAATCTAAGGCTCAAAGGACAGTCAGGCAATTGAGGCTTATATGCTATTCTGAGTTTAGGAGAAGGGGGTGGGAGTCTAGAACTTCAAAGGGGACAAAAGATAATTCACAAGGAGATGGGATAAGCAAATGGTTGGTAAACAAATGTTTTCCATGCCATGTGGAGAGGTATTTCTTATGTAAAACAAAGTTATATTTGGTAATAGCTCACTATCTGAATGCTTTTAGGCAGTTAAAGGGATGGTAAAAAGAAAAATTTCCCAAGTCTTCTGTCTCTTAAGAATAAGCAGCCTAAAATAATCCTCATGCCAAAGAGACACATCTTTGGGTTTCAAATTTTGTTCTCCTACACTTCCTTCTTCCTTTCTTTCCTCCTTTCTCTCCTTCTTTCCTTCCTTAATATTAATATTATACTTATGAATTATTATTTTATTTGAGTTACAATCCTTTTATATTCTTAAAAAATTTTTTGTTTGATGCTCAAATTGTCCCAGATTTGGTCACAGCCCATTCAAGCCCATTCATAGTTTGTTGAAGCAAAGTGAAATGGAATAGGTGTTTTTGTCAAGTCCCCATCACTCTTTTGAGCACTTCCTTATTTTCAAGACATTTTAAGCTCATCTTGCATTTTCCCAGCCCCAGCCCTAAAATCTACCATTCTGCAGTGGGCTCTTGTTCTTATTGGAGAATGTATTTGAAACCTGTATTTGGGCATTAGGTTTGTAGAGTCTGGACTCATAACCATTGTGATGACTAAGCTCTTTTGTCTCTCTTCTAGATTCTGATAGCACACTGATGATGTCCTTGCCTCCACCCTACTCCACTCCAATTTGTCTTACATGCTGTAGCATTAGTGTTGTTATTTTTGTTTTTTGGTCTTTTGTTTTGTTGTTTTCAAAATGCTGCTATGATCTTGTAAACTGTGTGCTTATAAGACCTATTCATGGCATCCCTTTTCAATGGAAACTTGAAAATTCCTTAGCATGTCTCAGAAAACCAGTCTCTTCTCACACTGCTCTCTTCCTTATTGTCCATCTTTTAGGCTCATTGTCTTTCTTTAAGTTCTCTGAAACTCCCACGTTACTTCCAGTTCAGGATTTGCCTGTGCCCAAACCTCTGTCTGAAATGCTTCCACTCCCAACTCTCCACCTAGTCTCTAGTCCTCAGATCCCATCCTAACTGTCAGTTCTTGTGACTTCAGTCACTCACCAAGCCCTGTTTCTTTATCTCAGTTTGTAATTATGTGCTTAATACTGTGATGTTTTGATTAAAGTCTCTTCTCCTCTCTCCATTGTAAACTCCATCCTTACCACTGCATCCCTAAAAACCAGGACAGGGTCTGCCACATAGTAAGAGTTTCATATAAATTTGGTGATGAAGTATGTACTACCCACATAGATTCATGGCTTGATTTAAGTATTTCTACATTGGAAATGCCCAAGTTTAGTTTATTTTTATTAATTTTTTGTAATTGTCTTGAAATAGCCATGTATCTGTTATAATGAGTAGCTTCAGAAATATAAAAAAAATGTAATGTTTAAATTAATAAATAGAGGGAAATCTGATGTTGTGTGTTTTCAGTAATAAGGCAAAAAGGAATTTAGCTTAAACAGGCTTTTGATTTGAAAGAGATATTAATATTTTAAGTAACAGATCTTTGAGGAAATAATGAGTGGTTCTAAAATAAGGTTTGTAATGGGCATAACTTCTCTCTCTCTCTTTTTGAAACATAGTTGATGATACTATTTTATCTGTCATTGATATTAGATTTTCAGAATTATTGTTAGAAAGATCCTAGTATTATTTTGAATCAGTAGCACCGTAAAATGGTATAATATTCTAAGCAACATCAGTGTCCAAAAATCATTGTGATCTCTCTAGCTGAATCATTTTTCCAATGAGAAAATGGTTATCAAGCTATGTCCATACTCTAAGACTCATTTGTTCATTCACTCTGCTACCTTGCCCACCATTATGACATAGGATTGCTGTCAGTTCAGTTTTACCTTAAAACTGCAGGAAGGGTAGGTAGTATGTTTGCACTACACTTTAAAAGACTTTTTAAAAAACAACCTATTCCAACACTATCCCTTTCTAAGGCTTTTTAATTTTCTTCTAGGCTAATTTTTAATAGACTAGCGATTCACAGGTGAGAAATAAAAACCCATATAAGAGGTGATTAAAATACAACAGAACATTATTCATTTTCACAGTTATCCTGAATTCCCACGGCAAATTAGCAAATTTTACAGTTTTGAAACAGGGAAATGGAGATGAAGTGAGTAAAGAAAAATTTGCATTAGTGATGAAAGTTATACATGTGCATAATATCCATAAGAAAGACAATTACTGCAGCCTTACTCATTGGCCAGTGGGCATTTGTCTGCTATGCACACAGGTTCTGTGAAAAACCTGGATCATTAGCCAAATGAGGACATTTTGCGGATTAGGAGTGTGCTGAAGCATTTGTTTCTAGACATTGTGATCTCGGTCTTTAAAAAAGTTGGAATAAATTCGCCCTGGGACTTGGACCTTCGAAGGAAACCCTAAAGCAAAGATGGGGATGAATGTGGATTTTACTCAGTTCCTGGCTTAGAATTACTGTTACTTTCAGACACTTTTAAAAGAAATGTAGCATAACAGTATGTGTTATGCATAGTAAAGTCCATAAAGTACACTAATATTAAGAATAAAGCTCAATGAATTTTTACATATATACACCCAGGTATCTATAACCAGAAGAAGATAAGGAACATTTCTAATGCCCCAGAAGGCTCTTTCATGCTCCCTTCCATTTAGTAGCCCTCTTACCCCACCCCATTCCCATCCATAACTACTACTTTTTTTTCATATAATAAAATCATGCATTATACATCTTTTGTGTCCAGCTTCTTTCATTCAGTACACTGTCTATAAAATTGATTCATGTTGTTGAATGTTTCAGTTAGGTTTTTTTTTTTTTTTATGATTGTTATACAGTATTCCATTTTATGGAAATATTACCATTTGTCCATTTTCTTATTGATTGACATTTGGATTACTGCCTGGTTTTTGGTTATTTAAAATAAAGCTATTATGAACATTATTGTACATGTCTTTTGGTGGCCAAATGTATTCATTTCTCTTGGGTACATATCTAGGAGTAGAATTTCTATGACAAAGGGTAAGTTAACATTTAGTTCAATAGATACTGAGGGTCTATAAAAATATAGTTATACCATTTTACATCCATGTAGACAATATGTGTAGCAATTCTAGTTACTAAAATCCTTGACAATATTTGTTACTGACAGTCATTTTAATTTTAACCATTTTGGTGTATAGATAAAGGGTTTTGGGGGGCAACTTTTGGCTTTGGATATTCACATGGTCTATGACTATCTCATTTTAATCCTTGTATGTAGCATCTTATTTAGCTATCTTCATATTTGGTCCTGGCCACCCTCTTTTATTGCAGTTTTCCCAATGTGCTCCAGTGTATGTTTATTTGGAACTTCATTCTACCTACAACACCACCCTGGCTTTATTTTTCTTATTCTCTTTCTATGCACAAAAAGATTTTAGTTATTTGGATATACCTAAAAAATAAGGTAGGACAACTAAAATGTATAATAATCATAAACATTATCACTGCTCACTTCTTTAATTAAAAGGTCATGTAATTTACATAGATAAAAACACAATCATTCCTCAGTATCTATTGGTTCCATGATCCCCACAGATAGCAAAATTCACAGGTGCTCAAGACCTTTATAAAAAATGGCATAGTATTTGCATATCCTATGTGCAAAGTATAATTAAAGTATATGGGAGGATGTGCATAACCCATGCACATCCTCCTGAATACTTTAAATCATTTCTAGATGATTTACTTATGATACCTAATACAATGTAAATAGTTTTAAATACAATGTACATGCAAGTTAAATCATTGCTGAATCATAGCAAGTTCAAATTTTGCTTTTTGGAACTTTCTGGAATTTAAAAAAATATTTTAAATCCACAGTTGGTTAAATTCCCAGATGCAGAACATGTGGATATGGAGGGGCAACTGTGTACAGAAAAAACACATAGAGAAAAAAAAGTGCTGCTCCATATCAGTACCACCTGCTCTTGACATGGCCAATTTGAGATAATTAGTAAGAATTAGGCTGATATTATTTATACAGAGCTAAGTAGAATAGGAAATGGTCCTGAGATGATGGCTAGGCTTTGTGTTACTGACCCAAATGCTTACCACAATGAAAGGAGGTGGGAATATTTGGTATTTTCAGCTTTGGTAGCCAAGTTAGAAAAAAATAGAAATTACAGTAAGAACTAAGTTAATTAGGAGGTATAGGGAGTGGGAAATTTAATCAATTATAGTTCATGGGGAATCAAGAATTTTAACCAGAATAACACACTTTTGTCAAACCTTCCTGTGGGGCATTGCCTTTGTGTTCATATTTGTTTTCTGTGTCAGTAAGAAGAGCCTATTGAACGTGATTGATTTTGTCTCTGCAGACTGGGGATATTAAAAGAGCCTTGGTGACATCTTAATGACCAAGAATTTTCAGTGTTCTGTACAAAAGACAGAGACAGAAAATGAAGAGTTCACAAAGAATCTATAATGACTTGAGGATTTGCACTGGATTTATGAAGTAAAATTGCTCCATTTGGTTTTCTTGCCTTTGGCTTCTTTCTCTTAACTGGCTGAATTGAAGAAAATACCAAGTTTGTCAACTATGATTATTATAGTTCTAATTAATTGAGGCTTTACCATCACTTGTTAATAATTGTATTTTACCAAAGTGGAAGGTAGACTGGAAAAACATAGAGGAAAATAATAAATATTACACACAAGAATACACAAAACTGATATTTTATCATGACTTACTGAAGTTCACTTTATTAAGTAAAAGCAACAAGTTTTGAACTAATCTTATCCTAGAACTGAAAGAATTGGCTTGACCAAGGAAGTATATTGTTAAGAAAAAAAAAAAAAAAAAAAACAGAGAGCCTCATCCACCAGAGGGCAGAGAGCAGAAGCAAGAAGAACTACAATCCTGTAGCCTGTGGAACAAAAACCACATTCACAGAAAGATAGACAAGATGAAAAGGCAGAGGGCTATATACCAGATGAAGGCACAAGATAAAACCCCAGAAAAACAATGAAATGAAGTGGAGATAGGCAACCTTCCAGAAAAAGAATTCAGAATAATGATAGTGAAGATGATCCAGGACCTCAGAATACGAATGGAGGCAAAGATCAAGAAGATGGAAGAAATGTTTAACAAAGACCTCGAAGAATTAAAGAACAAACAAACAGAGATGAACAATACAATAACTGAAATGAAAACTACACTAGAAGGAATCAATAGCAGAATAACTGAGGCAGAAGAACGGATAAGTGACCTGGAAGACAGAATGGTGGAATTCACTGCTGCAAAACAAAATAAAGAAAAAAGAATGAAAAGAAATGAAGACAGCCTAAGAGACCTCTGGGACAACATTAAATGCAACAACATTCACATTATAGGGGTCCCAGAAGGAGAAGAGAGAGAGAAAGGCCCCAAGAAAATATTTGAAGAGATTATAGTCGAAAACTTCCTTAACATGGGAAAGGAAATAGCAACCCGAGTCCATGAAGTGCAGCATGTCCCATACAGGATAAACCCAAGGAGAAACATGCTGAGACACATATTCACAAAATTGGCAAAAATTAAAGACAAAGAAAAATTATTGAAAGCAGCAAGGGAAAAATGACAAATAACATACAAGGGAACTCCCATAAGGTTAACAGCTGATTTCTCAGCAGGAATTCTACAAACCAGAAGGGAGTGGCATGATATACTTAAAGTGATGAAAGGGAAGAACCTACAACAAAGATTACTCTACTCCACAAGGATCTCATTCAGATTCGATGGAGAAATGAAAAGCTTTACAGACAAGCAAAAGCTAAGAGAATTCAGCACCACCAAACCAGCTCTACAACAAATGCTAAAGGAACTTCTCTCAGTGAGAAACACAAGAGAAGGAAAGGACCTACAAAAACAAACCCAAACAATTAGGAAAATGGTCATAGGAACATACATATCGATAATTACCTTAAACATGAATGGATTAAAAGCTCCAACCAAAAGACACAAGCTTGCTGAATGGATCCAAAAACAAGACCCATATATATGCTGTCTACAAGAGACCCACTTCAGACCTAGGGACACATACAGACTGAAAATGAAGGGATGGAAAAAGATATTCCATGCAAATGGAAATCAAACGAAAGCTGGAGTAGCAATACTCATATCAGATAAAATACACATTAAAATAAAGAATGTTACAAGAGACAAGGCAGGACACTACAGAATGATCAGTGGACAAATCCAAGAATACATAACAATTATATATATATATGCACCCAACATAGGAGCACCTCAATACATAAGGCAATTGCTAACAGCTATAATAGAGGAAACTGACAGTAACACAATAATAGTGGGGAACTTTAACACCTCACTTACAACAATGGACAGATCACCAAAATGAAAATAAATAAGGAAACAGAAGCTTTAAATGACACAATAGACCAGATAGATTTAATTGATATTTATAGGACATTCCATTTCAAAACAGCAGATTACACTTTCTTCTCAAGTGTACACGGAACATTCTCCAGGATAGATCACATCTTGAGTCACAAATCAAGCCACAGTAAATTTAAGAAAATTGAAATCATATCAAGCATCTTTTCTGACCACAACACTATGAGATTAGAAATGAATTACAGGGAAAAAAACGTAAAAAACACCAAAACATGGAGGCTAAACTACATTACTAAATAACCAAGAGATGCTGAAGAAATCAAAGATGAAATCAAAAAATATCTAGAGACAAATGACAATGAAAACACAACAATCCAAAACCTATGGGATGCTGCAAAAGGAGTTCTAAGAGGGAAGTTTAGAGCTATACAAGCCTACCTAAAGAAACAAGAAAAATCTCAAGTAAACAATCTAACCCTACACCTAAAGGAACTAGAGAAAGAAGAACAAACAAAACCCAAAGTTAGCAGAAGGAAAGAAATCATAAAGATCAGAGTGGAAATAAATGAAATAGAAACAAAGAAAACATGAGCAAAGATCAATAAAGCTAAAAACTGGTTCTTTGAGAAGATAAAATTGATAAACCATTAGACAGACTGATCAAAAAAAAAGATAGAGAGGACTCAAATCAATAAAATTAGAATTGAAAAAGGAGAAGTTACAACAGACCCTGCAGAAATACAAAGCATCCTAAGAGACTACTACAAGCAACTCTATGCCAATAAAATGTACAACTTGGAAGAAATAGACTAATTCTTAGAAAGGTATAACCTTCCAAGACTGAACCAGGAAGAAATAGAAAATATGAAAAGGCCAATCACAAGCAATGAACTTGAAACTGTGATTAAAAATCTTCCAACAAACAAAAGTCCAGGACCAGATGGCTTCCCAGGTGAATTCTATCAAACATTTAGAGAAGAGCTAACACCCATCCTTCTCAAAAACTCTTCCAAAAAATTGCAGAGGAAGGAGCACTCCCAAACTCATTCTATGAAGCCACCATCACCCTGATACAAAAACCAGACAAAGATTTCACAAAAATGGAAATTACAGACCAATATCACTGATGAATATAGATGCAAAAATCCTCAACAAAATGCTAGCAAACAGAATCCAACAACATATTAAAAGGATCATACACCATGACCAAGTGGGATTTATTCCAGGGATGCAAGGATTCTTCAATATACGCAAATCAAGCAATGTGATACACCATATTAACAAATTGAAGAATAGAAACTATTTGATTGTCTCAGTAGATGCAGAAAAAGCTTTTGACCAAATTCAACACCTATTTATGATAAAAACTCTCTAGAAAGTGGGCATAGAGGGAACCTACCTCAACATAATAAAGGCCATATATGACAAACCCACAGCAAACATCATTCTCAATGGTGAAAAACTGAAAGCATTTCCTCTAAGATCAGGAACAAGAAAAGGATGTGTACTTTTGCCACTATTATTCAACATAGTTTTGGAAGTCCTAGCCATGGCAATCAGAGAAGAAAAACAAATAAAAGGCATATAAATTGGAAAATAAGAAGTAAAACTGTTACTCTTTGTGGGTTACATGATACTATACATAGAGAATCCTAAAAATGCCACCAGAAAACTACTAGAGCTAATCAATGAATTTGGTAAAGTTGCAGGATACAAAATGAGTGTACAGAAATCTCTTGCATTCCTATACACTAATGTTGAAAAATCTGAAAGAGAAATTAAGGACACACTCTCATTTACCATTAAAACAAAAATAATAAAACACCTAGGAATAAACCTACCTAGGGAGACAAAAGGCCTGTATGCAGAAAACTATAAGACACTGATGTAAGAAATGAAAGATGATACCAACAGATGGAGAGATATACCATGTTCTTGGATTGGAAGAATCAATATTATGAAAATGACTATACTACCCAAAGCAATCTCCAGATTCAATGCAATCCCTATCAAATTACCAATGGCATTTTTTACGGAACTAGAACAAAAAAATCTTAAATTTGTATGGAGCACAGAAGATCCCGAATAGCCAAAGCAGTCTTGAGGGAAAAAAACAGACCTGGAGGAATCAGACTCCCTGACTTCAGACTATACTATAAAGCTATAGTAATCAAAACAATATGGTACTGGCAGAAAAAAAGAAACATAGATCAATGGACCAAGACAGAAAGCCCAGAGATAAACCCGCACACTTATGGTCAACTAATCTATAACAAAGGAGGTAAGGATATACAATGGAGAAAAGACAGTATCTTCAATAATTGGTGCTGGGAAAACTGGACTGTTACATGTAAAGAATGAAATTAGAACACTGCCTAACACTATACACAAAAATAAACTCAAAATGGATTTGAGACCTAAATGTAAGACCAAACACTATAAAACTCTTAGAGGAAAACATAGGAAGAACACTCTGTGACATAAATCACAGCAAGATCTTTTTTGATCCACCTCCTAGAGTAATGGAAATAAAAACAAAAATAAACAAATGGGACCTAATGAAACTTCAAAGCTTTTATACAGCAAAGGAAACCATAAAGAAGACGAAAAGACAACCCTCAGAATGGTAGAAAATATTTGCAAATGAATCAACAGACAAAGGATTAATCTCCAAAATATATAAACAGCTCATGCAACTCAATATTAAAAAAACAAACAACCCATTCCAAAAATGGGCAGAAGACCTAAAGAGACATTTATCCAAAGAAGACATACAGATGGCCAAGAAGCACATGAAAAGCTGCTCAACATCACTAATTATTAGAGAAATGCAAATCAAAACTACAATGAGGTAACACCTCACACCAGTTAGAATGGGCATAATCAGAAAATCTACAAACAACAAATGCTGGAGAGGGTGTGGGGAAAAGGAAACCCTCTTGCACTGTTGGTGGGAATGTAAACTGATACAGCCACTATGGAGAACAGTATGTAGGTTCCTCAAAAAACTAAAAATAGAATTACCATACAACATACAATTACCATACAATTACCAGCAATCCCACTACTGCGCATATACCCAGAGAAAACCATCATTCAAAAAGACACATGCACCCCAATGTTCATTGCAGCACTCTTTACAGTAGCCAGATCATGGAAGCAACCTAAATGCCCATTGACAGACGAATGGATAAAGCAGATTTGGTACATGTATGCAATGGAATATTCCTCAGCCATAAAAAGGAATGAAATTGAGTCATTTGTTGAGACGTGGATGGATCTAGAGACTGTCATACAGAGTGAAGTAAGTCAGAAAGAGAAAAACAAATATCGTATATTAACTCATATATGTGGAACCTAGAAAAATGGTACAGATGAACCAGTTTGTGGGGCAGAAATTGAGACACAGATGTAGAGAACCAACGTATGGACACCAAGCGGCAAAAGCAGTGGGGTGGTGGGCGTGGTGGTGTGATGAACTTGGTGATTGGGCTTGACATGTATACATCGATGTGTATAAAATTGATGACTAATAAGAACCGGCTGTATAAAAAAAATTAAAAAAATTAAAAAAAGAGGTCAGTAAGTACTAGGGAGGTAATATACAACACAAGTAATATAATTAACACTGTTGTATGTTATATATGAAAGGTGTTAAGAGAGTAAATTCTAAGAGTTCTCATTACAAGGAAAACATTTTTTCTTTTTTTCTTTTTTTTTTTACTTTAGATGATGGGATGTTTACTAAACTTACTTTGGCAATAATTCCATGATGTATGTAAGTCAAATAATTATGCTGTGTAGCTTAAACTTAAAACTTGTATGTCAATTATATCTCAATAAAAGTAGAAGAAAAAAAAAACAAACAAAGAAACAAACAAAAAGAAACAAGAAAAATCTCAAAAAAAGAAGAGAAAATAACATGAGATTTGAAATCCAAAAGTCAGAGTCCAAATTCCAGAATGTGACATTGAGCATGACATTAACTTGTTTTGTGAACCAGTTTCTTCAGCCTCAAAATGAGAAATAGTAACAATACTACCTATTTTAAAGATTATTGTGATAATCAAATTGGAAGATATACATAAAACTGTGTGTGACCTGTGAAACCCTATGACAACAAGAGATGTCATTATCGGGGTATCAAATGTAAAGAAACAGGAGTGCAAGAGGAGGTGGAATGGGATGGGGTTGGGGCACAGTGTCCTTACTGTGCTCATTTGACTGATCATATGTACAGAGATGAGATGATATATCTTTTAGTAACTAGTGAGATGCTTAAAGTTTCCTTGAGCTATTTGATAGGAAGCAGCTGGGCTCATCTTCCCGATTTTTATCCTAATTGTTTTGGTTATAATAAAGAAAGTGAAACTCACCAGTTACATCTGATGAGGGAAATATTATCTTTAAGTTATCTGGTTAAACATAATTTGGGTGAGAAAAACTGTCCATCAATGACTTGTTCCAAGGGCTGGGGAAAGTACCTCTATTATGCTTATAGCCTGAAACGGATGATCTGAGCTGTGCAGATTTCCAGGAGTAGAGAGAGGAGGATTTGGTTCACTTGGGAAAAAAGCTGACCTGAAAATCTCAAAATCTGGATTTAAGAAACAAGGAAGCAGGTGACATTGGCAAAGTGGTCTCTCTTTGGACCTCATTCTTATGTGTGAAATAGGTGGGTGGTCCTCACATTCGCCACCCTTGTTTACTCCCCCAACACATAGCCCTTATGATGTCTTATTGCTCGCCATTAAAAATCTTCCAAGAAGGAATTTAAAGCCATTCACACTAAGATACAAATAACTGATGGGATTTCCCCTATAAAGGGGATGGAGGTTTTAAGATTAAGGAATGAAGCACTAGCTGTAGATTTCCAGACATTAACCAAAAGGTGGGGGAATTATTTTGGAAGCTAAGAGGAACTTTCCAACATCTTACAATCATAACTTGTTGGTAGCTATGCTTTCTTCCTGTGTTGTCATGTGGCACAAGTGGAAAGATGAACAATAAGATGGGAGAAGCAATGAGCCTGGGTAGCTAATCATAGTGTGCAGGCCCTGTAAAGATGCCAAAAAAGGCAGATGAACACTAGGGAGAAAGAACTCATCTTCCTGCCCTCCTTGTCTAGCTTGAGCCCCAACTCCCTCTCTACGCATTCCAGGATAGTTTATTTAGTCTAAATATCCCATATTTGAAGCTTACTGCATTTTGTAATTAAGCAGAATTATACAGTTCTGAAGGAGAAAAGGCTTGACTATGTATATTTAGTTGCTGGACCACTGGGGAGCTTGCTAGAAATGCAGAATCTCAGACTCACTTCAGACCCACTGTATGAGAATCTGCATTTTAACAAGTTTCCTAGGTGATTTGTGTGGATATGAAGTCTTGAGAAAGCACTGAATCCATATATTGTTACATTTATTCCCCAGTAATTAAAATCACTGGTGTCATCAAAGGCTCTTTTCCCTAATTTAAGCAGTTCTTCTTGCAATGCTATTTTCATCCTCTAACTACTAATATACAGTTGTCAGATCTCCCAGGTCTGCTCTGAATCTTTCTGGAGCCCAGCTATACATATTTAGTTCTTTTAATGTTTGCTCATAAATCAAGCCCTGCATTCCCTTAATCAATCCAGCAACTCTCCCCTGAATTTGCAGCAATTTGTCAACATCTTTTTCTATCTGAGGAGCTCTAGACCTGAATGTAATTTTCTATGAGGGTACACAGATTTTTTTACAGGATTTAAAAGTCCTTTAAGATATGTGACTAAGGCTAATAATCAAACAAAGTGAAGGCAGTGTATGTGCAAAGACTAAATCAATTAGAAACCCATTTGACAGTAGCATCATCATCATTATCATCATCGTCCTAACTACAACTCAAAAGATAGACAGTTCTTAAGCTCTTATCATGTGTATATTGGGTGTTAAGGATATGAAGAGGTGTAAGACAGGAACCCATTCCACGGAAAGGTGTGAGTCTAGTTGGAGAAAAAATTTTTTTCAATAAAATAAATAATAGAAAGCTACAAAATAGTATATACCATGTGCGAAATAAGTGGTTGAGAAACAGTGGAGGAAGAGGAATTACTGTGGCCCAACACCCTTAGGAAACATTTCAGAGAGGCCTTAAGAACATGCAAATATCTAGATTAATGGAGAAAGGTAGAAAGGACAGCCGAGAAGAGTAAATAAAGTAAAAATATGATTCTAAACAAAACTTTGATTTTTTTCTTTGTAGACTCTCCACTTGCTGTGTTCTGAGACTGAACATTTCTTTTTCTCTATACATTTCCTGTATTCCCCAAATGTTTTAGTAATCATATATTGTTTTAAAAGATAAAATAAATGATCTGTATTTTATGAAGAAGAGGAGAAAATACATCGTTTATATTTCTTTGCATCATACTATCTCTTTCATCCAAAAGAAGAAAAAACTCAGCAAAATAGTGTGCACAGAGGAAAAAATGAGGTCTCCTTAAGCTGCCCTTCTCTCCTGTTCAGTCTGGCTGCAGGAAGGGAGAGGAGGAGAACAAATGGCCTCCAATGATGTTTTCTAGTAAAAGAATTTGAAATAATATTCAGGATACCTCAGTTCTATAGCTGGTCCTGCTATGACCAAGTTATATGATGTTGCGTGTCACTTACGCTCTCAGATGCCAAATGCGGGTTGTATTATGATTGTCCCATATTCCCTAAAGACATTTTTGGGGTGATAAGACCTTCATATGGGCTTCTAATATCCCTGGTTTAAATCTGTGATATACTGTTATCAAATGACCATATAATTTATTGTTCAAATCCAGACACCTAAGAATGAAAGGGGCCTTTGTTAATATTTACACCAGAACAACTGTTTTCAACTGGGGCTGTACTGGTCCATCAAGCCGCTTGGTTACCCCAGCTGGTGCAGACCAGACCAGCACTAGAACTCTATTTTGGGGGAAAGAGAAGGAATTCTTTGTCTACAAAGGAACAGATTGTTTGGCTTTGTGAAACCAATAATTTTATTCTCCAGTTTAAGCTGTTCTGTCCAAAAGCCGTGTTTTGTGTGAAGGACACATTAATGCATGGAGTGAAACATGAAGATTTGCTAGATATAATGATTTTCCAGTCTCTCCTTCTCACCTCTGCTCTGGCAGATTGAGTTAGAAATGTTCTCAAGGCCACCGAATAGATTAATGCATATTCTAATTCCTAATGCCTGCAGGGCAATAACTCAGGCCTGATTCCTTCAGCTATAATAACAAGGTTTATTTTATTGCAGTTTGAAGGCTGTTCAGGACCGCAATAGGAGAGCATGTCCCCTGACTCAAATAGGCTAAACATCTGCTAAGTTATTCCCCAACTTTCTCCTTAACTTTGCTTTATTGTTATTACCCTCAGGAGGCCACTAAGCAGGAATTTGTGGGAGGAAGAATGTAAGTGACATTTGTATCTTTATTCACCCATTTAGGCAGTTTATTATCTGGGAACTCATTCCCCCACACTCCCCAAGGAACTTAATATGAAATAATATTAACATATTAAGCACATAATGTGAGGCTGCATTAATTAATATAATGTTCAGCTCTCCTGCAAATTGTGGTCCAACTGTACTTCTTTTACTGAATCAAAGAGTATGAGAGGCAACATGGTTGTCCGGAGAGTGACTAGGCATAGAAGATGCCTAAAACAACCTTACTCAGTGTGAAGAAAAAGAGGAATGTGAAAGTTATCTTCTAGAATCAGAAATTCTCCCATGGAGAAAAGGAGTGCATTTGTATGAGTGATGATCCAGAAGATAAAAAGAAAGGAACATAAAATGTAACTTCCAGGCTAGTAGACCTAAGACCAGCTTATGCATGTGGAGAGATGTTTCAGAAGAGGCTGGTTATTAGGATGTAGGAGTTTTGCACTGGGTTAGTGCAGATCTGTAAGGAATCTCTAAGTCTAGGATTCTGTGGTGATCTGTGATTTATATACTAACCTGAAGTTATCTAGTTCTCCTCAACTGGAAATGCACTTAAACCTATAGTACTTCCTTGTTATAACGTTAGGTTACTATTCTTACTCTCTACTGTGTAAAGTAGTACTTCATCTTAAATATTCAACAGTGATTCTTTTCAAATTTCCATAGTATTTCTTCTAATTATAGTTTTAATGAGTTTTTGCTTGCCTCCCAAACATTCCTTTCCTTTCTCCTGAAAGAGATCTGATTTTACTCAGGTTTCTATCTCTTCTGTATTCAGCTATATTACTCAAGAAAATCTAACTCTACCCTCTGTTTCAAAGATGAGTTCTGATTAAAATAATCATGGTGATCTCTTGCCAGTCATTGGTCTAACAATGTACATATGACTCAATTCCAGCCTGTGAGATTCAAGGAGAAAATGATTGGAGACCTTTGTGAAGATTCTTGACCTTATGAGGAAGGAAAACAAGGGTTAGTTTCTCTCTCAGAAAGCAAATGAGCAAGCTTGGTCTCAGTGACTTCTGGCATCTATCATAAGGCCATGAAGAAATCTAGCTTGAAGAGAGTTCATAGTGAGAGAAGGAAAGAATAACAGAAATGGAGCTGGAGCCCCAGTTAGGCCAAATCAGAAGGCCACCTACCTCCAAACTTTCAGGAAGCCAATAAAGTTCCTGTTTAAGCTAATTTCTACTGCTTGCATCTGAAAGCATCCTAACTGATAACCTGATCCTCTGGGATGAACAGACGACCAGATCTTTTCCCTAGCTTCCCCTTCAGTAATCTCCCAAACAAACTGTGTGACCAAACTGTATGAACAAGATAACATCTAGAGGAAGATTAGAGGAGTTGACAACATGGCACACAAGCCTGCACACAGTGGGGGATGG
The DNA here is from genome assembly GCF_949987535.1 of Balaenoptera acutorostrata. Lineage (NCBI taxonomy): Eukaryota > Metazoa > Chordata > Mammalia > Artiodactyla > Balaenopteridae > Balaenoptera > Balaenoptera acutorostrata. Next base: position 34,927,235 of record NC_080076.1, on the reverse strand, counting down.
TGATGACTCAGACGCTCTATCTCAATGATTAACTGAGATGACTTTCCTCCTTCTCTTCAAAAGTTTCACAGATGAGCAGAATCTTCAGAGGTGGTTTTTGGGGGATGCTGAGTCCACCATCTCCCCAGACTGCTGGTATTCTGATTAAAGACACCTTTCTTTTCTACCATTTGTGAGTATGATTTTGTAAGCAGTGAGCAACATGTCCCAATTCATTCAATAACATACAGACCTTATTTGAATTCTATCAGTTTTTTCATTAATGTCTGTTTTTCTGTTCCAGGATCTTACCCAAGATTGCATACTGCATTTAGTTACAATTTCTTTTTAGTTTCTTCCAATCTTGAACAGTTCTTTAGTCTCTTTGTCTTTTAATATCCTGACACTTTTGCAAAGTGCTGATATTTATTTTTCATAATCATTGGTCAAAGTTCTACTCAGTCGTGCCATTTTTGGTGTATTCATGAACGTAAGTTGTCAGTGTTCTTGATGTCTTTAGTAGTAATCTCTCCTGGAAACATTTTTCTTTACAAAAAGATGGCAATCATCACAGTATAAGAGTTCACTTAGAGGATATTTTTAGTGTTATAAACAAAAGGGATGCTATCTTAATTTTTAAGTCTTATTTCCAATGGTCTTTTTGAAGGTTTTCAGGATTTTTTAAAATTTTAGGCCACAAATGTCACATTCAGGCAATATATATTAAACACTTACTATGAACAAGGAATTGTACTTTTTGTGAAGACACAAAGGTGGTATGACATAGTCTCTGCTCTCAAGAAAAACAAAACATTGGGCTACATCTTCAGAGGACAGTAAACAGTGATCCTTAGGTTCCTTTTATTTGTTGTGGTCAAACCTACAAACTGTTTTCTTAATCAACATCCGTATCTGGGTCAGTTTTTTAGAGAAGAAATATTAGCTCAGAAAGGGGGAAGGGTGTCTTTCACTTCATTCTAGAAAAATATATAAAACAGAATAAGTATCTCCGGTGTCACCAGAACCAAGAAAGATTTGCCTATCATGGAAGATTTAAACAGATGAAAATTTCTCCATATATACTCTCCAAGGCTTGAAAAATGTAGTGTCTGATAGCTAGACTGTCAGATTTTCTTTAATGACCATTTAATATGTCATCCTCGGGCTTCCCTGGTGGCGCAGTGGTTGAGAATCTGCCTGCTAATTCAGGGGACACGGGTTCAAGCCCTGTTCTGGGAAGATCCCACATGCCACGGAGCAGCTGGGCCCGTGAGCCACAACTACTGAGCCTGTGCGTCTGGAGCCTGTGCCCCGCAACAGGAGGGGCCGCGATAGTGAAAGGCCCGCGCACCGTGATGAAGAGCGGTCCCCGCACCGCGATGAAGAGTGGCCCCCGCTTGCCGCAACTAGAGAAAGCCCTCGCACGAACCGAAGACCCAACACAGCCAAAAATAAATAAATTAATTAATTAATTAATTAAAAAAAAAATGTCATCCTCAAATTGTTGAAATAAATGTGGAATCAACATTATTATAGCCTTTGTAGAGCAAGATATTAATGAAATATACCATGAAATAATGTTGAGCATTCTAATTAATTATAATTAAAATGAATAGGCTATTTTCCTAGAAATAATTGTCAGTTCCTGAAGTTCAAAAAATATTGTAGTTACAGAAACTATAATTTGTTATGAAATAGCAAACAATGTGTGCTCTTAATCTATAATGCCTTGTAGCCAATGGAGACAGCTTGGGTTGCTGCCATTGATTAAATGTAGGAGCATAGCTGGAGCATTTAATCAATCATAAAGCCACTTTAATGCCCTGTATCACTCCAAACCTGGAGCAGTTAGAGAAGCTGCACTGTAGGCCAGAATACAAATGTGGAACAATGAAAGGAGAAGGAAAAATGAATGACTTCTTTCTGTGTCAGAGTCTTCATGTTTCAAAATGTATGAAATGGATAAAATTTTACATGCATTATATGAATCATTTTGGCTGCACAGATGTGAAAATACAACAGTCACTTGCAATATGTAGAGCTATGGCCACACGTGTAAGTGAGCATAAACAAGTGTAATAGTTTGAGATAGAAAATAATAATAATGGATTTTTGAACAACATTATTTTTAATGAATATTTTATGGTATGTCACTTCTCTTGAAAGTTACTTAATTCCTGCCCAAATGATCATTTCTAATATCACTAATGCCACAGCTACAACAAAGAAAAGAAGCTAGTGCCAGAAGAAGAAGGAAGAGGAGGAAAAGAAAGGAAGGCAGGGAAGAGAAGGAAAGGAAGAGGAAGAGGAAGAGGAAGGACTGAGGTGCTATGTAATTGGTATTTCAGATTTGATATAAGAAAATGGTCAGTCCTGTGAATCACCATGTGGCATGGAATGATCTGGGACCAAGAGAAGTAATGATGACATAGAATCATATGACCAAAGAAGATAGAGGGTTCATCTATTTGGATAGCTGGATGAGGCTTTTCTTGGTCCATTCTAAGGAAGAAGTATAGTTAATGCCATAACCATGTGGTATGCATCAATGATACTTTGTATTACCTACATATATAACATGTTTGTCTGTTTATCTATCTGTCTATCTCTCTATATATAACTTTAGTTAAGAATTAAATTGTTTATATCACAATGTGTTCAATTAATTCCTTTGTCATCTTTGTAAAGTCTGGACCTGCAAGAATCATTGAAGGGTTGCTGAGGAGACAATTTTGAAAGAGCTGGATCCAAATGACATCTGAAGTGGAAACTGTGGGTTCCAGAATTGGAAAAACAGGGAAATATTACCCCTGATAATGGTCCCTTCTGTATCATCCTGCAGTATTTACTGCCAAAGTGTCTACCCATCTGTAGAACCAAACTGAAGGGGAGTCTGAGTTCTTAGTGCTTACGTGGAACCTTCTTACCTCCAGTTCTTCTTGCTCATCTTTTAGCCTTAGTGTTTTAGGATATATTTTAGTTCTTGATTAGTTTTTTTTTTTTAATTTTATTTATTTATTTATTTATTGATTGATTGATTTATGGCTGTGTTGGGTCTTCGTTTCTGTGCGAGGGATTTCTCTAGTTGTGGCAAGTGGGGGCCACTCTTCATCGCGGTGCACGGGCCTCTCACTATCGCGGCCTCTCTTGTTGTGGAGCACAGGCTCCAGACGCGCAGGCTCAGTAATTGTGCCTCACGGGCCCACTTACTCCACGGCATGTGGGATCTTCCCAGACCAGGGCTCGAACCCGTGTCCCCTGCATTGGCAGGCAGATTCTCAACCACTGCGCCACCAGGGAAGCCCAGTTCTTGATTAGTTTTAAACCACTTTATTGAGGTATTATTGACATACAAAAAGCTGTACATATATATGTATAAAACTTGATGAGTTTGGACAAAAGTACACATCTGTGAAACCATCACTACAATCTATTCCATAAACGTATCCATCATCTCCAAAAGTTCCTTATTATTTTTCATGGATATTAGTTTTGATTGTATAATGTTAGTCATAAAATAAGCACCTTTTAAATACTTAAAAAATCAACTCATCTGGTTTGAAGTTTTGAGCTGGTACTGAGCATGATAAATGGCCACTGTTTTCAAGGAATTGATAGAAGGCGATGTTAATACATATGACATTACATGATGTGAATGAATTGTGTAAGATAGCATATAAGTGTAAATTGTGGGATAAAATTACTTTAAGAGCTGAGAGAAGTTCGAAGGGAAACATAGTCAGTGAGACCTCAGGTGGTCAGGGGAAACTTCAGGGGGGAGGTGGGATTAAACCTGGGCCATCACGATGGGTTTGATTAATTGAAATAAATGGAAAGATTGACTGAGAGAATCCATAGAGATATCATGAGCTACAGAAGCTTCCCAAAGTTTCCTGTGAAACAACAGAGGGAATAGATATTTTTAGGGGTGATAAGAAATGTTAAAGAAGATAATAATCTGAGCATAATTGCCACAGAGGCTACTCTTTTCTGAAAAATTTCGAGATGAGTACTCATGGTATAGTGTCTGTTAATGCATTTCTCTTGATGACACAGGGTAGCTATGCTGAGGAAAATCCCAACAGAATGGGGCCGGGGGGACAGTATTTTTAAGGCAAATTAGGGAATGGCTCTGAAGGCAAACAGTGTTTGAAGACAGTTGGGGTCACGGGGTTGGGCAAGGAGAAGGACTCAGACTATAGAAGATGGACCCCTTCCTTTATGACAGGCTCTGGCCATCTACATGTATGTTGGCGATGGCTGTTTGTCTCCCAGTTTCTATCGTCTATCTTTTCCTTTTAGAATTAGAACCTCTAAATTTTAGCTGAATATGTGGCTGCCTAAATTAAAGACTAAAATTTCCAGATTTCCTTGCACTTAGGCACAGCCATTTGTATCAGTTTTGGACAACAGGTGTGAGAAAATTCACGTGTTAAATTTCTAGGTCATTCCCTTAATAGAGAGTGAGCATGACCTCTATGTCCTCTTGTTCCTCTTTCCTGTGGGCTGGAATGGGGTGTGATGATGAGCTCTCTTGGACCATGAGGACAAGGCAGAATCCTAGAAAGGGCAGAGCCACAAGGGTCTCCAACTCTGTGTGTCACCATTCTAGGCCTGGAGTAACAGACTTATATGTAAAAGGGAAATGTACTACTCTTTGACTTAAACCACTATATTTTGGGGGTCTCTTTCACTTAGTGATTGCTGACAAGAAGTCTATATTTTGGTATGTGCTTACTAAAGACCTCTTTATTACTTGAGTAAATTAGAGAAAGATTTTTCAATATGCATGCATACATTGTGATCTGATCACATATTCTTGTGAAGAATTTGATTTTTTTCTTGGCCTCAGACATAATTCACTCTGCATGAAGGATGGCAGCTTCATGGTTCCATTTATATTTTTACCTTATTTATTCATGTTGATAGTGGAATAAGGTACAATAAATATATGGCTTGCTGCTTCATAGTGTGTGTGTCACTGCTATAGTTACTAGAGGAATATAGCTGCTTATTTTATAATCCTTATTTTGGAAGTTCTTTTGAAATTGGGTGTTAAAACATAGAAGCACAAAACTTCTTTACAAGGGTTATCATGTCTCTACTTTGAACTTTCAAAAGACCAGGAGAAGAGAAGTAATCATTTGCCAGTAGCTGTTGTGTGAGGTCATTCAAGTCAGCCAGGTCATCACAAATGGAGACACAAAGGTTTGTCCTCTGTTGGGTTTCATAATTTAATTTCCCTGAATTCACTGACACCAAATAACTGATGAGTACAACATTTTACAAGCTGTGGCACTGAAGTCGGAGAAGTTACAGACAGGCCAGCGTTTCTCAAGGAAAAAGTACTTCTCAGAAGTGAGTTAGTGTTCACTCCTGCTTGGTTTCTTCTGCTTCTGCCACACTCTAATTCCAGAGTCATTTCTGACCGAGGCAAAGGGTTAGCAACCTTCAACCGTGTCCTTCCAGGTGTCCAGCAGGGAAAGGTTTTATGACAGCCCTGGACTCTGAAGAAGAGAAGTGTGGTCTCACTCAGCCACATAAAACCACAGCCTTTGAGCTAGTCAGAAGTGAAGAATGTCTGAAAGGGCAGTTCCTGGGTCATCAAATTTTATCAGAAGCAAGAGAAATGGCTATAAAAATAGTTTAATATTTAAAAAAGCAAAATGTCTAGAGTAAAACATTTTTCTTTTCCACTTTCATTCACTGAGTTAATAAATACACTTCTGCTTCTGTTTATTCCTTAACCTTTCTTCCTTTTCTATCTTCCACCATTTCTTCTTCCTCTTTCTGGAGAATAACACTTTTAAGGTCATAAGGGTTAATGTAATATGATATGAGGAAATCTAAATTCAGTAACTCAAGAGTGCGGTGGGGTAGAGGAGATAGGCAAGCATGTCCAGGGAGCAGCTATCCTTTTAGAAGCAACCCTGCTCAGTCACCACACCAGCAAGGTGGCCAGCAAAGATTCAGTGACATGCAAGTATATCAAGCAGATTTACTAATTTATTTCCATGGGATTTGCAAATTTCTATACTATAATGTATTCTGAAAATTTTGCATTCTTTCCACAAGATATATTGAATCTCAGGCCCTGGGCTGTGATTGATCCTAATACTAGGGTAATATATTAGACTGCCACACAGTATCTGACAGGCTTTTATTATGGATTTTAAAAGGTTAGCATCCTGGGTGAAAATCCTCAAAGGTCATTCCTGGAAAAATAATTTAAGCTTTGAAATTTGATGTGAAATGGAGAGTTGTTTCCACTCACAATGTGGGCAATATCAGATACAACGTGTTGGCTCCAGCTGTCTGCTTCAAGCTTTGGGGTATCTGTTTGGAAAGAATTGCCCCAACTCAAGGTCGTGAGATTCATTCCCAAGTGGGAGACATTGATTTTCTTATTCCTGATCTATAGTTTTAGAATGCTTGTAACCTAGGCCAGCTTAATCCAAATAAATATCCTTGGAACCAAGAGGACTCCAGAGGAGTATTGATATGCCATGTCACCATAGACATCCCTTTGAAAAATTAGGATGTCAGCAAAACTCTTAGATTTTTCCCATATTTCTACCCAATTCCTTCTTCTTTCAGGTCTTTATCAGATGGCCCAATCTTATAAATTTCTGCAAAGGATACTGGTAATAACACAACTCTGACTGCTAACAGAGGTTTAATCAATGTCTTGAGGATTAAAAGCCCCAAACCTCAAAGGAATAAAACTGCAATGACTGAATAAAAGCTTATTTGGTTAATGTTTTGGGAGAGAAACCAGGACATGGGCCCCATAAATCAAATTGTTGACAGGCTTACGTCTAGCCTGGCTGACCTCTTTCCTCTCTTGGGGTAAAGAAAACAAAACACTGATAGAAGATTAAGAGTGCCAGCTGCATGAAGGGATATCTTATGTGTTAAAGTATACTTGGATGGCTATCCTGGGCCTCTTCTCAGACTAGCTGAGTTACTTTAGAAATAATATTTCCTTGTTGATTCAAAGGGGACATTAAGGTGGGTGATTTCATCTAGCACTTCAAAGTTGATCTTGTTTGCTTTGGTGTCCTATGGCATATAGAGAAATAAGTTTGAGAATGAGAGTGATAGTAAACATAAAAGCTCTGGTGAACTTTCCCTAGTGTAAGCAACTCCATGAGAGAAAAAATGATGTCTTATTCATGGATAGTTACAGGGAGATGTTGTCCACAACACGCTTGAAGTGATGACACTCTCACTCAGTACTTTGGGCAGAGCTGATTCTAAATTTGTTCACTGGATATGGTTTTGTGGAACTGCTACAAAGTGTCATTCTTTGCAACAGATGACACTCCAGGTATATGGCAAAATTACCCTATTTTATTTAGGCATCACCCGAATTTTAGGAGGGTGAAATGAAATGATCTGGAAAAAAATTAGATATTTTCCCCCACTCCATCAGGTACAAATTTATAAAAATAAAGTTGTTTGTTGGAAAACATATGTATCAAAGTCTTAGAATACTATGAGGAAACTTTTCAAATTATATATTGTCAACTTCAGTAAGAGAGAACTAACAGAAAACTAAGCAGCAATATTATCGTTTCACCTAGAAAGGGAGAATGCCAACGCCTACAGCTAGAGCTACCAGTTTTAAGGTATAAAGGAAACCAGGCTCTTCTTCTGTGGTATGACATGAGAGGTGAAGGTAAGGTCTCTTTTGGACTATAAGAATTTGTGAGTTACAGGATGTTAAGATTATAAGGATCCAATTGAGTTTCAATCATAGGATATTGGCATGACATTAAACACATGGAAATAAACCAGGAACACAGCTAGACACATTCAATCCATTTTTAACTTCCATTATTATTATTGTTATTGTTACATCAACAAGATTTCTCTGTGCACATCTCATCCTTTGCAATTACCATAATATTTTGTCATTAATTACTTATGTGCCCTTCTCCTTACTTGACTGCAGATCCCTAAATGTAGGGACTGATCTTGAATAAGATATTTCTTATCATTCTGTGCTTATGTAAATTTGGATATTGGATATAAACAGGTAAAGCAAGTTTTGTTTTGTATATGGAAATTTTCATCTGCAGATGTTTTTCTCCTTTCAGAGAAAGATAGCAGTCATGGTAAACCTAATACTCCAGGTTCAAATAGTAAGTAGGTTTTGTCTTAAAACTAATCAAAACATCACTGCATACAGGTAAATGTGACTGTGGCAGCTCCTAAGATAGGTGCACTCAACACCACTCCTTGTACCATGTGTTTCCTGAAGCTAAATGCTTCATTTGTTGGACTCCCTGGAGCTCAGATTGTTGTGATCTGATTCAGCCAAGCAGGTGCACCTGGATGAATCCTGGAAGGCAGATGTAAACATCAGAACACAATGATGTGCAATTTTTTTGTAAAGTACATTGGTGGAGTCCCTCATTTTTTGTTGTTGTTGTTGTTTGTTTGTTTTGCAGTAGTTGTAGTGGAGGTTCTAGAGGTTTGGGTGTTAAGCAGTAGGTGGTACTATCAGTGGGATTCTCACTGAACACCTCTGTGATGTGGATGGATATCTCTTTTTATTAAATTAAGGTAAGAATAGATTCTGTCACCTGCAAGTAAGAACACTGACTCACAGAATAATTGGGACCAGAAGTGGTTGCAGATAGCAGATTTACAAAGGAAAGGCAGTCTGGAATGAGCTCTCTGATTTAGATGGGGAAGGATTCAGTTACTGTTATAGGGTGGGTCACTAGTATTCTTCTGTGTCACCCAGTACAAACTGTTATACTTAAGTTATCATTTGTGGCCACTAGAAATGAAAGAATGATTTGGACAGATTGAAAGAACCCTGTAATAAAACATAATAGAGAGCACAATTATAGTGGAAAATACTGTCTACTTCTAACTACATTGAAGAGCTTCAAGAGAAAAAAATGGTAGATTCAAGGTTTTAAATTCTAGACCAGTTAGAGAATCAGGGCATTTAAATGCTGTACCTAAAACAATCTCCTGTAGTTCCACTGCTGATGTGTGCAAAAACAGTTACAGAATCTTATCATGTGGGTTGCTGAATTAAAACATAGGTTAAATTCACAACTTCACTAGATCCTCAGATAAAAGGTAAAGCATTTGTTGGTGAAGAGTTGGACCCTGAAGGACTGGAATTGGAACATTTGGGAGAATTTGAACAACTCTGACTTCTCCCAATATACTAAGCTATCAGAAATATTCCCTCTCTTCTGTTAGGTGAGGCCAACTGTGGTGCATGAAGATATTGTGATTACTTCAACAGAAAATGATGCCAGGTCTCCTCCTTCCCCACTGGACTGCTCCATGTGGCATCTGGAGTTAGGTCCCAGTATGCTCTTGGGGATCAATTAAAAATCAAAAAAAAAAAAAAAAACAAAAAACAAACAAACAAAAAAAAATCTAACCTAGATGTTGACTTATACATTTACATATTTTACATCCACAAAAAATCTTGGGATATACATATAGGAATTGGTCCCAAGGGTGTTAGACAAGGGAAGGAGCAACACATTTTAGATCACGTTGAATTTGTCAATTTTGGTGTACATACAAGAGGTTATGGATTTAATGTACTAGGACAAACTAGCTCAAGTAACTGAAAGTGGATTTAATTATTTTCTTGGACTGTTGACTAAAACTGGATTCAGTAGTAATCTAAGCCAAAAGAAGCAAAGATGCCAGAAATGCCTTCATTTAATGTACAGCAAGAAATCCAAAATCTTAAGAAAACATGAAATTTTGGAGTGGCTTTATCATGTATGACTGGTCATTCTTCCAAAACATGTCCTGAAAGACAGCCTAGATGAAGTTTATTATTGATGAGGGACACACCAGAGACTTTAAAGTACTTCACTGGTTGTCCTCTGTAAGCTGGGATAAAAGTGGAAAATACAACCATTTAAATGGATTCCTGCTTTCAGTGAGAATTCTGGATACTCAGAGTAGCAGAGGCAAATTATTAGCTATTAATATACAGGAGCAAGATTACCATTGAAAGCAGCAGGACCATAATCAGTAATCAGAATAATTTGATCCATGTGGAATTTTGGCAATGGCTAACTGATCATGGGTTTCCTAGAAATGAAACAGGTAGATATTCTACTTGATCTGTACACCTGAAAAAAATAGCTCAGGGCTTAATGAATAGAAGCCTGACTTGAATCACACTGTAGACAGTTGCAGCCCTTCAACCAGCTTATAAACATGATCTAACACCATTTTAGTAAAGGGGAAGTTGGACATGCTTAAAGAAGATTCCTGTATATACTTTCCAAGTATTTACTTCAAATTTTTCTCCTAACCGTCCTCAGATAGATGTGTGGCAAATTCAAAGTTAATTATACCTTGACTAGGAAATACCTACTATTTGGAATTATTAACACTGGCTCTATGAAAATACTACTCTCTAGTAACTCTGAACTGTACTGTACTCTGGAGGTCAGATTTGAGACTTATGACTATCAGGTGGTAAAGAGAACTCAGACCTGATATTATCCCAGAGTAGGCCCAGGAGGTCCACAAACCCAATGTGTCAGAATAGCCTTCCTGCCCTTCATCCCACTTTGTCACTTCTCCATCTTGCTTCTCATGCATCATGATAGTTTGTCTTCAGATCAAATAACTTTTCTTTTCAGAAGTTGCCAGTCTAATTTCATTGTCATCATTCTTTCCCTTTTCTCCTATTACCCTTTGTTGCATTGATTTCTGACCTTTATATAATTTACATCATAAAATTCCAGAATTCAGGGAATTAGGGAACTGAAGGAAGATACAAAGAAATGTTAAGCAGACAAAATATGAATGATAAGATTATGAGACTATAGAAAATAATAATTTTTATCCTGAAACAATAGTCCTTTAAATATCTGAAGACAGCTTTAATTTTCCTCTCTGAGTCTTCTTAGGCTGAACTGCCTCAATCTTTCCAAAGAGTCTTTGTAAGGCCAAGTTTTGCTTTATTTTTATTAATCTATTACTCCTTTTGTGGGTGGGCACCCATTTTTTATGTGAACAAGTTTACCAATTATGCTAACATCAGCATGGAAATAAAAAACAAGATTATTCTCTCCCTGTTCTAATCTCTATATTTTTATTGAGTGTCCAGCTTTATATTATCTTTTCTTCTCCTTTTTTTAGTAATGTTACACTTTGTATCTATTTTGTCCAGATGAAACTTCTAATGCTTTTTTACCTATATCTTCTTTTAGCATCCTTGTGTGGCTTTGAATTCCTTCTGCCCGACTAATATTGTTATCATCCATAGTTTTGCTTTAACCTATGGGATATACCCTTTATCAGAGTTAGTGGTAAATTCTCCCTACTCTGACCTCTCCTCGAGGTCCAGAATTATACCATGACTACTGGTTTACAAACTTGAAATTGTCTCAACCTTCTGTCCACACCTGTATGATTCTGCTTTGCCTCTCTTCTGTCTGCACTCTATCCGCAATCTTGCTTTACACCTATATCTTGGTAGTAACATATACTTATTTTAGTTTTCTTGGGAAGATGTTTAGTTCCTCCTGATCCTGTCTGAACACTAACAAGAGAATTCCCTGCCTTCTTCACCCCATGACTTTCAGAGAGTTATTTTGACATTTTGACAGCTATTATGTTGGTAGTGTGTTTCTTTTATTTCCTCCTTTGACTTAGGTAGAACTCTATAGAGCATTTGAGACCCCTGAATCAATGGTCCAGATCTTAATTTTTCACTAACTTTGACAACTGTCTCATATTTTCCCTTCCTCATCTGGCCCAGAGCTAACATGCTTCCCCTTTTGCTGGAGCATGAGGAACCTTGGTATTCTGTAGGCTGACAAGGTGAGACACAAGTGAATACAGTCTGGCCTGATGGGGATGTTGTCAGATGCAATCAGCCCCACTAGAAGTATATTTGCTCAGAGAAGTCTGGTCCTGAATGCTCCTCCAGCTGCTGTCTTTCAGTCCCACAGCTGTACACTGGCTGCTCCAGGCTGGTGGTAGGGCTAGCAGAGCTTGGCTGTCATGGAGATCTCAAGATAATTCAGAGAAAAAGCCCAGCAATCATTTAGCAGAAGGTATTATACATGCAGACTTTCCCAACACCATAAAGCTGTGAACATAGTAGAAAATTAACAAATATGTATTGGAGGTCAGACAGGAGGCATTATTCCTTTGGAAAATTACCAAAATGTTGAATTATAGTTGCCCTATTTCTAAAAAAGGAGTGAGCAGAGTAAATGATTATTTATTTTGCAACATTATAACTTTAAAGCCCTCGTGTTGTGGAATCTGTGACTCACAGCTCCTTAAGGCCTATAGTATCAATGCTAAAATGGGAGACTGTAAAATAATTGGACCAGTTAAACAAACTTGCCAGATTTTTCCAAATTTTCCAAATGCTCCAAAATATTTACCTCAGAAGACTACTCAACTATTTTAGAAAACATTGCTTAACATATCCAACTCCTAGTAAAATCAAAACAAAACAAAATAAAAGTTTAGAAAGCATCACTCTACTCATGTCTTCAATGTCCACCCACCACCAAATTTATAAGTTTACCAATTAAGGCACCTCCCAAGTTAGCCTCAACTCACCTTCCCTCTCTTACTCTTCACTAAGCAGTTTCAGCACAGTGAAGTTCACTCTAGAACTGTAGAAAATGTAAAGGCAAAACCTAGTTCTGTCTCTCACTTTTCCATGGCCTTAGAAAAAGTGTCTCATATATTATCATCTATTAAATGGAGATACTGGTATTTTCCTGTTTCACCATTATAAGTATTAAATTAGATAATATGTAATATGTGTGGATTGACACAGTTGACGCCTAACAAGCGTTAGATCCCTTTCTTGTGTATTCCTCATACAAATTTCTTACTTCTGCCATACTCACTGGTCCTAGTGTCCGGAATGTTCACCCAGTTTCTCTCTGCGTACCAGATTCTAATCAATTTTCAAAGACTAATTTAAGTTAGACTTGCTGTGTCCCCTCTGGCCAGAGAAGTCTCTATATATCTTTTATCTCTGGCCAGAAAAGTCTTTATATCGCTTTAGCACTTGTAAAACTAATAATTTATTTGCCCTTTACTGGCCCATGTTATTAAGTAAAAACAGAATTCCTCATATGTATTTATATTGCCTGTACTCTCTAGTAATTTGTCATACCTACAGGGAGACAGTGCAGTATAGGTGAAAGAGCAAAAGCTCTGGCATGCAACAGACCTGATTTCTACCTACAAAGTTCCTGAAAGATGGTATGTTTAGAGAGATAGACAGGCAGACCGATAGGTAGATAAATGTTCTGCTTCCCCTATTATGTACATATCTGGTTATTAAGTGTAGATATGCAGTTTTCTTTATGTGTATAGGTAAGATTGAATAAAGAAGGTTATAGGTAAATCAAAAAGTTCTTGTAAAAGTCAAAACTTAACTAAGAACAGGAAGTACTAGCTGCACCAGTAGTCCTTCAGAATAAGTGAGATGGTGTTTAATATGACGGATCAGACAAGAATCCCAAGAACTGACTGCAGAAATTATTTCCTGAATCCTTTGGGTAGGTATCATCCTCTCCTTCCCTCACTCTTTGTATCTAATTCCACACCCAAAATATGTTCTAAATCTACTTTTCTCCATTTCCTCAGCCACCACTCTAAATGAAGCTGCTCTCTCAATCACCAGAATTATTGTGTAATCTCTTGTCTGATCTTTCCATTTCTATTCATTTCCCCTTAGAATACATTTTCAACACAGTGACTTTTTAAAAATATAAATCAAATTGTCACTACCCTAATAAATGCCTAATGGCTTCCCTTTGAAATAAAATATTGTAATCCTTACATACAAATCTTTTTTTTTAATAAAAGATAGTACTACATGTGGATGTCTGGCACATACTTCTCTGTTAGAACAGGTCAGTGCTTGCGATTTAAGACATGTCCAGGAAAAAAAAAAAAAAAAGACATGTCCAGGGGGCCAGTGGGAGGTTAGCCAATACTGCATTTGGCATTTAAAAAGAAGTGACATTCTAGGCACCCAACATGGAGGAAATTTTTGTTTCAACATAAGCCATATGTGAATAGTGACCAAACCAGAATGGCAAAGGGAATTCCACAAGCAGCCCTTTAACTTGGATATCCTGTCTCAAGTCCTTCCCACTCTGTCCCTCAGTCATGACTAGAAGAAAAGAAGCTGAGATTTTATTTATGTCTCGAAAAGGCAGGAACGAAAAAAATAATGCAGTTTACTGAAACTTTCAGGGGAATATGTGTTGCTTTATCTTGTTTGTATAAAGCTTTCTATTAATTTCCCAGGGGAAAAGAAACCCTGTGAGAGCTAAAATCTTTTGGATTGCTGAGTTTATAGAATGCTTTTATTTAAGCCTAAATAATCCCTGATAACATGCTTATGGTATCAGTTTGGGTTGTGTGCACACTTGTATCCCCCTCCCACTCTCCAAACAAGCAAAATCTTTTTTTTATTTCATTACTTAATTCTTAATTTTTTATTTTAAATAATTTAAAAATGAAATGAAAATTTCAGTAACTATTCAGACAACTTCTATTTATCCTTTCTTTTTTTAAATTTTTTAATTTAATTTTATTTATTTTTTTATACAGCAGGTTCTTATTAGTCATCAATTTTATACACATCAGCGTATACATGTCAATCCCAATAGCCCAAATCATCACACCACCAACACAAATCCCCAAGGCTTTCCCCCTTGGTATCCATACATTTGTTCTCTACATCTGTGTCTCAACTTCTGCCCTGAAAACCGGTTCATCTGTAACATTTTTCTAGGTTCCACATACATGTATTAATATATGATATTTGTTTTTCTCTTTCTGACTTACTTCACTCTGTATGACAGTCACTAGATCCATCCACGTCTCAACAAATGACCCAATTTCGTTCCTTTTTATGGCTGAGTAATATTCCATTGTATATATGTACCACAACTTCTTTATCCATTCATCTGTCAATGGGCATTTAGGTTGCTTCCATGACCTGGCTATTGTAAAGAGTGCTGCAATGAACATTGGGGTGCATGTGACTTTTGGAATCATGGTTTTCTCTGGGTATATGCCCAGCAGTGGGATTGCTGGAACATATGGTAAATCTATTTTTAGTTTTTTAAGGAACCTCCATACTGTTCTCCATAGTGGCTGTATCAATTTACATTCCTACCAACACTGCAAGAGGGTTCCCTTTTCTCTACACCCTCTCCAGCATTTGTTGTTTGTAGATTTTCTGATGATGCGCATTCTAACTGGTATGAGGTGATACCTCATTGTAGTTTTGATTTGCATTTCTCTAATAATTAGTGATTTTGAGCAGCTTTTCATGTGCTTCCTGCCCATCTGTATGTCTTCCTTGGAGAAATGTCTATTTAGGTCTTCTGCACATTTTTAGATTAGGTTGTCGTTTCTTTAATATTGAGCTGCATGAGCTGTTTATATATTTTGGAGATAAATCCTTTGTCCGTTGATTCATTTGCAAATATTTTCTACCATTCTGAGGGTTGCCTTTTTGTCTTGTTTATGGTTTCCTTTTCCGTGCAAAACTTTGAAGTTTCATTAGGTCCCATTTGTTTATTTTTGTTTTTATTCCCATTACTCTAGGGGGTGGATCAAAAAAGATCTTGCTGTGATTTATGTGAAAGAGTGTTCTTCCTATGTTTTCGTCTAAGAGTTTTATAGTGTCCGGTCTTACATTTAGGACTGGAATCCATTTTGAGTTTATTTCTGTGTATGGTGTTAGGGAGTGTTCTAATTTCATTCTTTTACATATAGCTGTCCAGTTTTCCCAGCACCAAATATTGAAGAGGCTGTCTATTCTCCATTGTATATTTTTGCCTCCTTTGTCATAGATTAGTTGACCATAGGTCTGTGGGTTTATCTCTGGGCTTTCTATCTTGTTCCATTGATCTATGTTTCTTTTTTTCTGCCAGTACCATAATGTCTTGATTACTGTAGCTTTGTAGTATAGTCTGAAGTCAGGCAGTAGGATTCCTCCAGCTTCGTTTTTTTCCTTCAAGACTGCTTTGGCTATTCGGTGTCTTTTGTGTCTCCATACAAATTTTGAGATTGTTTGTTCTAGTTCCGTAAAAAATGTCATTGGTAATTTGATAGGGATTGCATTGAATCTGTAGATTGCTTTGGGTAGTATAGTCATTTTCATAATATTCATTCTTCCAATCCAAGAACATGGTATATCTCTCCCTCTGTTGGTATCATCTTTAATTCCTTTCATCAGTGTCTTATAATTTTCTGCATACAGGTCTTTTGTCTCTTTAGGTAGCTTTATTCCTAGGTATTTTATTCTTCTTGTTGCAATGGTAAATGGGAGTGTTTCCTTAATTTCTCTTTCAGATTTTTCATCATTAGTGTATAGGAATGCAAGAGATTTCTGTGCATTAATTTTGTATCTGGCAACTTTACGAAATGCACTGATTAGTTCCAGGAGTTTTCTGGTTGTATTTTTAGGATTATCTATGTATATTACCATGCCATCTGCAAAGAGTCACAGTTGTACTTCTTCTTTTCCAATTTGTATTATTTTATTTCTTTTTTTTTTTTTTTATTGCCGTGGCTAGGACTTCCAAAACTGTGTTGAATAATAGTGGCAAGAGTGGACATCCTTGTCTTGTTTATTTCTGCTCTGATCTTTATGATTTCTTTCCTTCTGCTAACTTTGGTTTTTGTTTGTTCTTCTTTCTCTAGTTCCTTTAGGTGTAAGGTTAGATTGCTTATTTGAGATTTTTCTTGTTTCTTGAGGTACGCTTGTATAGCTATAAACTTCCCTGTTAGAACTGCTTTTGCTGCATCCCATAGGTTTTGGATCATTGTGTTTTCATTGTCATTTGTCTCTAGGTATTTTTTGATTTCCTCTTTGATTTCTTCAGTGATCTGTTGCTTATTTAGTAACGTATTGTTTAGCCTCCATGTGTTTGTGTTTTTTACATTTTTTTCCCCTATAATTCTTATCTAATCTCATAGCGTTGTGGTCAGAAAAGATGCTTGATATGATTTCAATTTTCTTACATTTACTGAAGCTTGATTTGTGACTCAAGATGTGATCTATCTTGGAGAATGTTCCATGCACACTTGAGAAGGAAGTGTAATCTGCTGTTTTTGGATGGAATGTCCTATAAATATCAATTAAATCTATCTTGTCTATTTGTCATTTAAAGCTTCTGTTTCCTTATTTTTTTTCATTTTGGATGATCTGTCCATTGGTGTAAGTGAGGTGTTAAAGTCCCTCACTATTATTGTGTTACTGTCGATTTCCTATTTCATAGCTGTTAGCAGTTGCCTTATGTAATGTGGTGCTCCTATGTTGGGTGGATATATATTTATAATTGTTATATCTTCTTCCTGGATTGATCCCTTGATCATTATGTAGTGTCCTTCCTTGTCTCTTGTAACATTCTTTATTTTAAAGTCTATTTTATCTGATATGAGTATTGCTAATCAAGCTTTCTTTTGATTTCCATTTGTATGGAGTATCTTTTCCATCCCCTCACTTTCAGTCTGTATGTGCCCCTAGGTGTGAAGTGGGTCTCTTGTAGACAGCATATATATGGGTCTTGTTTTTGTATCCATTCAGCAAGCCTGTGTCTTTTGGTTGAAGCATCTAATCCATTCACGTTTAAGGTAATTATTGATATGTATGTTCCTATGACCATTTTCTTAATTGTTTTGGGTTTGTTTTTGCAGGTCCTTTTCTTCTCTTGTGTTTCCCATTTAGAGAAGTTCCTTTAGCATTTGTTGTAGAGCTGGTTTGGTGGTGATGAATTCCCTTAGCTTTTGCTTGTCTGTAAAGCTTTTGATTTCTCCATCGAATCTGAATGAGATCCTTGCCAGGTAGAGTAATCTTGGTTGTAGGTTCTTCCCTTTCATCACTTTAAGTATATCATGCCACTCCCTTCTGGCTTGTAGAGTTTCTGCTGAGAAATCAGCTGTTAACCTTATGAGAGTTCCCTTGTATGTTACTTGTCATTTTTCCCTTGCTGCTTTCAATAATTTTTCTTTGTCTTTAAGTTTTGCCAATTTGATTACTATGTGTCTTGGCGTGTTTTCCCTTGGGTTTATCCTGTATGAGACTCGCTGCGCTTGCTGGACTTGGGTGGCTATTTCCTTTCCCACATTAGGGAAGTTCTTGACTATAATCTCTTTAAATATTTTATCTGGTCCTTTTTCTCTCTCTTGTCCTTCTGGGACCCCTCTAATGCGAATGTTGTTGTGTTTAATGTTGTCTCAGAGATCTCTTAGGCTGTCTTCATTTCTTTTCATTCTTTTTTCTTTATTCTGTTCTGCAGCAGTGAATTCCAGCATTCTGTCTTCCAGGTCACTTATCCGTTCTTCTGCCTCAGTTATTCTGCTATTGATTCCTTCTAGTGTAGTTTTCATTTCAGTTATTGTATTGTTCATCTCTGTTTGTTTGTTCTTTAATTCTTCTAGGTCTTTGTTAAAATTTCTTTCATCTTCTCGATCTTTGCCTCCATTCTTTTTCAGAGGTCCTGGATCATCTTCACTATCATTATTCTGATTTCTTTTTCTAGAAGGTTGCTTTTCTCCACTTCACTTAGTTGTCTTTCCGGGGTTTTATCTTGTTCCTTCATCTGGTACATAGCCCTCTGCCTTTTCATCTTGTCTATCTTTCTGTGAATGTAGTTTTTGTTCCACAGGCTGCAGGATTGTATTTCCTCTTGTTTCTGCTTTCTGCCCTCTGGAGGATGAAGCTTTCTAAGAGTCTTGTGTAAGTTTCCTGATGGGAGGGACTGATGGTGTGTAGAGCTGACTGTTGCTCTGGTGGGCAGAGCTCAGTAAAACTTTAATCTGCTTGACTGCTGATGGGTGGGTCTGGGTTCCCTCCCTGTTGGTTGTTTGGCCTGAGGCAACACAACACTGAAGCCTACCTGGGCTCTGTGGTGGGGCTAATGACAGACTCTTGGAGGGCTCACGCCAACGAGTACTTCCCAGAACTTCTGCTGCCAGTGTCATTGTCCCCACTGTGAGCCATAGCCATCCCCCGCCTCTGCAGGAGACCCTCCAACACAAGCAGGTAGGTCTGGTTCAGTGTCCCCTGGGGTCACTGCTCCTCCCCTGGGACCCAATGTGCACAGTACTTTTTGTGTGCCCTCCAAGAGTGGGCCTCTGTTTCCCCCAATCCTGTTGAAGTCCTGCAATCATATCCCTCTAGACTTCAAAGTCTGATTCTCTAGGAATTCCTCTTCCCATTGCCAGACCCCTAGGTTGGGAAGCCTGATGTGGGGCTCAGAACCTTCACTCCAGTGGGTTGACTTCTGTGGTATAAGTGTTCCCCAGTCTGTGAGTCACTCACCCAGCCATTGTGGGATTTGATTTTATTGTGATTGTGCTCCTCCTACTGTCTCATTGTGGCTTCTCCTTTTCTTTGGATGTGGGGTATCTTTTTTGGTGAGTTCCAGTGTCTTCCTGTCGATGATTGTCTAGCAGCTAGTTGTGATTCTGGTGTTCTCACAAGAGGGAGTGAGAGCATGTTCTTCTACTCTGCCATGTTGGTTCCTCTCCTATTCTTTGTTAATATTCCCCAAATGTTAAGATTTTGTCATATTTGTTCTCTATTGCCTGTCCTTTCTTTCTATCTCTATTTTTTTTTTCCTTTGGAGTATAATTGCTTTACATTGTTGTGTTAGTTTCTGCTGTACAACAAAGTGAATCAGTTATATGTATACATATATCCCCTCCCTCTTGGACCTCCCTCCTACCCAATCCCCATGCTACCCATCTAGGTCATCACAGAGCACCCAGCTGAGCTCCCTGTGCTATAGAGTGCATTCTCACTAGCTCTCTATTTTACACATGGTAGCGTATGTATATCAATCTTAATCTCCCAGTTTGTCCCACCCTTCCCTTGTTCCCTGTGTCCACATGTCTGTTCTCTATGTCTGTGTCTCTATTCCTGCCCTGGAAATATGTTCATCTGTACCACTTTTCTAGATTTCACATATATGCCTTAATATATGATATATTTTTTTCTCTTTCTGATTTACTTCATTCTGTATGACAGAATCTAGGTCCATCCACATCTCTACAAATGACCCAATTTTATTTCTTTTTATGGCTGTATAATATTCCAATGTATACATGTACCATATCTTCTTTATCCATTCATCTGTCATTGGACATTCAGGCTGTTTCCATGTCTTGGCTAATGTAAATAATGCTGCAGTGAACATTGTGGTGTATGTGTCAATTTGAATTGTGGTTTTCTCAGGGAATAGTCCCAGTAGTTGGATTGCCGGGTTATATGGTAGTTCTATTTTTAATTTTTTAAGCAACCTCCATACTGTTCTCCATAGTGGCTGTACCAATTTACATTCTCACCAACAGTGCAGGAGGGTTCCCTTTTCTCCACAACCTCTCCAGCATTTATTATATGTAGATTTTTTGATGATGGCCATTCTGACTATGGGAGGTGATACCTCATTGTAGTTTTGGTTTGTGTTTCTCTAATAATTAGTGATGTCGAGCATCTTTTCATGTCTCTCTTGGCCATCTGTATGTCTTCTTTGGGGAAATGTTTATTTAGGTCTTCCACCCGTTTTTTGATTAGGTTTTTTGTTTTTTGATATTGAGCTCCTTGAGCTGTCTGTATATTTTGGAGATTAATCCTTTGTTCATTGCTTCATTTGCAAATATTTTCTCCCATTTTGAGGGCTGTCTTTTCATCTTGTTTATGGTTTTCTTTGCTCTAGAAAAGGTTTTAAGTTGAATTAGGTCCCTTTTGACTAGGTCTAGTTTATTTTCATTACTCTAGGAGGTGGGTCAAAAAAAAGACCAAGAGTGTTTTTCCAATGTTTTCCTCTAAGAGTTTTAGAGTGTCCAGACTTACATTTAGGTCTTTACTATATTTTATGTTTATTTTTTTATATGGTGTTAGGGAGTGTTCTAATTTCATTCTTTTACATGTAGCTGTCCAATATTCCCAGAACCACTTATTGAAGAGGCTGTCTTTTATCCATTGTATAATCTTGCCTCCTTTGTCATAGATTAGGTGACCATAGGTGTGTGGGTTTATAGCCAGGCTTTCTATCCTGTATCAGTTATCTATATTTCTGTTTTTGTGCCAGTACCATACTCTCTTGATTGCTATAGCTTTGTACTATAGTTGGAAGTCAGGAAGCCTAATTCCTCCAGTGCTTTTTTTTTTTTTTTTTTTCTCTCAAGATTGCTTTGGCTCTTTGGGGTCTTTATGTTTCCATACAAAGTGTAAAATTTTTTGTTCTAGTTCTGTGAAGAATGCCACTGGTAATTTGAAAGGGATTGCATTGACTCTGTTGGTTGCTTTGGGTAGTATTGTCACTTTCACGATATTGATTCATCCAATCCAAGAGCATGGTATATCTCTCCATCTGTTTGTGGCATCTTTGATTTCTTTCATCAGTATTTTATAGTTTTCTGAGTACAGGGATTTTTGCCTCCTTACATAGGTTTATTCCTAGGTATTTTATTCTTTCTGTTGCAATAGTAAATGGGATCATTTCCTTAATTTCTTTTTCTCATATTTTATAGATAGTGTATAGGAATGCAAAATACTTCTGTGCATTAATTTTGTATCCTGCAACTTTAACAAATTCATTGATTAGCTCTAGTAGTTTTCTGGTGACATCTTTAGGATTTTCTATGTATAGTATCATGTCCTCTGCAAACAGTGACAGTGTTACTTCTTCTTTTCCAATTTGGATTCAATTCTTTTTCTTCTCTTATTGCCATGGCTAAAATTTCCAAAACTATGTTGAATAATAGTGGCAAGAGTGGACGTCCTTTTCTTGTTCCTCATCTTAGTGGAAATGCTTTCAGTATTTCACCATTGAGAATGATGTTTGCTCTAGGTTTGTCATATATGGTCTTAATTATGTTGAAGCAGTTTCCCTCTATGCCCACTTTCTGAAGAGTTTTGATCATAAATGGATGTTGAATTTTGTCAAAAGCTTTTTCTGCATCTATTGAGAGGGTCATATGCTTTTTATTCTTTAATTTGTTAATATGGTGTAACACATTGATTGATTTACATATATTGAAGAATCCTTGCATACCAACATAAATCCCACTTGATCATGGTGTATGATCCTTTTAATCTGTTGTTGGATTCTGTTTGCAAGTATTTTGTTGAGGATTTTTGCATCTATGTTCATCAGTGATATTGGTATGTAATTTTCTTTTTTGTGTGTGATATCTTTGTCTGGTTTTGGTATCAGTGTGATGGTGGCCTCATAAAACGAGTTTGGGAGTGTTCCTCCCTCTGCAAATTTTTGGAAGAGTTTGAGAAGGATAGGTGTTAGCTCCTCTCTAAATGTTTGGTAGAAATCACCTCTGAAGCTATCTGGTCCCAGACTTGTTTTTTGGAAGACTTTAATCACATTTTCAATTTCATTATTTGTGACTGGTCTGTTTATATTTTCTAATTCTTCCTGGTTCAGTCTTGTAAAGTTGTCCTCTCCAAGAATTTGTTTATTTCTTCTAGGTTGTGCATTTTATTGGCATATAGTTGCTTGAGGTAGTCTCTTATGATCCTTTGTATTTCTGCAGTGTCCTTTGTCATTTCTCCTTTTTCATTTCTAATTTTATTGATTTGAGTCCTCTTCCTTTTTTTTCCTGATGAGACTGGCTATATATTTATCAGTGTTATTTATCTTTTCAAAGAATAAACTTTTAGTTTTATTGATCTTTGTTATTGTTTTCATCATTTCTATTTCATTTATTTCTGCTCTGATCTTTATGATGTCTTTGTTTCTACTAACTTTGGATTTTTTTTTAATGTCTGAAACATTTATATTAACATATTTCCATACAAATAACCAAATGAAAGTTTAGTATTAGTTGTTTTGTTTGTTTGTTTTTTTCATACTGCAGGTTCTTATTAGTCATCAATTTCATGCACTTCAGTGTATACATGTCAATCCCAATCGCCCAATTCAGCACACCAACATACCCACCCCACCACAGTTTTCCCCCCTTGGTGTCCATATGTCTGTTCTCTACATCTGTGTCTCAACTTCTGCCCTGCAAACCGTATCATCTGTACCATTTTTCTAGGTTCCACATACATGCATTAATGTATGATATTTGTTTTTCTCTTTCTGACTTACTTCACTCTGTATGACAGTTTCTAGATCCATCCATGTCTCAACAAATGGCTCAATTTCGTTCCTTTTTATGGCTGAGTAATATTCCATTGTATATATGTACCACATCTTCTTTAACCATTCGTCTCTCAATGGGCATTTGGTTGCTTCCATGACCTGGCTATTGTAAATAGTGCTGCAATGAACATTGGGGTGCATGTGTCTTTTGAAATTGTGGTTTTCTTTGGGTACACGCCCAGTAGTGGGATTGCTGGATCATATGGTAAATCTATTTTTAGTTTTTTAAGGAACCTCCATACTGTTCTCCATAGTGGCTGTAACAATTTACATTCCCACCAACAGTGCAAGAGGGTTCCCTTTTCTCCACACCCTCTCCAGCATTTGTTGTTTGTAGATTTTCTGAGGATGCCCATTCTAACTGGTGTGAGGTGATACATCATTGTACTTTTGATTTGCATTTCTCTAATAATTAGTGATGTTGAGCAGCTTTTCATGTGCTTCTTGGCCATCTGTATGTCTTCTTTGGAGAAATGTCTATTTAGGTCTTCTGCCCATTTTTGGATTGGGTTGTTTGTTTCTTTAATATTGAGCTGAAGGTGCTGTTTATATATTTTGGAGATTAATCCTTTGTCCATTGATTCGTCTGCAAATATTTTCTCCCACTCTGAGGGTTGTCTTTTCATCCTGTTTATGGTTTCCTTTGCTGTGCAAAAGCTTTGAAGTTTCATTAGGTCCCATTTGTTTATTTTTATTTTTATTTCCATTACTCTAGGAGGTGGATCAAAAAAGATCTTGCTGTGATTTATGTCAAAGAGTGTTCTTCCTATGTTTTCCTCTAAGAGTTTTATACTGTCCAGTCTTACATTTAGGTCTCGAGTCCATTTTGAGTTTATTTTTGTGTATGGTGTTAGGGAGTGTTCTAATTTCATTCTTTTACATGTATCTGTCCAGTTTTCCCAGGACCACACATTGAAGAGACTGTCTTTTCTCCATTGTATATCTTTGCCTCCTTTGTCATAGATTAGTTGACCTTAGGTGCGTGGGTTTATCTCTGGCTTTCTATCTTGTTTCATTGATCTATGTTTCTGTTTTTGTGCCAGTACCATATTTTCTTGATTACGGTAGCTTTGTTGTATAGTCTGAAGTCAGGGAGTCTGATTCCTCCAGCTCCGTTTTTTTTCCCTCAAGATTGCTTTGGCTATTCGGGGTCTTTTCTGTCTCCATACAAATTTTAAGATGATTTGTTCTAATTCCATAAAAAATGCCATTGGTAATTTGATAGGAATTGCATTGAATCTGTAGATTGCTTTGGGTAGTATAGTCATTTTCACAATATTGATTCTTCCAATCCAAGAACATGGTATATCTCTCCCTCTGTTGATATCATCTTTAATTCTTTTCATCAGTGTCTTATAGCTTTCTGCATACAAGTCTTTTGCCTCCCTAGGTAGGTTTATTCCTAGATATTCTATTCTTTTTGTCGCAATGGTAAATGGGAGTGTTTCCAAAATTTCTCTTTCAGATTTTTCATTATTGGTGTATAGGAATGCAAGAGATTTCTGTGCATTAATTTTGTATCCGGCAACTTTACAAATTCATTGATTAGCTCTAATAGTTTTCTGGTGGCAGTTTTAGGATTCTCTATGTATAGTATCATGTTATCTGCAAACAGTGACAGTTTACTTCTTCTTTTCCAATTTGTATTCCTTTTATTTCTTTTTCTTCTCTGATTGCCGTGGCTAGGACTTCCAAAACTATGTTGAATAATAGTGGTGAGAGGGGAAATCCTTATCTCATTCCTGATCTTAGAGGAAATGTTTCCATTTTTTCACCATTGAGAATGATGTTTGCTGTGGGTTTGTCGTATATGGCCTTTATTATGTTGAGGTAGGTTCCCTTTATGCCCACTTTATGGAGAGTTTTTTATCATAAATGGGTGTTGAATTTTGTCAAAAGATTTTTCTGCATCTATTGAGATGATCATATGTTTTTTTTTTAATTAATTAATTTATTTATTTATGGCTGTGCTGGGTCTTTGTTTCTGTGCAAGGGCTTTCTTCTAGTTGTGGCAAGCGGGGGCCACTCTTCATCACGGTGCGCGGGCCTCTCACTATCGCGGCCTCTCTTGTTGCGGAGCACAGGCTCCAGATGCGCAGGCTCAGTAGTTGTGGCTCACGGGCCTAGTTGCTCCGTGGCATGTGGGATCTTCCCAGACCAGGGCTCGAACCCATGTCCGCTGCATTGGCAGGCAGATTCTCAACCACTGCGCCACCAGGGAAGCCCGGATCACATGGTTTTTATTCTTCAATTTGTTAATATGGTGTATCACATTGATTGATTTGTGTATATTGAAGAATCCTTGCATCCCTGGGATAAATCCCTCTTGATAGTGGTGTATGATCCTATTAATGTGTTGTTGGATTCTGTTTACAAGTATTTTGTTGAGGATTTTTGCATCTATATTCATCAGTGATATTGGTCTGTAATTTTCTTTTTTTGAAGTATGTTTGTCTGGTTTTGGTATCAGGGTGATGGTGGCCTCATAGAATGACTTTAGGAGTGTTCCTTCCTCTGCAATATTTTGGAAGAGTTTGAGAAGGATGCGTGTTAGCTCTTCTCTAAATGTTTGATAGAATTCACCTGTGAAGCCATCTGGTCCTGGACTTTTTTTTGTTGGCAGATTTTTAATCACAGTTTCAATTTCATTACTTGTGATTGGTCTGTTCATATTTTCTGTTTCTTCCTGGTTCAGTCTTGGAAGGTTATACCTTTCTAAGAATTTGTCCATTTCTTCCAGGTTGTCCATTTTATTGGCATAGAGTTGCTTGTAGTAGTCTCTTAGGATATTTTGTATTTCTGTGGTGTCTGTTGTAACTTCTCCTTTTTCATTTCTGATTTTGTTGATTTGAGTCCTCTCCCTCTTTTTCTTGATGAGATTGGCTAATGGCTTATCAATTTTGTTTATCTTCTCAAATAACCAGCTTTTAGTTTTATTGATCGTTGCTATTGCCTTCTTTGTTTCTATTTCATTTATTTCCGCTCTGATCTTTATGATTTCTTTCCTTCTGCTAACTTTGGGTTTTGTTTGTTCTTCTTTCTCTAGTTCTTTTAGGTGTAAGGTTAGATTGTTTACTTGAGATTTTTCTTGTTTCTTTAGGTAGGCTTGTATAGCTATAAACTTCCCTCTTAGAACTGCCTTTGCTGCATCCGATAGGTTTCGGATGGTCGTGTTTTCATTGTCATTTGTCTCTAGGTAGTTTTTGATTCCCTCTTTGATTTCTTCAGTGATCTCTTGATTATTTAGTAATGTATTGTTTAGCCTCCATATGTTTGTGTTTTTTACATTTCTTCCCTATAATTCTTATCTAATCTCATAGCGTTGTGGTCAGAAAAGATGCTTGATATCATTTCAATTTTCTAAAATTTACTGAGGCTTGAATTTTGACCCAAGATGTGATCTATCTTGGAGAATGTTCCATGCACACTTGAGAAAAAAGTGTAATCTGCTGTTTTTGGATGGAATGTCCTATAAATATCAATTAAATCTATCTTGTCTATTTGTCATTTAAAGCTTCTGTTTCCTTATTTTTTTTCATTTTGGATGATCTGTCCATTGGTGTAAGTGAGGTGTTAAAGTCCCTCACTATTATTGTATTACTGTCGATTTCCTATTTCATAGCTGTTAACAGTTGCCTTTTGTAATGTGGTGCTCCTATGTTGGGTTCATATATATTTATAATTGTTATATCTTCTTCTTGGATTGATCCCTTGATCATTATGTAGTGTCCTTCCTTGTCTCTTATAACATTCTTTATTTTAAAGTCTATTTTATCTGATATGAGTATAGCTACTCCAGCTTTCATTTGATTTCCATTTGCATGGAATATCTTTTCCCATCCCCTCACTTTCAGTCTGTATGTGTCCCTGGGTCTGAAGTGGGTCTCTTGTAGACAGCATATATATGGGTCTTGTTTTTGTATCCATTCAGCAAGCCTGTGTCTTTTGGTTGGAGCATTTAATCCATTCACGTTTAAGGTAATTATCGATATGTATGTTCCTATGACCATTTTCTTAACTGTTTTGGGTTTGTTTTTGTAGGTCCTTTTCTTCTCTTGTGTTTCCCACTTAGAGAAGTTCTTTAGCATTTGTTGTAGAGCTGGTCTGGTGGTGCTGAATTCTCTTAGCTTTTGCTTGTCTGTAAAGCTTTTGATTTCTCCATCAAATCTAAATGAGATCCTTGGGGATTAGAGTAATCTTGGTTGTAGGTTCTTCCCTTTCATCACTTTAAGTATATCATGCCACTCCCTTCTGGCTTGTAGAGTTTCTGCTGAGAAATCAGCTGTTAACCTTATGGGAGTTTCCTTGTATGTTATTTGTCATTTTTCCCTTGCCACTTTCAATAATTTTTCTTTGTCTTTAATTTTTGCCAATTTGATTAATATGTGTTTCCGCATGTTTCTCCTTGGGTTTATCCTGTATGGGAGTCTCTGTGCTTCCTGGACTTGGCTGGCTATTTCCTTTCCCATGTTACGGAAGTTTTTGACTATAATCTCTTCAAATATTTTCTCTGGTCCTTTCTCTCTCTCTTCTCCTTCTGGGACCCCTATAATGCGAATGTTTTTGCATTTAATTTTGTCCCAGATGTCTCTTATGCTGTCTTCATTTCTTTTCATTCTTTTTTCTTTATTCTGTTCCACAGCAGTGAATTCCACCATTCTGTCTTCCAGGTCACTTATCCGTTCTTCTGCCTCAGTTATTCTGCTATTGATTCCTTCTAGTGTAGTTTTCACTTCAGTTTTTGTATTGTTCATCTCTGTTTGTTTGTTCTTTAATTCTTCTAGTTCTTTGTTAAACATTTCTTACATCTTCTCGATCTTTGCCTCTATTCTTTTTCTGAGGTCCTGGATCATCTTCACTATCATTAATCTGATTCTTTTTCTGGAAGGTTGCCTATCTCCACTTCATTTAGTTGTTTTTCTGGGGTTTTATCTTGTTCCTTCATCTGGTATATAGCCCTCTGCCTTTTCATCTTGTCTATCTTTCTGTGAATGTGGTTCCCCCCCCCCCCCCCCACCGCAGGCTGCAGGATTATAGTTCTTCTTGCTTCTGCTGTCTGCCCTCTGGTGGATGAGGCTATCTAAGAGGCTTGATGGGAGGGACTGTTGGTGGGTAGAGCTGACTGTTGCTCTATTGAGCAGAGCTCAGTAAAACTTTAATCCACTTGACTGTTGATGGGTGGGGCTGGGTTCCCTCCCTGTTCGTTGTTTGGCCTGAGGCAACCCAACACTGAAGTCTATCAGGGCTCTTTATTGGGGCTAATGACAGACTCTGAGAGGGCTTATGCCAAGGAGTACTTCCCAGAAATTCTGCTGCCAGTGTCCTTGTCCCCACAGTGAAACAGAGCCACCCCCCGCCTCTGCAGGAGACCCTCCAACACTAGCAGGTGGGTCTTGTTCTGTCTCCCCTGGGGTCATGGCTCCTTCCCGTGGGTCCCGATGCGTGCAGTACTTTGTGTGTGCCCTCCAAGAGTGGAGTTTTTTCCCCAGTCCTGTCGAAATCCTGCAATCAATTCCCACTAGGCTTCAAAGTCTGATTCTCTAGGAATTCCTCCTTCCATTGCCGGACCCCTAGGTTGGTAAGCCTGACGTGGGGCTTGGAACCTTCACTCCAGTGGGCGGACTTCTATGGTATAAGTGTTCTCCAGTCTGTGAGTCACCCACCCAGCAGTTAAGGGATTTGATTTTACTGTGATTACGCCCCTCCTACCGTCTCATTGTGTCTTCTCTTTTGTCTTTGGATGTGGGGTATCTTTTTTGGTGAGTTCCAGTGTCTTCCTTTCGATGATCATCCAGCAGCTAGTTGTGATTCTGGTGTTCTCACAAGAGGGAGTGAGAGCACATCCTTCTACTCCACCATCTTGGTTCCTCCCTCCTAAAAATTCTTTTTTTTTTTTTTTTTTCCTTTGTGTTTCGTCTAATTTTCCTTTCTCATAGGGGGCCCAGAGCAGAGGCCTTGCCTCTGCCCCTCCTAGTGCAAAACAGCCATGTGGGACACTGCATCTCAGACACTGTGCGGAACAGCACTGCTCATGGCACTGCGATTCAAAATCCTAACTTTGGGTTTTGATTGTCCTTCTTTCACTAGTTGCTTTAGGTGTAAGGTCAGATATTTTATTTGAGATTTTTCTTATTTCTTGTGGTGAGATTTAATTGCTATAAACTTCCCCCTTAGAATTGCTTTTTCTGTATCCCATTGGTTTTAGTTTGTTCTGTTTTCATTATTTGTTTCTAGGTATTTTTTGATTTCCTCCTTGATTTCTTCAGTGATCTCTTGGTTATTTAGCAACACACTGTTTAGTCACCATGTTTTTGTGTTTTTACAATTTTTTTTCTGTAACTGATTTCTAATCTCATAGCATTGTGGTTGGAAAAGATGCTCAATACAATTTCAATTTTCTAAAATTTTCCAACATTTGATTTGTCACCCAGGATATGATCTATCCTGGAGAATGTGCTGCGTGCACTTGAGAAGAAAGTTTATTCTTCTGCTTTCGTGTGGAATGTCCTATGAATATCAATTAAATCTATCTGGTCTATTGTGTCATTGAAAGCTTGTGTTTCCTTATTTATTTTCTGTTTGGATGATCTGTCCATTGGTGTAAGCAGTGTGTTAAAGTCCCCCACTATTATTGTGTTACTGTTGATTTCCCCCTTTATGGCTGTTAGCATTTGACTTATGTATTGAGGTGTTTCTATGTTGGGTATATAAATATTTATAATTGTTATATCTTTTTCTCGGACTGATCCCTTCATCACTATGTAGTGTCCTTACTTATCTCTTGTAACAGTCTTTGTTTTAAAGCCTATTTCATCTGATATGCATATTGATACTCCAGCTTTCTTTTGATTTCCATTTGCATGGAATATCTCTTTCCAACCCCTCACTTTCAGTCCGTAGGCCTGAAGTGGGTCTCTTGTAGACAACATATATATGGGTCTTGTTTTTGTATCCATTCAGCTATTCTGTGTCTTTTGGTTAGAGCATGTAATCTATTTACATTCAAGGTAATTATCAATATGTATGTCTCTATTACCATTTTCTTAATTGTTTTGGGTTTGTTTTTGTGAGACTTTTTCTTCTCTTGTGTTTCCCACCTAGAGAAGTTCCTTTAGCCTTTGTTGTAAAGCTGGTTTGCTGGTGCTGAATTCTCTTAGCTTTTGTTTGTCTGTAAAGCTTTTAATTTCTCCATCGAATCTGAATGAGATCCTTGACTGGTAGATTAATCTTGATTGTAGGTTTTTCCCTTTCATCACTTTAAATATATCTTACTAGTCCTTTCTGGCCTGTAGAGTTTCTGCTGAAAAATCAGCTGTTAATCTTATGGCGATTCCTTTGTATGTTATCTGTTGCTTTTCTCTTGCTGCTTTTTATATTTTTTCTCTGTGTTTAATTTTTGTTAGTTTTATAAATATGTGTCTTGGTGTGTTTCTCCTAAGGTTTATCCTGTATGGGACTCTCTGTGTTTCCTGGACTTGGTTGGCTATTTCCTTTCCCATGTTAGGGAAGTTTTCACCTGTGATCTCTTTAAATATTTTCTCAGACCCATTCTCTTTCTTTTCTTCCTCTGGGACCCCTGTAATTTGAATGTTGGTGTGTTTAATGTTGTCCCTGATGTCTCTGAGATTGTTCTCAATTGTTTTTATTCTTTATTCTGCTCCGTGGCAGTTATTTCCACCATTCTATCTTCCAGCTCACTTATTCATCCTTCAGCCTCAGTTATTCTGCTATTGATTCCTTCTAGTGTATTGTTTACTTCAGTTATTGTATTGTTCATCACTGTTTGTTTGTTCTTTAGTTCTTCTAGGCCTTTGTTAAACATCTCTTATTTCCTCAATCTGTGCCTTCAATTTCTGATATTTGGATTGTCTTTACTATCATTAATCTGGATTCTTTTTCAGGTACGTTGCCTATTTCCTCTTTATTTTTTTAACTTTCCCTTTCATTTTTAACATTTTTATTCAATTACCATTTTGTGTATTGTTTTCTTTTTTTAACTTTTTAAAATTTAATTTTATTTATTTTTTTATACAGCAGGTTCTTATTAGTCATAAATTTTATACCCATCAGTGTATACATGTCAATCCCAGTCGCCCAATTCATCACACCACAAACCCCAACCCCCTGCGGCTTTCCCGCCTTGGTGTCCATACGTTTGTTCTCTATATCTGTGTCTCAATTTCTGCCCCACAAACCAGTGTATCTGTACCATTTTTCTAGGTTCCATACACATGTATTAATATATGATATTTGTTTTTCTCTTTCTGACTTACTTCACTCTGTATGACAGTCTCTAGATCGATCCATCCACGTCTCAAAAAATGACCCAATTTCTTTACTTTTTATGGCTGAGTAATATTCCATTGTATATATGTACCACATCTTCTTTATCCATTCATCTGTCAATGGGCATTTAGGTTGCTTCCATGACCTGGCTATTGTAAAGAGTGCTGCAATGAACATTGGGGTGCATGTGTCTTTGAATTATGGTTTTCTCTGGGTATATGCCCAGTAGTGGGATTGTTAGATCATATGGTAATTCTATTTTTAGTTTTTTAAGGAACCTCCATACTGTTCTCTATAGTGGCTGTATCAATTTACATTCCCACCAACAGTGCAAGAGGTTTCCCTTTTCTCCACAACCTCCCAGCATTTGTTGTTTGTAGATTTTCTGATGATGCCCATTCTAACTGGTGTGAGGTAATAACCTCATTGTAGTTTTGATTTGCATTTCTCTAATAATTAGTGATGTTGAGCAGCTTTTCATGTGCTTCTGGGCCATCTGTATGTTTCCTTTGGAAAAATGTCTATTTAGGTCTTCTGCCCATTTTTGGAACGGGTTTTTGTTTTTTTTATTGAGCTACATGAGCTGTTTATATATTTTGGAGATTAATCCTTTGTCCGTTGATTCATTTGCAAATATTTTCTCCCATTCTGAGGGTTGTCTTTTCATCTTGTTTATGGTTTCCTTTGCTGTGCAAAAGCTTTGAAGTTTCATTAGGTCCCATTTGTTTATTTTTATTTTTATTTCCATTACTCTAGGAGGTGGATCAAAAAGGATCTTGCTGTGATTTATGTGAAAGAGTGTTCTTCCTATGTTTTCCTCTAAGAGTTTTATACTGTCCAGTCTTACATTTAGGTCTCAAATCCATTTTGAGTTTATTTTTGTGTATGGTGTTAGGGAGTGTTCTAATTTCATTCCTTTACATGTAGCTGTCCAGTTTTCCCAGCACTACTTATTGAAGAGACTGTCTTTTCTCCATTGTATATCCTTGCCACCTTTGTCATAGATTAGTTGGCCATAGGTGCGTGGGTTTATCTCTGGGCTTTCTATCTTGTTTCATTGATCTATGTTTCTGTTTTTGTGCCAGTACCATATTGTCTTGATTACTGTAGCTTTATAGTATTGTCTGAAGTCAGGGAATCTGATTCCTCCCCCTCCGTTTTTTTCCCTCAAGACTGCTTTGGCTATTCGGGGTCTTTTGTATCTCCATACAAATTTTAAGATTTTTGTTCTAGTTCTGTAAAAAATGCCATTGGTAATTTAATAAATATTGCACTGAATCTGTAGATTGCTTTGGGTAGTATAGTCATTTTCATAATATTGATTCTTCCAATCCAAGAACATGGTATATCTCTCCATCTGTTGGTATCATCTTTAATTTCTTTCATCAGTGTCTTTTAGTTTTCTGCATACAGGTCTTTTGCCTCCCCAGGTAGGTTTATTCCTAGGTATTTTATTATTTTTGTTGCAATGGTAAATGGGAATGTTTCCTTAATTTCTCTTACAGATTTTTCATCATTAGTGTTTAGGAATGCAAGAGATTTCTGTGCATTAACTTTGTATCCTGCATCTTTATTAAATTAATTGATTAGCTCTAGTAGTTTTCTGGTGGCATCTTTAAGATTCTCTATGTATAGTATTATGTCATCTGCAAACTAACATATTTTTTTGTTGTCTCTTTTTTTTTTTGATGGGTGAGGCTGTGTTCTTGTCTTACTGGTTGTTTTGTCTGAGGCATCCAGCTGGGGTTTGCAGGCACTTGGGTAGAGCTGTGTCTTCATGCTGAGATGTTAATCTCCAGGAGACCTCACTCCGATTAATATTCCCTGGTATCTGAGGTTCTCTGTTAGTCCAGTGGTTTTGTCTTGGTGCTCCCACCACAGGAGCTCAGGCCCGACCCATGTCTGTGTACCTAGATCCCACAACCCACACAGCAAGGAAAAAAAAAAAAAAAAAGAGCCAAACAATAACAAAGGATAAAAAATAAATTAAAATTAGAAAAATAAAAATTATATTAGAAAAAATAAAAATATAAATGAAACAAGAACAACAATGTAAAACAGAACCACAATAGCAAAGAAAAAAATAAGGGGCTGGAAAAGGCCTTGGCTGTGTGGGACTGTCTTAGATGGTGATGGGGCTTAAGTGGGGGCAGTACCTAGGCGGGGGCGGGGCCTAGGCTCAGGATCCTCGTGGCTGGAAAATGCAGTAGGGCAGGACTTAGTCAGGGGCAAATTTTAGGCGGTGGGGGTTGTCTAGGCTCAGGACCCAGGCAGGCAGATAAGGGCTTAGGGGTTGTCAGGCAGGGCTTTGGCTCAGAGTGGCTGAAGGGGACCTCAGCGTGGGGAGTATCGGTTCCAGGACCCCAGGATCACTGGGACCTGAGTGGGTGGGGGAAATGCCTGCTGAGTTCCCTTCTGATCCTCTGATCCTCCAAACGTCTCTTCCTGTCCCTGTTGATCTCCTAGTGGTGAGTGGGCCCCTCTGGGTGTGGGAAGCCCTCCCCTCCCCCAGCTTCCCCCCAGGGGCTCTGGTTCCATCCCTCCTCCTCTTCTCCTCCTCCTCGCTCTTCCCCATGTCCTACCTGTTGCTTAGGGTTTCTTCCTGTCCCCTTAAGTGTCCGAGGTCCCCCACCAGTGCCTGGTAGGTACCCTAGTTGTGAGGATATGGGAACTCCGTGTCCTCCTACTCCCCAAAAAATCTTTCCTTGACAGAAATCCAGAATTCTTGGGAGCTCAGTGACCCAACAATCCTACCAGGTCCCTTTCTAGGCCTTATTGTCATTCACATTTAAAAATGGCTTCTCTTCTAGCCAGAACCTGTAACTTGGAATATCAATACAATATTTTATGGATGCATTATAATAAATAATGAGGGGTAAATACAAGCACAGAACTACCCTTCAAAGACCACAGGGTATAGGTAAACAAGTTGACTTACAGAAAGAGAGAAAAATGGATATTAAAAGAGAGAATTTCTCAATGAAATGTGATCATAAGACCAGAATCACCAACTTTATATTACTGAATGAAGCCAACATTTCCTAACTAACTGTGTATATATTTTTAAAGCAGTATAATTAAGAAATAAAGCATGAAAATAATGTAGAACTATCACTGTTGAAACGATCTTCCTTTTTTTTTAAAAAAAAATTACAGAATTCTTTTGTACAATTTGTTTCATAAAGTTGACTAAATCATGTTGAAAGCAAAGCATATCATAAGTACTTTGAGCTTCTATTATGTTTCCTATTCTTGGATAGACAATAGAGTAAATAAAAGAGGAATAAAGGTATTTTCTTTGCTGTGCAGGAATTTGCTGTCTTGGAAAGAAAATAAATCTATAAAACAAGGCAGGGTAGCATCAAATGTTAGAGTTTTCAGAATAGCCTTCAAATGCTCAGCATTTTACATTTGTTGGGAGTCATATTTATCTCAAATACCTTTCAAGGTCTTAGAAAAACACTAAGGTAGGAATGATGTTACTGTGGTGTTGTATCAAAATGTACCAGTCTGCCTCTATTCAAGGACAGGTACAATATGGCCCCTACAGCTATAAGCCCAGGCTCCTAAGAGGATCACACAGTTCCTTTCCACCATTTGCATCTAAAAGTATCCATTCTGAAATATGTTGATTTGGGAGATTCATGCAATCATCTGACTTAAAAAATTGCAAATGTTTTTCATTTCCAGTGGCCTTTTAGAAAAGAATATCAGCTGAAAATTCTTTTTTTTTTTTTTAACTGAAAATTATTTTCATCCTATCTCCAGCAATTTTACTCACTATATCTAACTCTGATGGGAACCCCCAAGATGTGGTGTGAATGGAAACTTGACTTAGCTACATTATCATCTGTCTTTATGTCCCTTGTTCAGAAAAAGAAGGGATTTATACCAGACAATATCTAAATTCCCTTCCTAATCAAAATTTCTCTCTTAAAATATCATGTATTTGGGGCTTTCTCCAAATGTCTTAATGTTTTTTCATGTTTTTTTCATCCATTAATGTATTTTATAGTTATGGATATTCTCATCCTTCCCTATCTCTTAGACATAAAATTCTGAAAGATAGAAGAAGATATCAAGTGTGGTAACAAACTAACCATTCAGAGTTCAAAATAACACTAAAGCATAAATCCAAATTCAAAACTCAAAAGGACTCTGTTTTTTAAATGAATAAGACAGAAGCAGTCAACCTAACATCTATCTATCTATCTATCTGTCTATCTATCTACCTATATGACATACATACACACATCTTATGATTCTTACTTGCCTATATAAGAAAATTAACATTTTAAAAAATCTGAAGCAATTTGTTATTAAATATTTGGGTCCCCATCCCCTAGTTTTCTGGTCATCTGTCTTCTTAACCTTCTCCCATATTTTTCAGCACATATACTCATTTCCTTAAATTTTTCCTTCCATTTAATGACATCATGCATGATCTACCAGTCTTTCATGCTAGAAATGTTCTAGTTTACTTTGATTACTTACTTTCTTGTTCGATTGCCATCAGATTCCACTGATTTTAGATCAAATCATCATTATCAGTGAAATCTTCTATATTCATAAGTAAATTCCACTACTAAGTAGTTCTAGGCCTTGCTAAATTGCTTAACTTCTCAGTGCACTGGCTTCCTCACCTCTAAAATGGGGAAGGTTGTAGTATCTTTTCCATTAGATTAGGATGAAGAAAAGATGAGATGATGCAATAATATAGTTAGCAATGTCCCTGGCACATATTAAGGTCAATGCTAGCTATGATCATGTTACCATCATTTGCTGGACTATTTAAAATACCTTCCTTTATCATCTTCTTGGGATCAGTGTTTGAATTGCAACTTTTCTTCCTGAGGGAAACCAGAATTATCTTTATAAAATCAGTTTCTAATCAGCTACTATGATTTAAAACATTCAGCACTTTCCATTGTGTATAGAATAAACACTAGACTCCTGACCAAGGTGTAGAGACTAATGGAAATGATGGAAACTAATGTTCCAACCTTATCTTCAGGTAATAGTCAACTTTGCACCATAGATGATGTTGACTTGGACACATGACAGGCAAGACTCATGGTCTCTAAGGAACCCACACCCTGTGCTGTGACAGCACTGAGTCCTGATGTACG
Source organism: Balaenoptera acutorostrata (assembly GCF_949987535.1). Taxonomy (NCBI): domain Eukaryota; kingdom Metazoa; phylum Chordata; class Mammalia; order Artiodactyla; family Balaenopteridae; genus Balaenoptera; species Balaenoptera acutorostrata. Next base: position 34,890,661 of record NC_080076.1, on the reverse strand, counting down.
TTCTTGCCTCTGCTTTTTGCTCAGTCTTCCTTCTGTTTATAACATCTACTTGCCTCCTTTATATGTCTAGTGAATGTGAATTTGTCCTTCTAATGAGTTCCACTTATTCCACCATTCCTTCTTTCCACCTATGCATGTGGCCTCTTCATTTTGAAGTCTTTCCTATGATCCAAGTGTATGCAGTCTTTTGCCTATTAATGTTCCCACAACACTTTATGTATGTTTTTATTTTATTTTCACACAAACACACTGTATTTTATTTTTACAAGAGATAAATAGACTGACACCAAGCATTGTAAATAGATGACCACTACAAAAGCAACAATGATTGCAATTACAAAACACGAAACACACTCATACTATGTCATAATATTGACATTCAGTCCAGTAATCCTCCACTGTTTATTTATGTTTTTAATATGACACTGAACACACTGAAATGTTCTTGGTTGGTTATTTATGTATATGCTCACCACCCTCCACTCGGCATTATAAAGTCACTGAGAACAATGGGCTTGGCTAAGAGTGGGGTGAGAGTTGGGAGGGGATGGATCTAGGCTAAATACTGTTCCAAGTGTTTTACTTATGCTCTCATTTAATCCTTATCATGAGGCTATAAGGATAAATGAGCCTGAAGTAACTTTAGGAGGCAAAGTTACTTGCCACAATTATGGACTTTAAAAATGCAACATAGCTCTCAACTGAGGGTAATTGTGCTTTCAAAATCACTGAATGTACTAAACAAGTAAATATAGCTGTCTTTTGTTTTAATATGGAGAATTTTGTTTATTTTTCTCTATTTTTTCCAGCCTTATTGAGATATAATTGACATTCCATCTATAGATTCAATACAATTCTATAAAAATTCCAATAATATTTTTTACAGAAACTGAAAAAAATTCTAAAATTTGTATGAAACCACAAAAGACCCTGAATAGCCAGTGCAATCCTGAGAAAAAAGAGCTGGAGGCATCATATGTTCTGATTTAAAACTATATTACAAAGCTATAGTCATAAAAATATAGTTTATTTTTATGGTACTGTCATAAAAATAGACACACAGATCAATGGCACAGAATCAAGAGCCCAGAAAAAACCCTCACATATGTGGTCAATTAATATTTGATAAGGGAGCCAAGATTATTCAAATAAGAAAAGATAGTCTCCAATAAATGGTGTTGGGAAAACTGAATAAAAAGGTCTTTTGGATGATTCACATCCCTATTTGTCTCCACCAAGAATTGGCCTTTTTATCCTGATGAAAACTTACGTTTAGAGTAACGCTCTGAACAGGGCAATGTTTTTCTATATAATCCCCAGAGGTCCAAGATTGCATATATCTTGGCTCTGGACTACTTTGGGAAAGAAGTTAAAAATCTTTTATCATTAACCCCCTTTAACCAGAGAAGTTATACTTTTGTTTGTCGTATAGATTGAGGTTCCTTGGGGTTTAAAAAAAAACAAACTAAGCAGCTTAAAATGTTTAAAATTTGCTGATCTACAGCATCTTTAAACCTCATCATATTCCCCAGAGTAAACTTTCACCAAAAGCCACCTACAAATAAGCGGTAGTTCAATTTTTACTTTAGTTCAAATTTAATTTGTCATGCCAAACTATTGTGAAAAGCAGAGAGGATAAAATCAAAGTGTTGCAGGATGAAGAACTTTTCCAAATTCCAGTTTCACTGCAGGTTGGCCTTGGAGCTCTGAAAACGATATCTGCAGGGCTGAGAGGAAGAAAACTCATTCACCCAGACCACAATTTTGATTTGGGAGATAACTGCATCTCAAACCCATGGCTTTCTCCCAAGCGGGGCCACAACTGAATGCAGCCCTTGTAGCTTTCATGATGGAGAGGACCCACTCTCTGGTTCCATTTTTATGGTTTCCACTCCCTTTGCTGTGGAGATTTTTTCTCCTTAATAAATCTGAATAAGCGTGCTGTTTCCCTTCCTTGATCTGAGGCTTGATTCAGAAAGGAATTTTTCCTGTCTATGGGGCTGAGCTGCCCTGCAGACAGTGTCAGTAGGAAAGGTCACCTGCTGATACCCTGCTGAGAAGCTAGTTCATCAGACCAAAATGTGTTCAGCCCCTCCTCAGGGACAGAGACATTGAAGTTAAAAGCTACAGATGTGAAGAGATGGCAGTGAGCATGTTGGGCTTTCAAAAGAGCTCTGGCTGGGGATGAAAATCCTGCCTATGGTGACAGAATTTATTTTCTGAGCAAAAGGAGTTTTTAAAGACTAATAGAAAAGGAAATTGGAGTTGAAACTCCCCTGCCTCTATAATCCAACCCTATCTTACATGTCTAACCTTATTTTTCTTAATGTGTATCCTCATCTCTGATCTTTGCCCTGAGAGTCTGTATACATTTCATTCCTGTTTGAAGGGCCCTCACTCCTCCAACCTTTCTACCAGTAAGCTAAAGACTTGGTGGATATTTGTGCCTTGATTTTGTTGTTGGTGTTTTTTTGTTTTGTTTTGTTTTTTGCTTTCAGAGGCAAGGTTATTGATTTGTTCTGCTTTTAAACATCTACCTTCTTCAAGTCTTTCCTTTATTATTAATATTATAGTTTATGCTTTAATGTGAATGTTTATGGAGTCATATGGCCTAGGAGAGATGAAACTACATAGTTCATGAAGTTCATATTGTAGGACCCACTAGGTCCCTAAGTTGCAAATATAGCTGATAATGCACAATTGCTTGTTTGTTCCAGAGAACTGGCAGTTTATAGAATCTTCTTGTCAGAAGTGGAAGAGACAGTTATTATTTTTCCAGCTCCCTGAGATGATTAATGAATAAACTCTTTTGTATTTGAAAAAAGACTATCTTCCCTTTGAAAAAAGACTATCTTCCCTTTATTAGTGGGTGCAGATTTTGCTCTTTTCTATGGCTGTATAATCTTCCATTGTGTATGTATACCACAATTTCTTTATTCATTCATCCACTGATAGAAACATATGTTGTTTCCATATTTTGGTTATTGTAAACAATGCTGCAATGAACGTGGGGGTGCATATATCATTTAGAGTTAGTGTCTTTGCTTTATTCAAATAAATGCTCAGAAGTGGAATTGCTGGATCATATGGTAGTTTTAGTCTTACTTATTTGAGGAACCTCCATATTGTCTTCCATAGTTACTGCACCAATTACATCTCCACCAACAGTGCACAAGCATTCTCTTTTCTCTACATCTTCACCAACACTTGTTATCTCTTACCTATTTGATACTAGTCATTCTAACAGGTGTGAGGTGATATCTCATTGTGGTTTGATTTGTATTTATCTGATGATTAACTATGTAGAGCATCTTTTCTTGTACCTGTTGGCCATCTGTATATCTTCTTTGGAAAAATGTCTATTCAGATCCTCTGCCTATTTTTAAATTGGATTGTTTGGTTTTTGCTATTAAGTTGCATGAGTTATTTCTATATTTTGGATATTAGCCTCTTATCAGATATACAAAAATTCTCCCATTCAGTAGGTTGTCTTTTCATTTTGTTGATGGTTTTCTTCAAGGTGCAGAAGCTATTTAGTTTTATGTAGTCCTACTTGTTTATTTTTGTTTTTTCAGATTTGAGTTGATTTTCTAATAATGGAGATGGTTAAATGTCTATTAAGGAAACCTCAGTCTCTCACCCAGTTCTTTATGTAATCAATACCTTAAATTTAACTGAGTGATTGGAATTTGCCAAAAATGGGCAAAAGTAGAGAGGGGTATAGTGATGAATCTGAACCAAATTTGGTTAGGGTTCCAACAATAAACATTCAGAGAAAGTCTCCACAGATAAATAGTGAACACCAAGGACTTTGAGGCGCATGCAACATGGACTCAGTCAGAATGATTGGTGTTGCCAGCAGGACTCATGTTCTTGGAAGAAGGCATGAGAACAAGGATGGGGTCCAGTTCCAAAGAAGTGAGGGTACATTTAGGGCCTCACAATAAGTATATATGCCCAGGGTAATGAAACAGAGACACGCTTTTTAGGACTAAAGTATAGGAAAGATAGTCATCACGTTAGGAGTTCCCACATACTCACTACTTCTTCATATGTTGGCATTATGCAGTCCTAGAGAATACACGGTACAGTGACATATTTAATCTCACAGAAAAGAAAAATATTACAATTTGACTTTGATTAAACTAGTATTTCCTAGACTTATCTATAGCCATGGATGCTGTGTGTGTGTGTGTGTGTGTGTGTGAGAGAGAGAGAGAGAGAGATAAATATTAACAGCTCATAAAATTAGTATGCAACTGAGTATATTATGGAAATGCTGATCTAGAAGATCTGTGTTTTACCTGCATTGTGGTCCGGACCTAAAATTCTCACCCCTTAAGGGGGTCTGAAAGGCTTCAGCTATGGAGATTGCAGTGCTCAAGGCGCAAGAGACTTGTTACATAACTTGAGTTAAAGTTCACATATAAGGTGTTGGCATACACTAAGAAAATATGAATAAGGGAATTAAAGGGTGATGGAGAGAAGGCAATATTTCTCTATTAATACACTGAGTGGGTAAAGTTAGCAATTATAGCTGGATGTTGTAGGAAAGAGGAAACATGATTTTGAGCATGGAATGATGAGTATAAAATTGTACCAAAGGATGATCCACTTGTAATGCCACATAGGATGGACTGGAAGAATAGGAGGTGGGAGGTTGAGCAGCTAAATGACATACTATTGCACTTATGAAGCATGGGATGATATTGGTCTAAACTTAGGTGATCATATTGTGAGTGGAACTGAATATAAGAAGGAATGAATATAAGGCCGGATATTTTATCTATCATGACAGTTGAAAGAAAAAGAGAAATTAAAGATTATTTTGAAATTTAGAGCCCCAGTGATGGGAGAATTGTGGAGGTTCTCTAACAGAAATGATACTGTTCAATGGGCTACCAGCACATGAAAAGTCATATGTAAGGGATAAAAGGGTTGGTGGTGGGAACTTCTGTAAGAAGATCAGCAGAGATAAATAAGAATCTTATTAAATAAGTTCAGCATCACAAGCAAAATTAAATGTGTGTGCCATCTACATAAAAATCGCTTATAAATGATATTTGTTGGTCTAGATTTTTCAAGTTTATTTTTTTCTATGACAAATTATTTGTGTTGGCCATATGTCTATATCATGGAGTGAGAACTTCAGTCAGCTTCTTCTTTTGTATTTTAAAGTAAATATCTTTTACTTTTACATCTTGGTAAAGGCCAAAGAAGAAATTTGGAAATTGTTTTCAGAAACTTCCTTGTACTTTTCTGGGGGTATGGTTTCAAACATTTTAAAGAAATGTGCCATCTTACAGATCTTTAAACAACTAATGATTTTTTTATATAATTACATCCTACTTGCATAATTAATAAACTTAAAACTTATGAATATAACAAATTAGATTTTCCCAAATATTCAAACATTGATTGAGAACATAATTGTTCCAAATTTTAGTACATCAGATTGTCTTAAATGCTTTAAACTGCTTAAAATATTTTAAAAATTACTAGATAAAATATTTGAAAACCAATTTTAGAAGTGATAGTGGAAATATAGCCATTTGATTTATTTGTCACAGAGTTTTGACAAGAGGGGTGTCTATCAGATGAGTGGGGATTCTGTTCTACTGAAATACGTAGGGGCTTTCCAGGCATTGGCCAGAAAATCTGCACTCCAAGGCCTTCTCCACACTGATAGTAGGCTCCTGAGGATATATTAAGTGGAACTTGTGCAATAAGAAGTCCCAAGAGTAGGGTGAAGATTTTTTTTGAATTGAATTTAGTCAAATAATTGGCTAGTTAAGAGTTAACTTTTTCTGGACTGCTAAATATCTGATTATTTGCAGGTATACAGGTATTTAATTTTTTGTTAAAAGCAAATGGTCATTTGATTCACAGTTATTTAATTTATTTTTTTCCAGTTTTATTAAGATATAATTGACATATAGCACTATATAAATTTAAGGTGTACAGCATGATTTGGCTTATGTACATCATGAAATGATTATCACAATAAGTTTAGTGACCATCCTTCATCTCATATAGATATAAAATTAAGGAAATAGAAAAAATATGTTTTCCTTGTGAGGAGAATTCTTAGGATTTATTCTCTTAACAACTTTCACATATAACATACACCAGTGTTAATTATATTTATCAGGTTTTACATTACATCCCTAATACTTATTTATCTTATAACTGGAAGTTTGTACCTTTTGACTACCTTCCTCCAAGTCCCCCTCCCCCCACCTCTGGTAACCACAAATCTGATCTCTATTTTTTTTTTTAATATATCCTTACTGGAGTATAATTGCTTTACAAAGTTGTGTTAGTTTCTGCTGTACAACAAAGTGAATCAGCTATATGTATACGCATATCCTCATATCCCCTCCCTCTTAAGCCCCCTTCCAAACTTCCCTACCCCACACCTCTAGGTTGTCACAAAGCATCGAGTTGATCTCCCTGTGCTATGCAGCAGCTTCCTACTAGCCGTCTATTTTACATTTGGTAGTGCATATATGTCAATGTTACTCTCTCACTTCTCCCAGATTCCGCCTCCCCCACTGTGTCCTCGAGTCCATTCTCTACGTCTGCGTCTTTATTCCTGCCCTGACACTAGGTTCATCAGTACCGTTTTTTTGATTCCACATATGTGTGTTAGCATACGGTATTTGTTTTTCTCTTTCTAACTTACTTCACTCTGTATGACAGATTCTAGGTCCATTCACCTCATTACAAATAACTCAATTTCACCCTTATTATGGCTGAGTAATATTCCATTGTATATATGTGCCACATCTTCTTTATCCATTCATCTGTTGATGGATATTTAGGTTGCTTCTATGTACTGGCTATTGTAAATAGTGTTGCAATCAACATTCTGGTACATGTCTCTTTTTGAAATATGGTTTTCTCAGGGTATATGCCCAGTAGTGGATTGCTGGCTCATATGGTAGTTCTATTTAGTTTCTTAGGGAACCTCCATACTGTTCTCCATAGTGGCTGTATCAATGTATATTCTCACCAACAGTGCAGGAGGGTTCCCTTTTCTCCACACCCCCTCCAGCATTTATATTTTCTAGATTTTTTGATGATGGCCATTCTGACCAGTGTGAGGTGATACCTCATTGTGGTTTTGAATTGCATTTTTCTAATGATTATTGATGTTGAGCACCTTTTCATATGCCTCTTGGACATCAGTATGTCTTCTTTGGAGAAATGTCTATTTAGGTCTTCTGCCCATTTTTTAACTGGATTGTTTGGGTTTTTTTGATATTGCGCTTCATGAGCTGCTTGTATATTTGGAGATAAATCCTTTGTCAGTTGCTTCATTTGCAAATATTTTCTCCCATTCTGAGGGTTGTCTTTTCATCTTATTTATCATTTCCTTTGCTGTGCAAAAGCTTTTAAGTTTCATTAGGTCCCATATGTTTATTTTTGTTTTTAATTCCATTACTCTAGGAGGTGGGTCAGAAAGGACTTTGCTGTGATTTATGTCATAGAGTGATCTGCCTATGTTTTCCTGTAAGAGTTTTATAATGTCTGGCCTTACATTTAGGTCTTTAATCCATTTTGAGTTTATTTTCATGTATGGTGTTAGGTGGTGTTCTAATTTCATTCTTTTACATGTAGCTATCCAGTTTTCCCAGCACCACTTATTAAAGAGGCTGTCTTTTCTCCATTGTACATTCTTGCCTCTTTTGTCAAAGATAAGGTGACCATATATGCGTGGGTTTATCTCTGGGCTTTCTATCCTGTTCCACTGATCTATATTTCTATTTTTGTGCCAGTACCGCACTGTCTTGATTACTGTAGTTTTGTAGTGTGGTCTGAAGTCAGGGAGCCTGATTCCTCCAGCTCTGTTTTTCTTTCTCAAGATTGCTTTGGTTCTTAGGGGTCTTTTGTGTTTCCATACAAATTGTAAAAATTTTTGTTCTAGTTCTGTAAAAAATGCCATTGGTAACTTGATAGGGATTGCATTGAATCTGTAGGTTGCATTGGGTAGTATAGTCATTTTCACAATGTTGATTTTTCCAATCCAAGGACATGGTATATCTCTCCATCTATTTGTATCATCTTTGATTTCTTTCATCAGTGTCTTATAATTTTCTGCATACAGGTCTTTTGCATCCTTAGGTAGGTTTATTCCTAGATATTTTATTATTTTTGTTGCAGTGGTAAATGGGAGTATTTCCTTAATTTCTCTTTCAGATTTTTCATCATTAGTGTATAGGAATGAAAGAGATTTCTGTGCATTAATTTTGTATCCTGCTACTTTACCAAATTCATTGATTAGCTCTAATAGTTTTCTGGTGACATCTTTAGGATTTTCTATGTATAGTATCATGTCATCTGCAAACAGTGACAGTTTTACCTCTTCTTTTCCAATTTGGATTCCTTTTCTTTCTTTTTCTTCTCTGATTGCCATGGCTAAAACTTCCAAAACTATGTTGAGTAATGGTGGTGAGTGTTGGCACCCTTTTCTTCTTCCTGATTTTAGAGGAAATACTTTCAGTTTTGCACCATGGAGAATAATGTTTGCTGTGGGTTTGTCATATATGGCTTTTATTATGTTGGGGTAGGTTTCCTCTTTAGCCTCTTTCTGGAGGGTTTTTATCATAAATGGGTGTTGAATTTTGTCTAAAGCTTTTCTACATCTATTGAGATTATCAAATGGTTTTTATCCATCAATTTGTTAATATGGTGTATCACATTGATTGCATATATTGAAGAATCCTTGCATTCCTAGGATAAACCCCACTTGATCATGGTGTTTGATCCTTTTAATGTGCTGTTGGATTCTGCTTGCTAGCATTTTTTTGAGGGTTTTTGCATCTATGTTCATGAGTGACATTGGCCTGTAGTTTTCTTACTTTGTCACATCTTTGTCTGGTTTTGGTGTCAGGGTGATGCTGGCCTTGTAGAATGTGTTTGGGAGTGTTCCTCCCTCTGCTATATTTTGGAAGAGTTTGAGTAGGATAGGTGTTAGCTCTTCTCTAAATGTTTGATAGAATTTGCCTATGAAGCCACGTGGCTCTGGGCTTTTGTTTGTTGGAAGATTTTTTTTTTTTTTTAAGAAATTCGCGTTCTTTTATTTATTTATTTATTTATAACTGTGTTGAGTCTTCGTTTCTGTGCGAGGGCTCTCTCCAGTTGCGGCAAGTGGGGACCACTCTTCATCGCGGTGCGCGTGCCTCTCACCATCGCGGCCTCTCTTGTTGCGGAGCACAGGCTCCAGACACGCAGGCTCAGTAATTGTGGCTCACGGGTCCAGTTGCTCCGTGGCATGTGGGATCTTCCCACACCAGGGCTCGAACCCGTGTCCCCTGCATTGGCAGGCAGATTCTCAACCACTGTGCCACCAGGGAAGCCCTTTTGGAAGATTTTTAATCACAGTTTCAATTTCAGTACTTGTGATTAGTCTGTTCATATTTTCTATTCCTTCCTGGTTCAGTCTTGGAAGGTTGTACTTTGCTAAGAAATTGTCCATTTCTTCCAGGTTGTCCATTTTTTTAGCATATAATTGCTTGTAGTAGTCTCTCATGATCCTTTGTATTTCTGTGGTGTCAGTTGTTACTTCTCCTTTTTCATTTCTAAATCCGTTGGTTTGAATCTTCTCCTTTTTTCCTGATGAGTCTGGCTAATGGTTTATCAATTTTGCTTATCTCTTCAAAGAACCAGCTTTTAGTTTTATTGATCTTTGTTATTATTTTCTTTATTATTTTTCATTTATTTCTTATCTAATCTTCAAGATTTCTTTTCTTCTGCTAACTTTAGGGGTTTTTTGTTCTTCTTTCTCTAATTGCTTTAGGTGTAAGGTTAGGTTGTTTATTTGATATTTTTCTTATTTCTTAAGATAGGATTTTATTGCTATATACTTCCCTCTGAGAACTGCTTTTGCTGCATCCCATAGGTTTTGGGTTGTCGTGTTTTCATTGTCATTTGTTTCTAGGTATTTTTGATTTCCTCTTTGATTTCTTCAGTGATCTCTTGGTTATTTAGTAGCATATTGTTTAGCCTCCATGTGGTTGTATTTTTTACAGTTTTTTTTCCTGTAATTGATATCTAGTCTCATAGTGTTGTGGTCAGAAAAGATGCTTGATATGATTTCAATTTTCTTTAATTTACTTAGGATTGAGTTGTGACCCTAGATGTGGTCTATCCTGGAGAATGTTCTGTGGGTACCTGAGCAGAAAGTGTATTCTGTTGTTTTTGGATGGAATGTCTTATAAATATCAGTTAGGTCCATCTGGTCTAATGTGTCATTTAAAGCTTGTGTTTCCTTATTTATTTTCCATTTGAATGATCTGTCCATTGGTGTAAGTGGGATGTTAAAGTTGCCTACTATTTTTGTGTTACTTTTGATTTCTCCTTTTATGGCTGTTAGCATTTGCCTTATGTGTTGAGGTATTCCTGTGTTGGGTCAATAGATATTGACAACTGTTTTATCTTCTTCTGGGATTGATCCCTTGATCATTATGTAGTGTTCTTCCTTGTCTCTTGCAATAGTCTTTATTTTCAAGTTTATTTTGTCCGATATGAGAATTGCTACTCCAGTTTTCTTTTGATTTCCATTTGCATGGAATATCTTTTTACATCCCCTCACTTTCAGTCTGTATGTGTCCCTAGGTCTGAAGTGCATCTCTTGTAGACAGCATATATATAGGTCTTGTTTTTGTATCAATTCAGGCAGTTTGTGTCTTCTGGTTTGAGCATGTAATCCATTTACATTCAAGGTTATTATTAATATGTATATTCCTGTTACCATTTTCTTAGTTGTTTTGGGTTGTTTTTGTAGGTGTTTTCCTTCTCTTGTGTTTCCTGCCTAGCAAATTTCCTGTAGCATTTGTTGTAAAGCTGGTTTGGTGGTGCTGAATTCTCTTAACTTTTGTTTGTCTGTGAAGTTTTTATATTTCCTCGTCAAATCTGAATGAGATCCTTGCTGAGTAGAGTGGTCTTGGTTGTAGGTTTTTCCCTTTTATCACTTTAAATATATATTGTAATTCCCTTCTGGTCTGTAGAGTTATTGCTGAAAGATCAGTTGTTAACCTTATGGGGATTCCTTTGTATGTTAGTTGTTGCTTTTCCCTTGTTGCTTTTAACATTTTTTTCTCTGTGTTTTATTTTTGTTAGTTTGATTAATATGTGTCTTGGCATGTTTCTCCTTGGGTTTATCCTGTATGGGACTCACTCTTCTTCCTGGACATGATTGACTATTTCCTTTCCCATGCTGGGGAAGTTTTCAACTATAATCTCTTCAAATATTTTCTCAGACCATCTCTTTTTTTTCTTCTTCTTCTTGAATGCCTGTAATTCGAATGTTGGTGCACTTAGTGTTGTCCCAGAGGTATCTGAGACTGTCCTCCATTCTTTTCATTCTTTTTTCTTTATTCTGCTCTGTGGCAGTTATTTTCACCATTCTATCTTCCAGCTCACTTATCTGTTCTTCTGCCTCAGTTATTCTGCTATTGATTGCTTCTAGAGTAGTTTTAATTTCAGTTATTATGTTGTTCATTACTGTTTGTTTGCTCTTTAGTCCTTCTATGTCCTTGTTAAACGTTTCTTGTATTTATTCTATTTCTGAGATTTTGGATCATCTTTACTATAATTACTCTGAATTCTGTTTCAGGTAGTTTGCCTATTTCCTCTTCATTTATTTGGTCTTGTGGGTTTTTATCCTGCTCCTTTTCCTGTAAGATATTTCTCTCTCTTCTCATTTTGTCTAATTTGCAGTATTTGTGGTCTCCTTTCCCCAGGCCACATGGTCTCAGTTCCTCTTGCTTCTGTTCTCTACCACTGGTGATGCAGTTGGTCCAGTGGCTTGTGTAGGCTTCCTGATGGCTGGTACTGGTGCCTGGTTTCTGGTGGGTGGAGCTGAGTTTTTTCCCTCTGATGAGCAGGGCCATGTCGGGTGGTATGTTTTGGGATGTCTGTGAGCTTAGTAAGACTTTAAGTAGTCTGTGTGCTGATGGGTGGGTTTGTGTTCCTGTCTTGTTGTTGTTTTGTGTGAGGCATCTAGCACAGGGAGATGCTGGGAGTTGGGTGGAGCCAGGCCTTGGATTCAGATTGAGGTCTCCATGAGAGCCCTAAGTGATTAATCTTCCCTGGTGCTAGGGATTCTCCAGTGGTCCAGAGTCCTGGACTCAATGCTCCCACCCCAGAACCTCAGGCCTGACTTCCCATTGAGGAACCAAGACCCCCAAGTCTCTCATCTCAGCAATAAAAGGGATTAAGAAAAATAAACTAACAAAACCCCAGACAAATGGTAAAAATTTAAATCAAACAAACAAAAACAGAAACAAGGAAACACACACACGCACCAAAGAAGCAAAAACAGAACCAAATAAATAAAAAAGCAAGAGACAACTACACAAACAAAAGAACCCAAGAACAAAATTTAAAAGAAAACTGACAAAACCAAAAAGCAAAACAAAGGAGAGTGCCAACTGAAGAATGGAGCAAAGAAACAAAACAAACCAACAAAAATGACAAAAAGAAAGGAAAAAGAGTAAGGGGAAAGAAGACAGAAAAGAAAAGCAATGTAGAAATAGACATAAAAAAATAAAATAGAAAATATATTAAAGAAAAGTCAAACAAAACTCCAGAGAAATGGTAAAAACAAAATCAAACAAACAAAAACAGAAACAAGGAAACACACACACATGTGAAAGGAGCAAAAACAGAACCAAATAAGACAGAAAGCAAGAGAACAACCAGACAAAAAGAAGAACTCAAAAATGAAATCAATTATGATTAAAACTAACAAAAACACATAACTTAAATACAAAACCAAAGCAGTGTGCCAACTGAAGTATAAAGCAAGGAAACAGAAGAAACCAATAAAAATGGTTAAAGAAAATTAATAACAAAATAACATAAAAATGGAAAAATCACAGAAGAACTGAAAGCAAAGTAAAAATGGAAATATATAAAAAAAGATATATTAAAGAAAAAGAAGAAAAAAACAAGGGAAAAGAACACAGCAAAACAGAAAAGCAAAGTAAAAATAGAAATATTTAAAAAACTAAAAAGTATGTTATAAAATACAGAGATCCTAAAGACTAAATTAAAAAAATTACTAAAACAACAACAAACAAACAAACAAATAAAAGAAGAAAGACAAAAAGGCAGAACCAACAACAGAATGAATGAAAACATAATAAAATTAATAGTAATAATTATGTTTCCCTAGGGTCTCTGCTGAAAGTGTCCTTGCACACACTGTGAGCCACAGCCCACCTCTGCCTCCCCAAGAAGGTCTCCTCTGCCTCTTGGCTGGTCTCTGGACCTGCTCTGTGCCTTGTGGGGACCCCTCAGACTCTGATCTGGCCCACTTCCTATGTGTACTTGCCCCCAAAGTCCACAGCTGCCAGAGCTAGACCGTTTTCATTTGTGGAAACACTCATTGTCTACTCAGATATTCCATAGAACCAGGGTCTACCTAGCTGATCATGGGGATTTAATCTGCAGCTTGTACAGCTGATGGAAAGATTTTCAATCTTCTTCCTTAGTCGCCCCACCCCTGGGGTTCAGCTTTGGTTTTATCACCACCTCTGCATGTGGTCCACCCACAGGAGTCTGTTACTGAGGTTGCCTTGGAGCTCTTGATTCTGCCCCAGTGATGAGAGGGCACAGAGGTAGTATGACTGCTTGGATTGTGGGAGCCCTGGTGACCCCAAATGTGCAGGGAAGCTGGCAATCATAGGTGCAAGAGAGATGGCCTTAGTGAGGGGATTTTCTGGTGCATGGTGTAAGGCACATGAGGGCCAGCCCTTGCTGGGCTTTTTTAAGATTATCCTGCAGCCGGTGCACTAGGGCCTACTCTGAGGGGGCTTTTTTTATTGCTTGGCAGCCAGTACCAGTGTGTGGGGAGAGAGAGCCTACAATAGTGGCTCCTCCCCTGCATGTGACTCAGCAGTAGCACCCTGCTTCCATGGCAGTCTGGTGTTCCTCTGTAGGCATTCCCTGCTGCGGATTTCTTCCCTCCCATCCCCTCAGTCTATCTCTCCACAGCCAACAGCTGTTCTTGCTCTGGGCCTGTTCTCCAATCTCCACACTCCAGCTCCCAGCCCCCTTGCATACCGCTGAACACACATCCCAGTCCGGGACACATAGGGCCATGGTACAGACCATCTGTGTATTTCTAACTCTGTCCCATCTGCCACAGATTGGCCGCTTCACTCTCTTCCAACAGCCTCAAGTGCTTCCCTTCTGTCCCAATTAATTCCCCCATCATAGAGAGCATTTCCCTGAATTCAGGAATCTCTCATCTGCTTCAGCTCCCCCACCCCAGGGTGCAGGTCTCATCCCGCTTCCTCTCCTCCTCCTTCTCCCTTCTTTTTTTCTGTCCTACCAAGTTATGCAGGGTTCTTTATAGTCCTTTCCAATGTCCAAGGTCTTCTGCTAATTTTCAGCTGGTGTTCTGTGAGAATTTTTGCATCTATAGATGTATTCCTGATACATCCGTGGAAAGAGATGAACTCCACGTCCTCCTACTCCTTCCATCTTGAATCTTCTTCAGTTATTTTAAAACATACTTGAATATGCTTAGAATGGGTCTGGGATTACAAATTGTAAAAATTATGAATAGTAAGTTAGAGAATAGTTAAAAGTCTCCCTTCCGACAGATGCATAGTTAAAATAATTTAAAGATTGAAGTTCAGTATTTATTCTGGCTTTGCTTACCACCAAAAGCCAAAGTCTATGGGATTCTTCCACATTTAGAAATTGGAAAAATTAGGAGAAACCAACAGAGGAAACAGAGGAGTAGCCAGTATAGTACCAATATGAGGTAAACCAAGAGAGAGTGATGTCTTAGGAACTAAGTGAAGAAAGTGCTTCCACAAAGAAGGAATGAGGCACTGTGACAGATGCCACAGAGAAGTTATGTAAGATGAGAACTGAGAACTGAAGATGAAATTAAGCAACATGAAGATCATTGGCAAAGTTGACAAGATCTATTTCTGTGAAGGGGTGGGGATGAAAATCGGACTGAGGATGGTTCAAGAGAATATCAAGAAGAGGAAATAAAACAATGTATAGATATCCCTTTCAAGGAGTTTTACTAAAGGAGAGAAGAGAACTCAAGCATAAAGAGAGAGATGTAGGATCAGGAGAAGGTGTTTGGTGTCATAATGAGCATGTTGAATTACTGGTGGAAATAATCCAGTAGAAGGGCAAACATTGTTGATATAGTAGAGAGAGGGAGTGATTTCAGGAGCTAAGCCCCTGAGCATCTGAGTTGGCCTAAGATAGAAAGCACAGACAATCTGCTCACTGTTTCCTCAAGGCAACATGCATGGGCACAGGTGTAGAAAGACTTGTAATTTCAAGGTGGCTATGTATGGAAGTTTTTTTCTTATTGCTTGTTTTTTTGGTTGTTTGTTTGTTTGTTTGTTTGGGTTTTCCCCCCAGTGAAATAAAGTCAACAGCTAAGATTGAGATGTGGAAATGTTATTAAAGAGATATCAGAAGAAAGAAAATATGTTAAACGATTATTTAGGGAAATGAGTCAATTCCCAACTTTACCAAACTCTTCTCTTGATCCTTTAGGCATCTCAGAGTAGTGTGCAATATCTTGCTGGCCCAGGGAAAGCCTCCTCTTTTTGTCTTTGGCTACTGTGCTATAAGGAATAACTTTTTCTTACAACAGTCTGTATAGGGGCTAGATTGAGAGATGTGGATACCCTGGGTAGGCTAGTATCTGGGTGTCCCTTCAAAATGATTTTATCTAAGTAGTGAAGGTGAGACAGAACTTTAATGCATCATATAAATTGGCTCCCAGGCAGCTGGCTAGCTGATTCATTCCTTAACTGAGATCTGACCAGAATGAATGCTCATAGTGAGAGATGGTAAAAGTAGCATATTGGGCACAAGAAAGTTGGAAGTAGCAGTGGGACAGGAATCAAGTGATGTGGATTCTGGCCTGGGCCCTGTTATTACTCATCTTTCTACCTGCATAATGCGAGCAAATTACTTGTTCTTATGGGCAATTCTGTCTCATCTAGAGTTGGATTAGATCATCTTTAATAGAAGTCTAAATTCTAAAATAGGTAAGTAATTCACAGTACCTAAAGAGATTGAATAAAGGAAGAGGGAAAATAACACATCGTGGAACAATGTTGCTTATCGTTTCTATCTGAAACAAATGTTGAGATCATTTATCAGGCTGCCTGCTCAGAACACCCCTGATACACTAGCTCACTTAGCAGATCAGATCCTTTAGGTAGCTTTCAGGTGTCAATGGCCAATACCCTCTGAGATCTATCTAGCAGAAATGGGAGAGAGGAAAATCTCATCTGTCCCTATGTTATTCTTTCCCAGAAGGACAGTTTTAATCTTATATTCTTGACCTTTGCCAGATTCAGCACTCTCTGGTTTCTCTAACTATCCATGGAATTATGTATGTACATACACACACACACACATCTGTTTCCTGTACATCTGCCTCTGTCCCCTCAGTGTACCTTTCAGAGGGTATATAATACTGGTACCATTAACATGTTACACTGTAATGAATTGGATTGAATTTATTAGAATTCATAATGTTCCTCAGGACCAGGCATGTTCTGGTTAATGAGCAATAGTAACATAAGTGACCTTGTGAGACCCTAGCACAAGTAGAAATTAAATGTGTGCCACTTGACATGGATTTTTGCCACTGAGCCATATTTTATATCTTGACTGGATCAAAATGAGTGTCCTGCCTAATAGTCCAGGTAAAGATTCTGTGTTAATGTACCCTTTTCCTTATGCCCCATCCTACCCAAACACAATGATTCTTGAACAACACATTTTAGCAAATAAGAGAATAGACTATCTTCAATTGTTTGGGCATTCAGGAGAATGTTGGTAAAGACCAATCGTGGGGGCAGGCAGAGCTAATTCCTTAGTGATTATTCTGCAAATGAACATTGGCTAAGTTACAACAGAATTAATGTAAAATTAAATATTACAGTAAGTCTATTATCAAAAGAGATCACGGTGATGAATGGCCTATTTAAATGAGACCCCCAGAAGGAATTAGAGCTGAAACCTATTAATCCCAATCAGTTTGCAAGCTTCCATTTTTATGCAGATTAAACTATATTTCAGGTTGATAAATCAGCATGACGAACTCTGTGACAAGAACCAAATTTCTTTTCCATTCTTTATTTTATTTCCATGTGGTCAGTGCCACAGCTGAGTGGATGCGGCTCAGAGAGAATATCCAGCAATCGGCAGCAATGATTAAGGCTAGAGTGGCAGATGATCGTTTGGTTCACATTGCTAGTCTGACTTCCTTTTCTTTAAGAATGACAGCCAGTGAATTTAGGCCTGACAATAATTACAGTATTATGTGTTCATTGTGTTGGCACCTCATGCTCTCTTTGTTCCTGCTGCTTTTACTTAGGAATCTACTTGTCTTTCCAAGATATTGTTGTTGTTTTTTATTCTCTTTGTTAAAGTCCTGGTGTCACTAATGTATTTTTTCCTCCATAAATTAAGCAAAATCCAATTAAATATTTCTGGAAAAATCCATGTGCTTTATGTCGAGCTTCAGATAAAACAGTTGTGAACCTAAAGCACATGAATTCTGTTATTTGCCCAATTGAAAATGGTTGACTCCAGAACATGTAATGGAATGGAATGATGGATAATGCAGCTGAGAGTAAGGGCAGCTAGTGTAGCCCTACACTATCCAGTTCTCTGGCCTTAGACAAATCACTAAAATTCAAACATATAGCACAACACATTGTTCATGATAGGCTCTCAATTAATATTTAGTATTCAGTGGAGTGAACTTAACTTCTCTGATCCCAGACTTCTTTCTAAACTAGGCAACATATCTTGCATGGATGGAAAAGTGTGACAACTGCAATTGGCCTACTTGCCTTGGAAAATAAGCCTGTTTGCTCTCAGTGGTGTCAATAAATGTTCTGGATGGACAGCTACTTGGCTAAATTCAATATAATTTAGTGTTTTAAAGTTTTTGAAAATGTTTTTATCTCTCCAATAGCTGGGTATTCCTTGCAGACTAAGAAGAGTAAGAATCCTTATTTGCTGATGAGGAAGCACAAGGGCAGAGATGAGTGGATTCTCCAAAGTGACAGTTGATCCTTACACCCTCAGGACTAGATCTCAGATCTCCCATGACTAGAACCACATTCTGTCCTGCACCACTAGTAACACAAATTGTAACTGTTTCCTTGCACAACAACTTAGAGGGTGATACTATTTCATGAAAAACAAAAACAAAAACAATAGAACATGACCAAGCAGAATTACCCTGTAGGTCTGAAGGTCATGGACACCTGGAAGTTGAAATCCAGGTTTGCCATGGTGCCCCTCACCTCATTGTTGCTTGACTGCACTCCTTGTCACTTACTGTATCGCTGACTGACCCACTGAGCAGTGAATGGGTTGGGGAGGGAAGGAAATTGGCTTGGTCCCCAGAAGTATCACATTGTGGTGTGGCATGACCCAATTATGTCATGAGTAGTAAGTCTCACAGAGGGAAATACCCTGGAACATGGCCAGGACAGGGAAGAAACCACATGGTTGGTGAGTACTGGATGCTCTCACTGCAGCAAGAAGTAGACTCCTAGCTGTGTGCCATCTTGGGAGCTGGCATTATTGCCAAAGCTAAGAGCAGGCCTGCTTGTATGCATAGGAGGTGACTCTCTGAGGACTATTATAACTCCCCCCACTAAATATACTACATCCATGTGACATGGGTAGCTGAGAGTCCTTTATCAGGGAACAAAGACTTGATTTTATAGCTGAAAGTTAGGCTTAAAGTGCAAGATTCCTGTATGGAAAATATGTGGGGTTTATACTCATTTATATAAGGCAATTTACATAACTGATTATACTTACTTCAGAAGGAAGGTGGATATTTGGATTCCCAAGCACACATATGCACACATGCATTCCCCCCCCCCCCACACACACAGGCACATACTTTTACATATTCTCTTAACGTTTCTTGAATTGTTTCTTCTGCCTAGAATCTTACCATAGATAATTTCTAGTCACTTTTCAAGACAGGGATCCAAGCTTACCCATTTTGTACAGCCTTCCTTGATTCCCTGCCTGAGTTAAGTTTATCCTCCTCCTCTGGGTTCCCAGAATACCCCACACATGCTGCCACTGTGGCATGTATGACACTATATTTTAATATACCATTCTTCTCAGGCATGCTTATAAGAGATACCATTATGGGAGCATAATTTTATTTTTAGGTTTTAAACATCTGTTTTTAATTTATTAAATTTATTATTGTTAAATGTTATTACCAGAACAACATTTTTAAGGCTAATGATAAAGGGACATAAGACATCTTTATATTAATTAATTGATATTGTTTTTGTTCTACCTTTATTTCACAATGAGGTTTTTATAACATTATTCTGAGTATTGATGAGATTGAGGTCCATGTGCTGTCATGCTACTCTGAACCATTTCCATAATGCAAGGAAAATATCTCAAACAAAAGGAACTCATGAAGACTTATCAGTGGGATAGGACTCTCTAAACTGAGAGCAAATTTTTCCTTTTCCCCCTGGGTCAGAAGTTGTCTGGATCCCTTCAGAGATTCATCCAGACTTCCTGATGGCCTGCAGAAGCCAGATTTAAATTAAAAATATTCATAGTATAGCTATTGCAGTGATAAGTACAGGGAAGAGACAGCTCTTGAGATGCCTATAGATGGGGTAGACATTCCAGTATAAGGGCAAGGAAAAGGAATGGCCACTGGAAGGGAAGGGAGATAAGCTCATCCTCCCAAAGAAGTCATTATGCTGTCCCTTGGCAGTTGTACCTATGATACCCACTATCTTAGTGACCATCTTCTTCCTAAGCTCGTTGGATCTATGTCCTGCAGGTACAGAGATTCAGCTGGTGTTATACCTGGGTACCAGTTCCTTCCCAAATTGTAATTCTGAAATTCCTAGGAGTTCAATGTCTAAACCTGACCACATTGCCAATGCTAAAGTAACTAGTCATAATTGATTTTCCTAGTCCTCTGACCTTACTCCAAACCTGCTAGTCTATTACCCAGCTCATTACACTGCCATCCTCACTT
Organism: Balaenoptera acutorostrata; assembly: GCF_949987535.1. Taxonomy (NCBI): domain Eukaryota; kingdom Metazoa; phylum Chordata; class Mammalia; order Artiodactyla; family Balaenopteridae; genus Balaenoptera; species Balaenoptera acutorostrata. Next base: position 34,870,605 of record NC_080076.1, on the reverse strand, counting down.
TTCTCTGGATAGTCAGGAACTGTTATCCATACTTCATGCATATTGTTCTAGAATGTATGTGTGAAATAAGGTCCTTGACTCAAATGTAGTGTCGATGAAAAAAAAAAAACCTCAATAGTTGATTTGAGAAAGAAATGGAACATTTTATTCAAGCCAAACTGAGGATTATAACCTGGGAGATAGTCTTTGAGAAAGCTCTGAGGACTGTTCCACCCATTAGAGGTCAAAGCACACTTATATAAGTTTTTGAAACAAAGGGTTATATGTCAATGATGTATTATTGACAGTTTACACAATCCAAATCTATGTTCACAAAGCAAGTAATTGGTCATGGGTCATCATGGCTCCTTAAGAAGGAAGATTAAGAAGGAAGGTTATTAATCAGACCTAAGGAGGTCTGATTAATGTAGATGAACCACACACACTAAAGGAGAGGGAGGAAGCCTAGATGGGCAAAGAAAAAATTATATTTCAATCTTTCTTGTCTTACTATAAAATATGAATTTTATTTTATCAGTAGTAACCCAAAAAATCCCATTCTTGGTACTCATGTTACTTGACTGTACACGTGCATAGATTTGGAAACCAAAATCCCACCTGTCTCTGAGTTTTTGTTTTCTCACCTCCACTGAGTTTCTGATCCATGCCTTAGCCCACCTTTCTGAACATCATTTCTGGTCTATCAACATACATGTTTTTTCTTAGAAACCAATCTAAGTACTATAACAACCAGTGAAGGAGAGAATGAGAATTGGTGAGGATGGGTCTCAGAGTATGAGAACTAATTTAGAATTGACTATGACTGTTTCCTAGATTCTGAGAAATGTATACTTGTTTTCTACATTTTTTATGTTTCTGAAATCAATGTATCCTATAATTAATAATTATATCTAATATATAAAATATTTTTTTCCTGAAAAACTTTTATTGAATCAGTATGTTGAATCAGTACTGGTTTTAAGAATGAAGGAGTATGATATGTCTGCAAATATTTTGGTTACGTTGATTCTCTAGTCCTAAGGAGTACATTGTACAGCTGGGAAAGCTGAAATGAGTAGAAACTAAGAAAATCAGGAGTCAGTCATGGGGCCTGGAGCCCAGTTTTGGTTTTGACCTCCAGTTCTTTCATAGCTATTTACCCTGAGCATCTGGGTCTCCTTCCTGGAGGAGCATCTTGCATGCCCCAGGCTGCTTCTTTGTGTTTGAAGTTGAGGTTAGTGGAAGCTGTATCTGAATTCAATATCCTGTTTTCTTATGGGGAGCTGAGCCTTTCTAAGCACAGGTAATTGAGCACCAATTATTATATTATTTGCATTTTTTTCTTACTTCCGATATGCCAGAGCAAGCACTTTGTATACATTTTATAATCTAGTTCTCACAACAAACCTATGAAGTAGTGACCATGATTTTTCTCAGTTTTACAGACAAGACAGCAGGTCTTGAGATCTAGAGATGCTCAGTAAATTACCTCTTTTTACAGAAGAAATTTGTAAGGAATTTAACTATATCAGTCTGTGAACTATATCAGTCCAACTTATTGAATGGTTTCTACTCACAATAGATTTTATACCACCTAAATTGAATATTGTCAAGATGGATATACTCTCAATCACTCTCATATATGCTTGCTATGTATATTATTTATCAGCGACTTCACTGAGGCAAGCTGAGATTAGGAAACAGGAGGAGAGGAGACAATAGCACCTGGGGGATGGGGAGCAAATATTAGACCAAGGGGAAGGGTTCATTCCAGAGAGCCTACGCCCTTCAGTACTGGCTCACAAGCCATAGTACGTACAGAGAGGAGACGGAAGCCCCTAGTGCCTAAAACAGAGGAACAGGGAGGGATTTTGGGAGGTCATCTAACAGTTTTCTTGTCTTGAGACAGCTCCAGATTTAAGCTATTCTGAAAACATTTATGTGGAATTCGAAATGAAAATGTAGCTTCTTAGTCTTTAGTAGAAGACAAATAAAATGGGGGTCTGTGGGTCAATTCTGAGCAAAGTGTCTTTTCAAAAATGCATCACACCAGGGGGTGAACACATACTTGAAATAGTTTAGAATGCACACAGAGGCTCTGTACTTTGACATTGACTAATACCAGAGAATGCAAATCTCCATGGCAAGAAACCTGCACCCAAATCGATAATAAAATAAAAGGAAAATGAGGAAAAAATGAACCACATTTTGGTATTTTTGTAATAGATCCCTGAGATTGCTGAGAGGAAAAAAACATATGAATTCATCCTGGAATGCTGCGATCCACATCATATGTACAAAATGTAAATGCCATTCTTCCTCACCTTTCTTTATGGGCTGCTCCACCATCATGCTTCGTAAAAGAAAATGTGTTTGGGGAGAAAGAAAAAAGCACCACTCTAGGATCTTAGAAGTGCAACACTTTAATTCCTTCTTACAGTGACAAACAGAGACTACAGCTGATGCTTTTGAAGTTAAGTTTAATCTAAGAAAAGATTCATAAGCTTTTAAGAAGACCTCTAGATGGAAAACCTGTATCAGAATTTTTCTTAATCTTCTGAACTTCACTGCATAGCACATTTGGAGACAAGGGAAATGGAGGGCATTATTCACTGGAGAAAAAGGGATGACTTCTTTTTTGTTCATTCTTAATAAATCATGTGCTTTCAGCTAAAATAAATGGCGCTCCGTGTTCATAACTGTTTCACACTTCATGTTAGCTCTTTTTGTTGTTCCTCAGCTCCATGTGAGCCAGGTTCTTTATGAAGATTAACTTTTATTTTTCCATGAGGTGATCTAGAGTTCTGGATAATGAAAATTATCCCCTTAAACCGGGATTGAGAAAATGGATACAGGTGAGGTGCTTTTCTTCTGGCGCTCTGAATATGTAATAATTATAGTTGACACTGGTCTGGATTGCAACTATATTTGGGGGGAGACTTTGCCCAGTTGTGTATTGGTAAATGTTTAACAGTGAGCTTTCCACGAAAACCAAAAACAAACAAACTAATAAAACCCTGATTATTGGGTTTGCCAATTCCATCGCTGATTTCAACCTATCACTGTTTTAACGATTGGCCCAAAATTTCCCCAAATTTTACCAACTGGCAGCTATACGAGTTGGCCTTGACACATCACTGACTTTACCTCTTTTAATTAGCTTTTCCTCTCTAAGGCTTGTCAATCAAAATTGGGTTAGTCATTCTAATAAGCAGCAGTCATCACCACTACCACAAAAATACATTAAGCAGTCAGGACTGAATATTGAGCCCTGCAACACATCACAGGAAATTATACCCCAGGCTTACAGTTTATGTCCATTTGAGGTTCACAGAGAAGAGCGTGTATCAAAATTGTAAGTCAGTTCTCATTCCTGGATGGCTGTGAATACTATTCAATTTATTCCCTTCCCTTTCATGAGTTTGTCAAAAAGGAAAAAACAAAAATCCAACCAACTTTCATTTAAACAAAAGTGATTTATTACTTTTAACCAAAAGTCTCTGTACTTTGGCAGAAATACTGAATGTGTCCATCATTGTACGGTTCTAGCTTCTGAGTGTCTGCTTTCTGCCTGAAATGCTTTATCATACTTTTCACCTGTCACTGATGTCTCTCCTTCCTGGTCAGCAGCCAAAGAACACAAGGTTTATACTCAGCTGGTGAGGCAATCTGTAGATTTTAGCTATGACTTTTCAGACCCCAGTTAGTCTTTATTATTTGGTTTGTTTAGGAATGAAACTCATGTGCTCAATGGCCACTCAGTGATCAACTAGGGTAAATAATATTGATGCTCTTCTAATTGCTATGCAGTGCAGAGGGAAGTGACAAGTCTGTTCATGGCTGGACTTCAGGCAGCTTGAGGAGGTGAGTGCAGTTTGGGAATGGTGGCTGCTTGGTCGGTGTCAGTACTATAATCAGGAAGAGAAACATTTAGGGAGAAATTGGAGGGTTAAGACTGCATATATTAGCCAAAGATAATGTAGTCAAGGCAAAAACTGCATCTCTAGTCCTAATTATTATTTGACACACTTTCCCATTATCTCTTAGCCTTGGATTTGGGGTTATTTCCTTGGTAAAGAGCCAAAATACCAGGGTATATGTAAGCAGGGTGTATATATATCATCCTGATAAAGTGACAAACTTGTCTTCGTTTGTTCAGGGTTTTAGAACTCTGGATACCATGTCCTTGGAACCTCCTCAGTTCTGGTCTCTGAGCATCCAGAAAATAACACTCTCATTGTGAGTTTGTGTGTGTATGTGTGAGTGAATTTATTGAATCAGGTCTTCAAACTACTGTACTACATATCCATTAATTGACATGTTGGAGTGTACAAATATTTAATTGCATATTCTCCATCTGGTTATGCTCTCAAGTCTAGATATTTTAATCCACAAAAAAGTCACAAGGGGCTGGTTCCCTGAAACCAAAATATAATAGGCCAATACGTTGGTTTGTACATCTTAACAGACACATCAAAAATAACATAAAATGTCATGAAGTGACAGTTCTTGGAATTTTGACAGAAATATATTAAATGTACTGTTCAATAAAATAAAGAGATTTGTCTTTTCATTTTTCATTCATCATTTTTTTCATTTTACTATCAGTTTAATGATTTTTTAAAAGGGTATGCAACTGCAATTAGACAGATCGGGTCTTAAATTTTTCATCTTCTACTTGCCCAAGTCATTTACACACTTAAGCTTCCATTTCTGCTATAAAACCATTCTTTTCAGGGAGCTTATAATATTTCAGTGAGGTAATATGTGTAAAAAATCTGATCCATAGTAGATGCTCAATAAATATTGGTTCACTTCCCTGAATTTTTTTTTTTTTATTATTAGTACTATTTTGGCCATATCCAGTATTCTAGTCTCCCTCTCACAATTTGCTCATAATGATTAATGATGGTTTTGTAATCACATGTGTCAGCAACTGCTGTGGGAAATTGGCTTATGACAAAGAACAGCAATTCATACAGTGAAGCTTCCATTCCCACAACACTAATACACGATGTGCTCATGAACAAATGTATCTGGTTACTGTCTTATATGAGGCTAAAGATGGATGTTCATTTAGTGCTTAATATAAATGAAAATATATTTACTTGAGATATAAACAAAACTTTGATAAGGATAATGAATCCTTTCATGTTCATTCCACACTGTTTTTGAATATTATTTAGATATCTATACTTCTTTAAAAATTGACTCTAATCATAGTAAACTAAGTCAAGCTGCCAGTCCTGATTGATTGGTCATTTGACTGAAGCTAGCTTGAATTAACTCTCAGCACATGTAGAGCCAGTAATGGAAATTAGTGTGGAATATATAAATATAAATACTAAATATAAGGAGGATTTTTGAAAATATGTTTAAGTTCATACAAAGCTCCCATTTTGCAGATGAAAAAACTAGTGTCAGAGTGGTGGTCTCAAAATCACACAGAGAATTAGCAACAATTAGGGAAAAGATTAAGACTCCTGACCTCCCAGTCAAGACTCTGTCTACCACATTGACTATTTTAAGAGAAAGATTCAGAGAGGGGCTCGAAAGCAATGTCTTTTTCCAACATTCAGGACACATTGATTTTTTAGAGAAAATACATTTTATTTCATTTATTTATATTTAAGAAGTATTAAATATAGGGACACAGATGAACCAAATGGAGGGAAAGCTCTCACATTCCATCTTGAACAATTCCACTGGAAATTTACTCTGCTAATCATTTTTCAGGGGCTGTTACCATGGTCAATTGGCTGCGCACTCCTTAAATGGCATGATTGGGTGATGGATGTCTCTCTTAAATCTTAACCTGTTACATTAATTGCCTGCTGTTGATAACCGTTTATATAAACACATTCAGAGAAATGGGGAATGGCCTATTGAGAAACATCAGGATAAGAGCACTTTCCCAATGAGAACCAAGAGGATCACAGCTCTAATGACATCTGTCATTATCTTAAAAAGTGACTCTGTCATGAATATTGCTCTTAGACTTACTACCAAATTACAGAAGAATATTTTTACAAACTTAATTAGTAAAGGAGTTTGTCCCACATCTCCTCAATGATAGGTATGACAGAATTACAATGATACCTGAGAAAATGTATTGGAAGGCTGAAGGGTTCATTATTGAAGCACTCAATAGGAAAAATAGACCAATGTGGACCTTAGAACTGGTCAGGTACTGTTTTCTCTTCTGTTCTTCTTTTTATTTTCTTCAGGTACAGACCTCCAGAGTGATTTTAAATCTACTAATACTGAAGGATGTATAAGGCTTGTAGATGTTTAGGGTCTGTATGATTTGGAATGTCAAGCTCAGATAAGGTGAAAAGGAGGGCTGTCTGCTTAGAAAAAGCTTAGGAAATCAAGGCTTAAAGGAACTAGTTAAAGGGTTTTTTAGGTTCCCATTAGTTTGTTATGGAGCATTTACTATGTACCATACACTTTGCTAGGCACAGGGTTGGAATGTTATATAAGTTAGCTATTACTGCTAAGCCATTCCCAAACTCAGTAGCTTTAAACAACAATTATTTATTATAGCTCATATGTCTTCAGGTCAAGAAGAGATTGGTTGATCTGCTTGGGCTTAGCTGAGCAGCAATTCTTCAAGCCACAGACTTGTCTGGGCTTGCTCCACACTACACTCTTGGCTGAGGGACCCCTCCCTGTATATTTATTCTTGGGCTCAAGTTGAGGGTGCAGTGTGACTGCCTGGCAAAGCTCTTTTCATGATGCCAGATGCACAAGAGGGCAAGCAGAAACACACATCTTAATAGGCATTGAAACATGCACAAATCACCTCCTTCTCATTTTATTGTCTAAAATAATAAGTTTGGCTAAGTCCAAAATGAAGGGGCTTAGTTGTAACTTTATGGAAAGAACTGCAAAGTCACATGACCAAATTAGGGAGACAGAGATCAAGAGTTGGTGCCAATAATGTCACCTACCACAAATTATCTGAAGATACAAAGATGAGTAATATGTAGTACCTATATTCAAGGAAATCATAATATTGTAAGAGATAGAGAAGCACACAAGTAATAATTATATAGATTGTCAGGTGCCTCAGAGGTGTATACAAGATATGTGGGCCAGATATCTAGTGTAGGAAAATGTACTGTATATGTGTTTGACCACTGGGTAAATAAATGAATAACAGAGATCCAGAGATCCAAGTTCTGTTTGTATTACTCAGCCATAAAAAGAAACGAAACTGAGTTATTTGTAGTGAGGTGGATGGACCTAGAGACTATCATACGGAGTGAAGTAAGTCAGAAAGAGAAAAATAAATACCATATGCTAACACATATATATATATGGAATCTAAAAACAAAGAAAAATGGTTCTGAAGAGCCTAGGGGCAGGACAGGAATAAAGACACAGACATAGAGAAAGGACTTGAGGATATGGGGAGGTGGAAGGGTAAGCAGGGACAAAGTCAGAGAGTGGCATGGACTTATATACACTACCGAATGTAAAATAGATAGCTAGTGGGAAGCAACTGCATAGCACAAGGAGATAACCTCAGTGCTTTGTGTCCACCTAGAGGGGTGGGATAGGGAGGGTGGGAGGGAGACGCAACAGGGAGGAGATATGGGGATATAGGTATATGTATAGCTGATTCACTTCGTTATAAAGCAGAAACTAACACACCACTGTAAAGCAATTATACTCCGATAAAGATGTTTAAAAAAAAATAATGGTTGTATATTTGGTACAGATTCCTTTCCTTCTTTCCTTCCTTCTTTCTTTCCTTCTTTCCTTCCTTCCTTCTTTCCTTCTTTCCTTCCTTCCTTCCTTCCTTCCTTCCTTCCTTCCTTCCTCCTTCCTTCCCTTCCTCCCTCCCTCCCTTCCTCACTTCCTTCCTTCTTTCCTTCTCCCCTTCAATTTTATTTCCTCTCTTCCTTCCTTTTTTGGTCTATTTCTTCTCCTTCTTCTAGTTGACCCACCTCCTTCCCCTGTTCTTCCTCCTCCCCCTCTACCTTCTTTTTCTTCTTCATCTCCTTTTTTTTTCTTCTTCTTTTGCTGTAAATTTTGGAAATCTAAGTATGAGAAATAAGGGGACTTGGGATCCTAATTGACTGCTCCAAATTTCCCCTTTTCCATATGGCCAGTATACATACAAACTATTTGAATGAGCAAATAGTTGAAAAGCACCTTTAAGTCAAGATATATGTGTTTAAAGTTCATATGTGATGCATTACAGATGTGTTTTTCTACCTAATTATGCTCTGGAAATTTTGCATTCTGCAGAAACTAGACAACATATCATGGGGCAGTAATTCTTGAGGTCTGCCTCTGCTGACCTTTTCCCCAGAAGACACTGAGATGAGTAGAACAAGGATCCCATTGTGTCCTAGATAGTAATTCATGTGTGTTCTCATGGCTCCCTTCAGAGGTCTGAGCTTCTTTACAATTTATAAGAAAGAAGATGTCACAAACCCCTTTACTAGCCAACCTAAAGGTGGGGCTGACCATCTGTGAGGGAAGAGTGCATGTTTAACTATGTAAAGTAATATAGGAAGTTTTTCCCGATCAAAGCCTTATTTATCACTTGCCTGTCCCAATGTCTAATAAATTCTTCTAAAGAACAGGGGCTGTCAAACCATGACCAATGGGCTGTGTGACCCAGTGCCTGTTTGTAAATATAGTTTTAATGGTACACAGTCACATCAATTCATTTGCTTATTGTCTGTGTCTATTAGACAATAATAGACAGATAGCAGATAGCAGAGTTGAGTACTTGTGACAGAAACTATATAGCCTGCAAAGCCAAAAATATTTAGTATATGACCATTTACATACAAAGTCTGTTGACCTCTGTGTTAGAGACACATTCCTTTGAATTTAATTTTATTATCCAGTTGGAACATAAATACTGGGGAATAGTTTTCATTACTTATGAGTAGGGGAAACTGTAGGGAATACAAACACTCTTAGGAAAGAGTGAGGCACAAAACACTTCTTATTTTTAATATAATTTGACTTTTCCCCTACTATACATTCAAATGTGATATTTCCTACCATTTCCTTGTTGTGCCTATTATTTCTCAATACCACCATTGTTATTCAAGTGATATCAGGTTGAGGGTTCTCAGAATAAATTGCTTTCACATGAAGGTGGTAAGAAGTGAAAAGAGCTGAGCTTCTTTTGAATTTCAGTAATGCCACTTGACAGTGATGAAAACTTGAGCAAATTACTTAATTCCTCTGAGGGCCAGATTCCTTATATTGTTGCTATTGTCAATTTCACATTGTTGTAGAAATTGTTCTGAGTGTTAAATACTATAACATATGAAATAAGTAAAGAAATAACTTCATAAAGAATAAGAAAATATATAACAGAATTGAGAAGAAAGAATATTCAAACAGAGACATGAAAATTAACTGTCAACTTTAGAGATGAAAAATACAATCAGTACAATTTTAAATCCTTTTAATTGAATATTTGTTAGTATTAAAAATAATTAGATTCATATATATAAACATATATAGATTTAAAGAAATGTAATGTTTAGTGGAAAAGAATTACTTAATGATATATACTCTATGCTAATTATTTGTATAAAGTTTGATAACAAGCAAAACAATATTATATATTTTAATCTATACATATACAATATAATATTTTCTTACTTAAAAGTAAGAGCTCTGATTTGGGGAGAATGGCACACTCTGAAAAGGCATATACATTTTCCCTTCCCATACACCTTGCCCTATGCATATCTTCCATCTAGCTCTTCCTGAATTATATCCTTTTATGATAAACTGGTGATCTAGTAAGTAAAATGTTTCTCTAAGAGCTGCCCTAGCCAATTAATTGAACTTAGGGAGGGGGGTCATAGGAACCTCTGGTCAGAAGTACAGGTAACAAACTGGAATTGTGACTTGTGTCTGAAGTCCAAGGAGGGGGTCGTTGGAACACCCAATCTAAAGCCATTAGTGAGAAGCACAGGTGACAACCTGGGCTTGTTATTTAGCTTCTGAAGTGGGGGTGGGGGCAGTCTTGTAGCACTAAACCCTTAACGTGTGGGATCTGATGTTATCTCCAGGTAGATAGTGTCGGAATTGAGTTGAATTGTAGCACACCCAGCTGGTGTTGGAGCATTTCTTGTTGGTATGGGGAAACACCCGCACACAAACATTGGAAACTGGGGTTCAGAATATCCATTCACATACTTATAGAAGTGTTTTAGTGTTCATGTGATATCTATTTTTCTGTATGTGAAATTTGTTCATATATCTTGATTTGGGATGGAACATGTAAGAACATGTCTCATTAAAATAACAGAATTCTAAAAAAAAAAAAAAAAAAGTAAGAGATCTGAATCAATGGCAAAACACTATCATTTCTTAATGTTTTCCTCAAACATTTTATTTTGTCGAGTGAGTTAGTGTTGGAGGAATGGATTGCTTATTAATTGGAAAGACTTAGTAGTCTTATTGGAAAGACTGCTTAACTGAATGTGTAGAAACCTGAAGATTTATATCAGTTCTGTCACCAGTGGAAAGTCTGATAGTGGATGGTAGTAATTATGATTCTTAAATGCTTTACTATTTCTAAAGAATTTCATGGATTATCTCAGTTAATCCTCACAAAAGCCAAATAAAGGGGATATAATTTACCATTTTATTGATAGTGATGCTGAGGCTCAGCTATATTTTGTTCCAAGTCTACATTTGCCAGATTTAGCAAATAAAAATACAGGATGACCATTAAATATGAATATCAGATAAAATTTTTTTAGGGTAAATACATCTTATGTAGTGATTTATCTGTCAACTCTGTAAGTATCACACAACTGCAAATGACAAAAGTAGTCCTGTCATATTAACCACTGATTTCAGGCCCAGGTTCTCTCTACCTTATCAGAACTGTTTCTTTGGTCATCCATTCAATGTTTATTCTTTAATACAATAAATATTTATTGAGCACCTAGTTTTAAGTAGGGAGTGGCATGATTTTAGTTAGCTTCAAGAAAGTCACTCAGATGACTAAATGAAGAATGGATCGGAGAGCAAGATGAAGTCTGGGAGGCCAATGAGGAGGCTGATGTTGGGTGGATATTAGTACAGATCACCAAGAAAGGGAAAGTAGGAAGCAGAGCAGGGTTTTCCTAGGGGAATCAGAACATAATAAAAATGAATTTTATATGTGTTGAACTCATAGCATGCAGAATACTGAAGTAGGGAAGTCCAGTAGGTGGTGTGAGTAATGAGTATGAAGATTAAGGTAGAGACTTCAATTGGAGAGATAGATTCGGGAGTCATTAACATTTGGCTGGTGTCATATTTCAGCTATGTGCCAGATACTGTATATTACAATAAATTGCCTTGTCCTAGCTCTCAAGGAACTTGCTTTTAGTCCAGTGAAGGAAGCAGACAAAAAGTTAGTTAGAATACAGAGTGACATGGTCAACATTGAAAGGATACTTAAGGTTCTCTGGTATCCAGAGGAAGAAATGACTGTTAACTTAAGACTAGAAAGGGGAGTGGGAATTGGTTCAGTGCTAAGTGGTAGAAGAGCAGCACAGGCAGAAGGCCCAGAATTAGTAAACACTTGGAGGTAAGAAAGAAAGCACAGCACTTTAAAGAAGCTCCTTATGGATGGAGAATAAAAGGTAAAGTGTTAGTAAAATGACATGAACTGAAGACATAACCAGGAATCCATTGTGAAGAGTGTTGTTAGCCCTACAAAGGACTTTTACAGTCATTAAGGGATCTTTATCAGGGAAGTGACTGGTCAGATTTGGGTCTCAGAAAGATCTCTAAGGCTGTGTAAAAATGGACTAGAGGGAAAAAAGCAGAATTAAGAGACACTAGACAAGAGACTGTTGCAATAATCCAGGCAGGAAATGAGGACGACTTGAAATAAACATTTTGAGAGTTACTTAGTGGGTACAGTGAGTAGGATAGGTAAATGAATGAATGTGGAGAGCAAGAAAGAAGCATAATTCAAATCTGAAAATCTGGTGACTTGAGCAACCAGAAGGAAGATGGTGGGGCCATCCCTGAGATAGTGGTAACAAATACTGGAAGAGGAACAGATCTGGGAGAAGAAAGAAGGATATGGTTTTGAACACATTGAGATTGAGGTGTCCATGAGAGTCACATAGTGTCAACTGGATACATGAGTCTGGAATGTAATAGCGAGAAATAGGTTGAAGCAAAGACTTGGGAATTATTACTAAACTTTAGGTGGGTTTTAAAGCTGCAAAAGTAGATGAAATTTACTATGAAGAACATGCAAAGTGAGGAAAGAAGAGGTCCTCAGGCAAAACTCTGAAGAATGGCAATATTGTAGGTATAAATAGAGAAAAGTAAACTTTTCTCTTTAAAGTGGGAGTAGAGGAGTCATCTAAGTAGGAAGAAAACGAGAAGGTTGTGGTGGACAGTTGAGTCCATTCTGAGTTGGAATAATACTGGGTAGATGTGATAAAAGGAAATGGGGCAAAAATTACAAAATTACAGTAAGATGGTTGAAGAATCAGAAAATGGAGAGTAGGGTGGACAGTCAAAGAAAGACAGATAGGAGGAAATAAATAGAAAAATAATAGGGGTAAAGGCTCATAAACTCCCAATGAGGTCAAAACAAAGTTGAGAGAAGTAACTGCCTAACTACTAAAAGTGTAAAAGTTGTGTTCAAGGTGTGAATTTATTTATTTATTTATTTATTTATACATTTAAAAATTACACAAAGAATGTATAAATAGACTCTTGTTGCAAGTATTTCAGGGGAACAACTAAGTCATACACCTGAAACTAATACAATATTGTGTTTCAACTATACTTCATTAAAAATTTTTTAAATTTTAAAAATTTAAAAATTAAGTAAAAAAAAAGAAATTCAGAGGATATAGAACTACAGAGAGTAAAATACTGAAGTGTCTCCTCATCTTCCCCATCATCAAGCTCTTTCTTTCCCAAAATAGCCACTCTTAGCAGTTTGGTGTTTATTCTTTTGGAAATTTTTCTATGCATTTACATATATGCATATATACATACATATTACATGGTTGCACATAACTTATTTTTTACAAAAATGGATCATAATACTCTGACTGACTTTTTTCAATTAACAATATGTCTTAGTGAACTTCTATAGTACATTAATATCTACCTCATTTGTTTAAATAATTGCATGATATTTTGTATTCCACAATTACAATAATTTATTCAACAATTTTCCTATTATTGGACAATTTAGTTATTTGAGAATTAAATTTTAAATCAGATGTTTCAGAAGTGGAACAACACTGGGCAGTGACAAAGTCCAGTGTGAGAGCATAGGAGTGGATGGCATAAGTAGAGATGGGGAGACGGCGATAAAAATGCAGTGGAGAGTACTGTTTGTCTGATGACTTAAAACCAGGGATACTGAGGGCACCCAGGGTGAAGGCAGAATTTGGGATGGGCCAGAGGAGGGTGAGCTCTGAGTTGTATTGAAAATTATGTGATTTAGGGGGAAAGAGCCACAAGACTGGCATTAGCAAGTAGTTCTCAATGTTGGTGGTTCTGAGTCCCTTAGGATTTAATATGAGGTATGACATTTATTTAAATGGAGTTGTTTCTTTGCTGTTCCTATTCCTTGCTGACTAGACAGCTTTCCTTGGATTCTCTCATCTATTTCTATGCAATTCCATTCGTCATTCACAGAATCATTTATTTTCCTGTGTAGTGTTGCCTCCTGAGGTTTCCTTTTTCTGAGTCAATAGAGTTGAGAACTAGTGTACATTTCACAGATATTGCTGGGAAGGGACATGAGGCATGAGTTAGAAAGATATTTCCCTTTCACTAAAGGATGTACCATAATAATTCATTTCTTTTATATGAGTCTTAAAGAAAGCAACTCTCAGATTAAACGTAGGGCCATTAAAACACATACCTATGCATATTACATCAGGCAGAGCTGTGTTCAGTTCAGATCAAATCATAAGCAGTTATTGAGCACCTATTGTGAGCCAGGTACTATGCTGGACTGTCTAGGAGAAAGGAAGAAATGTGAAATATAGTTTTGCTTTTAAAATATTTACAATTAATTGGGGAGAGCAGAAATAAGCATGCAGGAAATAGGATTAAAATATATTTCTCAATAATTAAAAAAAAAGGTGTTGTAAAGTATAACTTGATTAATGGAAAAACGACTTATACAGACAGGAATTGCCATAGACTTTGAAAGAAAAGTGAGATATTTCAGGCTACAATAAAAAGGGAAGACTTTGAGGGAAATAGTTCGTTTGGTCTTAGATCTTAAACGAATATTTTAAAGTGTATGCAGATTTGAATATATGGACAAAATTAAGAAGGCAATATATAAGATGACTGAGAATGATCTGAACATAGAGATTAGGGTAGCAAAATGCATGGAATGTCTGTAGTAATAGAAAAATGAATAAAAACATTAGGAGTTAGAGCCAGATGATGGATGTTATAGAAGCTAAGCTTAAGGAGTTTGGACTACTCCACAGGACAGGGGCATAGTTAGAACTCTGATATATGGAGACATGTTGAGTAATGATAAAGAAAGAGAAAAGTAAGGAAGAAAGGAGACCATGAGAATGATGAGAATGCAGCAGAGCCCAAGTCAGTAGGTCTGAACATATGCAGTACAGTAGGAATAGGATAGAGAAACATTAGGAAGAAGAGAATTGGCTGAGTCACAGGTGCCAGGGCTCTTCCTGGTTCCCACATATGTTTATCTCAGGGCCATTGCACCAGTTGAGCCCTCCACCTGTTTTGCTCTTCTCCCATAATACTGCAGAGTTGACTGCTTGTTTTCTTTCATGCTCTCAGAAAGCTCTTTCTATAAGTGCTCCAGGAGCTTTCTCTCACATTATATTACCTTATTCTCATTGTAAAACTTTTCATTATTCCAAAGTATCTTACTCATTATTCATTCACTCATTTATTTGCTTGCTTATAATCTGACTTACTTGATAAACTGTAAGCTCTTCAAGCAGAGGCCTTGGCTACAATGATTCATGGCTATAATCTATAGCACCCAGATGCTGCACGTAGTAGATGCTCAATAAATGCTTGTTGATAAAAGAATGGCAGAGAGAGAAAGAATGCAATGGTGTAAACTTAACTTCTGGAGTCTGTTGCCCACATTATTATAATGTATAAAGCATGATAATGAGTTTATGCTTTAGGGATTGCAAATCGAGGTTTTGGTGCCAGTGACTATCAGAAATGTTACCCCCAGGATATTAAATGTTATGTCAGAGAACAGATATAAGAATCTTTGTCTCCTTATCCTGAGAGTCTGTAAGACTAATTAGAAATTCCTTCCACTCTATTGAAAGTGTTTCCTACAGGTTCTAATATACCAGTAATATCTCCAAGGCCCCCTTCCTTCCAATGCCTACAATCTATGATTTTAATTTACTGAATTCATAATCCAAATCAATATTCTTTTCATACAAGTGCTCAGCTAGGGTAGCCACACACTTATTCCACTGCAACTTCCAATATCTAAAATATTTTTGAATGTTACCATAAGGGCCAATATTCATAGCCTGTTTCAAGAACCACATAATTAAATATACCTCATAACTTTTACACTTCAGTTTTTGTTTAAAGTTTTATGATTAGGAACCACTAATTTTTAAAAGTGATCCTTGAGATGCTTGCTAAGGTTGAAGCAGATTTTTCCTATGTGATCAAATTTTTTACAGTGAAAAGTCAGAAGAATAAACTGAACTTCATGTTAAACTGCTCATTTGTGATTAAGTATTGACTGACTCAAAATAAAAGTCTGAAATTTATTTATATCCCTTGTGCAGGGTAAAAATAATATTTTAAATAGAAGGCATCTGAAGCATTTCAGCAAATATGTGTTTCAGTCTGATGAACTGCCTCTAACAGACCCATATATGGAAGGATTATAGTTAAAGGACATCCATACCCCTCAAGGGGAAGTGAAGAGCATAGGTTATCCTGTCTCTGCAACCTTTGGAATAGATTCCTTACATGAAGGTGGGAGAGAGAGAGAGCAGCGAATGAGTTGAGGTGACTATTAGTGATAAAAATTGCCACTTTATCTAAGTAGTACTCATTTATGCTTAGATAGAAAAGCCAGAAACCTAATTATGATTGCAAAAAGGATATGGTTTCCTGCTCCAAAAAGATTTTGTTTTTATTCATTCACTGCTTTCAGAAATATTTTTAGCAGCAGTCTAAGCATGTCATGATGATGTTAAAAGAAGGCTTAACAGTCCTATTAAAGTGTAACTGTGACTTAAATCCACACAAAGCTGAGTATGATTGGTCTGAGAATCTCCCCAGGGAGCATTATTTGAGGAGTATGAGGGGTGGAGGAAGGAAGAAGTAGTCCAGTGGGAAGAGAATGTGCATAAAGGAAACCTGGGGCTTCCAAAAAGAGCTGTGCTCAACTTCACAATTTTACGCCTACACCTTGCTCAAAAGTCACTTTCTTCTGAAAGAAACTCTGGAAACCAAGAAAAATGAGTATAGCAGTGGTTCCATTCTCTACAAAGTCCTACAGTCCAGCTTTGAGAAAATCCTCTTGATCTGGAAACAAGTTAGATAAAAATCCCATGAGGTAAAGCTATTGTGACTTAATTATGGGCTTTCTCTCCTACAGGGATCAGCCACCAAAATGTACAATAGCACAATCAGCCCATCTATTGTGGGTCACATCAAGACATGCCTCAGTGGACTTGGCATAAGTATCATTACTATCAGGGGAGGAATTGGTGTCCTTTAGAAATCAAGGACTCCTCAGCCTATTAAACATAGACATGAAGAGAGCTACAAGGCAAAAGAAGTTTATCACTTGACCCTATTATTTAATCTTCTGAGGTATTTATAAATAACTGATGTTTTCTCTGCATGACAAGGCTAGGATTTTTCTATTTTACATAACATCAAAGGGATTGGACTCTAATATTCCCTGCGGAGCTCTGGCTTGGTGTCTCTGGTTGGTGTTGATAACATTTTGGAGACTTATTCAAGGAATAGCCCTCAGCCCGTTGCTTCAGAGAAGGCATGATCCTCATCCTATTCTATTGATATTACAAGAGAAATACCATCCAATCCAGTGAACTATTAATAAATGACACTGATTAAATGCTAGTTGATAATGATGATGTTAGACTTACTTTATTCAAAAATAAATATATATATGTATATTTCAAATTATATTCAACCTTGAGCAAGGGTCTTCCTTGAAAATGAAGGTGTCACATTTTTCTCCATACTCTGTAAAAGAATGCTTTTATTTGAGAATAAGATTTGAGAATAAGATTATATCACCAATGTTTATATTTAGTTTTAATTAGCAATCAATTCTGATCTGCAAAATGAAATGCTTCAGTAAAACAAATGGAAAATTTTAATAGTCTCTGAGTCTTGGTGAAAAATATTTTTTTTTCAAACTGCCTGGATTAGAGAAGTATGCTGAAACATAGATTTTTAACTTCTTATCCAAGTCATATATCTCTTTTCAATCTCTAGGATTCTTGAACTTTAGCATGTGCTGGATTTACTCTTGAATGCTCACAATCACTGTCACTCTCCTCCAAGCTCCCCAAGCCACAAATGAGATGGACAGTTGTCATATGTGATTGGGAAATTTCCTTTTACTGGTTGGAGTTGTGCAGGTTAGAAATAACTCTTTTCAAAGTAGTCTGAAAATAATTCTAAAACTTGGGCAGAGAGAGGGGGGAACATGAGGTTGCATAGTGGGGTGTCTGGGCATAATGGACAAAGGAAAGGTGGTGCACAGACGCATTTTATCCTAGGAAAATAAAGTAAAGAAAATTTAGTAAAATTAAGTTCAATATTTGTTCAAGTATATCTAAAAATAAACGGGAAGAAAGTGAAAATTTTATGCCTTGTAGTTAAAGAGCATATGATTAGGACTCTCTAATTTTCATTTTCTTCCAGTTAGCCTGCATAATAGGCAGAGCAATCAGCAATTCATTCTTTCATTGGGCAACTATTCATTGAACATTAACTATGCGTCAGGCCCTGTGGCAAGATATGCTATTTCAAGGCAGAATCAAATGCTGTCCCTATCTGCAAGGAGCCCCTAGCTTGAAGAAAAGGTGTATAAACAATCAGTTAAGGTAGGGAAGGAGTGGTTTGTAAAGACCCTGGGAAAGTACAAAGAATAAAAGCACCCATCTGCAAGGTGGGGCACAAAGTGTCAGGGCAAAGCGCAGAAGAGATGATAACTGAAGCGAAGGATGAGTAAGAGTTTATTGAGCAAGGTGGGAAGGCTGTTCCAGAGCATGACAGATGCATAGACATAGGCACTATGCAACAGGGGTGTTTGAAGAGGCTGTGGAAGTCTGGTGTGATTCTAGTAGGTGTCATTTTGGGGTCAGTGATGCATTTTGAGGTTCAAAAGTTAGGCAGACACCAAGTCAGGTAGACTATTCTTGTAACGCATAAGGATTTGAGCATGATACAATTATCAACTGTATCAAGTGAGACAACTCTTCCTAAAATCACATTTTTTGCAGACTCACACATGATAAAATAGCTACTAAATGAGAAAATATATAATGATACAAAGCAATGATTTATTCAACACTGCACTTTAGGAATTTGTCTTTTTTTTTTAACATCTTTATTGGAGTATAATTGCTTTACAATGGTGTGTTAGTTTCTGCTTTATAACAAAGTGAATCAGTTATACATATACATATGTTCCCATATCTCTTCCCTCTTGCATCTCCCTCCCTCCCACCCTCCCTATCCCACCCCTCTAGGTGGTCACAAAGCACCAAGCTGATCTCCCTGTGCTATGCGGTGCTTCCCACTAGCTATCTATTTTATGTTTGGTAGTGTATATATGTCCATGCCACTCTCTCACTTTGTCACATCTTACCCTTCCCCCTCCCCATATCTTCAAGTCCATTCTCTAGTAGGTCTGTGTCTTTATTCCCGTCTTGCCCCTAGGTTCTTCATGACCTTTTTTTTTTTTTTTTTTTTTCTTAGATTCCATATATATGTGTTAGCATACGGTACTTGTTTTTCTCTTTCTGACTTACTTCACTCTGTATGACAGACTCTAGGTCCATCCACCTCACTACAAATAACTCAACTTCGTTTCTTTTTATGGCTGAGTAATATTCCATTGTATATATGTGCTACATCTTCTTTATCCATTCATCTGTTGATGGACACTTAGGTTGCTTCCATGTTCTGGCTATTGTAAATAGAGCTGCAATGAACATTTTGGTACATGACTCTTTTTGAATTATGGTTTTCTCAGGGTATATGCCCAGTAGTGGGATTGCTGGGTCGTATGGTAGTTCTATTTCTAGTTTTTTAAGGAACTTCCATACTGTTCTCCATAGTGGCTGTATCAGTTTACATTCCCACCAACAGTTCAAGAGGGCTCCATTTTCTCCACACCCTCTCCAGAATTTATTGTTTGTAGATAGGAATTTGTCTTTTATTAATCACAACCAGAATATTTACTGAACACTTACATTGTGTCATTCACTGTGCTGGGAAATGGAGATGCACAGATTAGAAGAGACATCTGCTGTTCTTAAGTTGCTTAGTGTCCAGTGAGAGAACCAATAGTTAGCAAACCAGAGCAACACATTGTGGTAATTCATATAATGGAGGCCCCTATAAATGTAAGAGGAATGAAACAGATGAGAGGATCCTAAGCTTTCTTGGAGGTGTCAGGGAAAGCATCACTGAATAAGTCTTAATTTACCTTTTGAAAAAGGAGTAGAAATTTCCCAGAAAGAAGCACTGCTGTGAAGAAAGGTAGAGGGCATTCCAGGAGGATGGAATAGCTTGTACAAAGGTATAAAAGTAGAAAAAAGCAAAAATGAACTTACTGAAACGAGCTCAAAGGACTAAGAAATTATGATTGAGAAGTTCTCCTTTTTATCTAATTCAGAAAATGGAAATAAAAGTAGTGAATTCTCCAATTGTGTAAGGGGTGGGAAGATCCTTGACCATCTAGTTTGGTGTTAGGACTCCTGAGCATAAAAAACTTTTAGTTAGAATGTCCAGTTATTACTGAAATCTACAGCAATTCTCTGTTTGGTTGAAACATCACAGTTAAAACAATAGAGGAAGCAGCTTTGTAGAATTAAACAATATTATAAAAATGGGAATAAAACAGAAATTATATATGCTACTAATTTGAAAATACAGATCAGACAGAAAATATCAAAATGGTAATACCTGCATTTTAAAAGTGCTATTTATCACTGCTTTGCAACCTACTATTATTGGACTATTACCTTGATTACTAAACTTTTCAATTACATGTTGTATTAAGCTTTATACTGTCATTAATTAGTTCACTCACATAAAACCCAGTGAAGAAGCAGAGGGATTTTATTACCTACTGTTTCACAGATGAGAAAACAAAGGCAACAAGGTTAAGTGGCTTCCTGAATTCCTCCTGTTGGGTCTGGGGTCAGCAGGATGGGAGTCAGGCCTCCTGATTGCCAGCCTGACTCAGCTCCCTCAGTTCTGCTCCCAGCCCAACACTTTCCACCAATTGGGAATGGGTGTCCCTGGTGTTCTTGAAAGTTAATGATATTCAGGGCTATAAGAAGTATCTGTCACAGCCTATGTTTATTTACTTGTGGCAGTTAGTGACCATCTGCTCTGGAGATGATGGTATTAGTCCCTCCTTCTTTGGAAATGTTGACCTCTAGGAAGTAGAGCATTTTCAAAGGCCCAGGTTCTTAGGGAAGGAGAGCAGACAAATGAACTGGACCTTGGGTCCTCTGGAGAGGTGGGGGAGGCTACATGTCACACATGAAAGGAAGGAAGCAAACTGAGTTGTTTATTCTCTGTTCTTGTTGCCTCTCCTTTTTCTCCATCCTTGCTTTTCAAACCATGCTTCCCTTTATAAGTCAGAGTTCCCATCAGACTATTAAAGAGGCTGCTGAAGAGTCAATGTGGTCTCCTGGACATTGGTTTTCCACTCAAATGACCAAGAATGGCAGTTTGGAGAACAAGCCTATCTCCACAAATGTTGTGCATCAAGGGGCTGACTGTGGCATGAAAATGGCACTGAGGAGCCATGAGAGAGGAAAACCACAGGACCATACAAGGGGCAGGATATGAGAAAAGAGTTGCATGGTGACAAGGAATGTCACTAGTGACTGCTTTGTGGGAATGTTCTGTTCCTTCTGAGATGATGTATTGTTACTTGAGCTCTGTCCAGTGCTCTCATGCCTGCAAGGAGACCCAGCCAGCCTATGAAATACAAGGAAATACTTTAATGTATGTGTACACATACACAAACTCAAAGGCATTATTATTATTTAATTTCAGCATATGGACAATCTGTCAAGTTCACTTTTTCTAGTACCTGGCTTAGAATGTTCAGTAATTGTTTTAAAAAATTTGTGAAATTCAGTAGAGTTATTTTCAGACCAGTTCAAGTTCGGATGATTGACTTACCTGACTAACTACACTCCTTAGAAAGTTTTTCCTTCAGATAAAACATTTTTAGCAAAGTGACTGAAAGTTGTCCTTCAAAATCTAAAGAACCTGTGTAGGTGAGGCAAGCTGGTAATAAATTGTCTTAATAGATATGAGGCATTATAGATTTTATCTTGGGGACTTGAAAGTTGTCATAAAAATGGCACTTACATTCTAATTTCTTAGGGGTTGTTTGTAAGAGTCTTGTAAGTGTTCCCTTGGGAATTAACCTATTCACATTCAGGCCTTGTACAGGAATGTGGTTAGCTGATTCCTCTTAGAAATGTAAATGGTTTCAAGACTTACACATTTTTATGGTACTAGGAAAGCAGCATCCCCTTTCTATCACCCCCAGCATAGAAAGCAAATGGGGATGGTATTTGATTGTTATTCTGTGTGTATACCTTGAGGAGGCAGCAAGGCCCATTCATTGTGAAAAAATGCCTCTCAGGGTCATTAATTCCATTCCTTTAGGTTAATGTCCTACTCCTGAGGAGAATGCAATCATGAGGTAGTTACTAGGCTGTCACATAAAATGGTATCATTCACTGTATGAACCAAGGTGAGACACTAAGCCTACCTTTGAAGGAGTGGTGGAAATACTTAATGGAATGAGCTTGGGCTTTGAGGTCCTATAGAGTACTGGGCAACTTTGGGCTAGTTGCTGAGGTTCTCTGAGTCCAGTTTTCACATTTGAAATATAAGGAAGACAATTTACTACTTTGGGGAGTAATGATAAGGATTAAAATTGCTCATGCATGGGTGGTATAATGTCGGGCACAGATTCTGAGCCAATAAATCTTCTCTCAAATCCTAAAAGGTATTAATTATTAACCCCTGTTAAAAAAATCAATGACACTAGTTAAAGACTATTGCAATAAGTACAGGGACCACTGTGATAGATTTTTGCAGTGGGGGAAAGAGAGCAGGCTCAACTCAGAATGCAACATAGGCAAGTGGTAATTTATAGACGAGGAACAGGGTGGGGGGGGGGTGGTCAGTGCACAGAAAATGGCTGAAAGGAAACATCAAGGGTAAGGGAGAATTCTGGCTAAACTGACCTGACAGGATTCCCATTGAAGGGAGGCCAGGTTGATCAGCCATCACCTGTGGAGTGGTGGAGGATGAGGAACCTGATCACATATAGAGAGTGGGGGTTCTGGTTAAAGTGATTTAGCAGGATTCTTGCTAAATTAGACCATGCAGAGATGAACACAGAAGTCCCAAAATCAGGCCTAGTTGGAAAAGAGTTTGGAGTTTGGAAGATCCTGAGTAGAGCTTGATCTATGAGAATCTTTGTCACTATGGAGGCTACATTTGTTTATGATTGTCAAGGCATTGACAGCCTCTGACAAAGGAGGATAGAGGAAAAGACAGATCCAGAGCTAAGGGCATTGCCCTGAGAGGCAGGCCTGTGAGGCAAGGCTTGGACTTCCAGGTGGCCTGTTTGTGGCAGGAGTGGGCACAGCACAAGAGAGAGGAGCCTCTACGTCCTTGCATTTTTGCCTGGACCAAGTCAAGGAGCTTAGAGACCTCCTGTCCCTGGAACTGCTACAAAATTGCTTAGAATTTTGGGACTCTAGCTGGATTATAATTTAAAAGTGGTGGCTTCACTTGGACCACTTACCCGAGGAAATTAATCTTTTGACTGAGAGTTCCATTTCCCAAATTTAAAATAAAAGCAAAGAGTGGGACTTTTTAAAAGGTTTCCAGGAAAATATAATTGTTGTTGTTGTTGTTTTAAAAGCAAGACCAGCCAGATGGATAAAGATGTATGGGTTAATTGTTGAATCTGTATCTCACTTGCATCTTTCGTTTGGCAGATATGAATGGTTTATAGGTAATGGGGTCCTAACAGGAGAGTTATGGCCTAATGGCCTGACATTTGTAAAGTTGTAAAATGTAGGGGGAGATTTAACAAGCAGAACGAGCTTCCCTCCTGCATATTGATACAATTATGTACCCATGAACACATCTAGGAGTAAATAATGTGTTTATAGCATTAGGATTCTCCAAAGGATATTCAGCAGACATTGCAATTTGCATTTTAATTTTCTCACAAGAAAAAGTTTCTATTTGTATTGAAACTTCCAGGATCTCTAAGCCTTTTTAGCTCTTCCTGTGGTCTCTGCCTTCTTGCTGTGTTATGTAGCAGTCCTGGCAGGACTAATGGTACACTCAGATTCCCACCTCTACTGTCCAGGATGGAAGCTAGGGTGGAGGGTGGTTCAGACTTTCAAACATGGAGATGCTGCTGCCCTGGGAGGCCAGAGTTTCTGGAAAGCTATTAGATGTGAATGCCCACCTCCATATTTCTGACTATCAGTTCGCCTGTAATATTTGGCTTTTCTGTCCCTTGCCTAATTTCCTTCTCTAAAGCCCTTGGGGGACCCAAAAGTCGGTTAAAATAGCCTAATTCTTGCAATATTTTTATTTAAAGTGTGAGAAGAAAGTAACATTTTTGGGCCACTAGCAGAAATGAAACAGTTTAGAGAGTCAGTTCTTTCACAGGTACCTGGTTAGGACTTCAGTGTATCCTTTTTGGGGATACAATTCAACCTACAACACTTCAGTAGTAAAAAGAAATTCACCATATACTTCCAGTATGAAAAATAAAAGTTGTGAACACATGCCCAGGCATTGTGTAGCAACAGCCCATTTTAGAGGAGATGGTTATGTAGCTTGCTGAATTTTAAGCTATTTCAGCAGGCATTTTCTTTGTTAGAGAACAGTTGCTTAAGGTCTGAGAAAAGCAGGGTGAAATAATTCTTCAGTCCCTGATAAATCGGGACTTCATCCTCAATCTTCACTGTGTCTTTATTTTCATCCCTTAAATGGACATCCTTCCTCCCAACACTCTTGACCTCCTACCCCCATTCTGTTTTCATATTTTATTATGAATTTAAATTTCTGGATCTTCCCACTCCCTCAGGAGTAATTTGCCATTGAAAGCCACATTTCTTATGAAAAGAAAGACTCTGTCCTTCCTCAAAAAGAAGTGTCGGTATTAGTTATCAGTGTACAGATTAAAAAGGCATTTCGAGGTAAGAAACTTGTTCCGCTGCTCTTGTCATCATCACGGATGCCGGATCTGATTAATAAACCTTCATTTGTGCCTGGATACCACACTCACAGTTATGTAACCAGACTTTCTTCTCTGCCTGAATGTCTGAGAGATTTGCTTTCTTTTATCTCATATTTGTTTGAGATAAAACCCAGGATATGTAATGGAAGGAGGGTAAAAGCATAGATGATCCCATAGTTAGGTGCTTCTAGCTCCTTCTTGTTTCTCAAGACAGCTTTTGTTTTTTTTTTTTTCTTTTCTTAAAGAACAGTTCTTGTTCCACTCATGGGATACAACTGGGACATATATCCCAGTTGTAAGAGCATATATCCATTGAATGAGCAAGAGCATGGAATAGAGAGCTGCCTTATTTACCCTCAAGAATCCTACATGGGGGTTGGTTCAGGGGAGAGCAGTACATCCTCTCATTCTCTTAAAATTCCATGAAAGCAAAGGCCATTCTGACAAAAGTTCCATATAACAAAGCTGTGTCTTTGTTTCAGAACATAAGCCTATAGTGAAAATTTGCTGATCTGGTTATAATTCACTACAATGAAAATCACAGGACAGACGATCAGAGGATTTTATTCTTAGTTCAGTCCATGAAGCAGTCAGTGTCTATAGCACAAATCTTCTTGTGCTCTTTGTGCTGTTTCACCACAACAGTAAAAGATCCTATGGTTCTTCACTGCCCTCTTTTTTAGCTATCATATTCATTCTTCTTAACCCCTCACAACCCAGTAGAAAATTTTCCCAAATCTTCTAAAATCACCACCCCCTGCAAAATTGGACTCCTAAATAATCTAAATTTGGTTGCAATAATGTTTATATCTTATTCACTCACATGGAGGCACAAAAATACACTCCTTTTTTTACTCCTTTGTTTTGGGGAAGCTCCCACTAATGTTCAGGACAGTATACACACTAAAGATAGAAACATGAGTGTTGGTCCCTGTCTCTCAGGAGCTCCCTGTGTGGGTCCCTGTCTCTCAGGAGCTCCCTGTGTGAGTGGATGGGGTGTGGTGCATAGTATGAGGAAGAAAGATGGAGAGATGAAGTGTAAACAAGATTAAACGAATGGTGTAATGAGCACAGAAAGTAAGGAATATTCATTGTGTACTAAGTGGGTCAAGAATAGCTTCCAGAAGACATAGACATAGACTGAAATAAGTTATGAAGAATACTTTGCATATAACCAAGTCAAACTGTGGAATGGAGTTTTGGGGAATAGCACATGCAAAGGGTAGGAAGCTGTACTCAGGGGCTGGCAAGTGGTGCAGGTTGGCTGTGAGTAAACATTCAATTTATTGATTGATTTTCGGGAGGCCTCATTCTGGTCCAATTCTAGCTTGACAAAAGAATGTGAATGCCCAGGGGGGTTCATTAAAACGGGTGTGAAATATGTTACATGCAGAAATGTGAATATACATTATGGAAGGTTGCAGTACATTCACATATTTAAAAAATGGAAAGAAAAACCTGGTCTTCTGTGATGATCTATGTCACTTCCTTCCATTTAACATGATTAAAGGCAATATTTAATAGTTCCACAGAGCTTTCTGTGCTGATCCATACCTCCTGGGTAGCAAACATCTCCTTTTATTCTACATATTATGGTACAAGACAAAACAGCAATATGACATCAGCTATAGAAGAGAATCTGGGAAAAAAAATAAAATCACACAATACTGTGATTATTTGAATTCAGGACTGTGAGGCATGTTCTATACAGATGTGTTCCTCCTTTTTTCTTTCTGTGAGAGGTCCCTGCATGTCCAGTTAACAAATGGATATACTTGGGTGCTCTTGGGTGCTGTCTGTTGGCAGTGCTGTGCTCTGCTTCTAAGTTCAAGACTGAATTGCCAGCAGCTTGATCTTTCC
Organism: Balaenoptera acutorostrata; assembly: GCF_949987535.1. Classification (NCBI taxonomy): domain Eukaryota; kingdom Metazoa; phylum Chordata; class Mammalia; order Artiodactyla; family Balaenopteridae; genus Balaenoptera; species Balaenoptera acutorostrata. Next base: position 34,844,237 of record NC_080076.1, on the reverse strand, counting down.
ACTGCCCACTGTGTCTCCTATTCTTTGGGCAGTGAGAATGAACTTCAGGGGTGTCTGTTTGTGTGTGGATGGTGAGGACAGAGAACCCCAGAGGCTTATTACCAAATGAACCTGAAGAGGAGGTCTGTGTTTAATTGCCCTTGTAGAGTGAGTCAGTCAGCCTTAGACCTGCTGGGTGGAAAAAAAATAGAGTGCGAGAGGTGGCATGAGGGGTGCTGGGAATCTTCAGAGAAGCACTTTGAAGGTTAAAATAAAATACCCTATTCATAAATCAGAGAAAAGACCACCTAATGTGTAGATACAGTCATTATTATTATTATTTTTTGTATTGTTTTGGTATTAACTTTGCCTTGTATATTTGAGAAGTTTCTGAAGAAAATACCTTCCAGAGGCACATGTGTATAAATATTCAATAGATATGTCCAAGTTTTCAATTCAGGTTCATTCAAAATTCTATGTGCTTATTAAACTTCTGCTATGTGTTCTTCATTACGCTGATGGAGATACAAGAGGAGAAGGTGCTGAGCTTATAGTCTTGTTGGGGAAAATGAGAGTGCACACAGGCAAGTGTATATTTGACAGTGTGGTTAATAAATTCAGTTCAGTGCTCCCTCAATAAATTTGTATTATTTAAGTTTTAACTCTAAGTGCAATGTAAGGAAGAACATGATTTTTGCCACTTTCCACCTGGTTTCTTGAGATTCTTTGAGCCTACAGTTCTTCATTTGTGCATGATAGAAAGCATCTCATCACATTCTAATATGATGGTGGCAACTGGTTCAACACACATCACAAAATGGGCACTTGATAAATACTAGTTTTTTTCCCTTGCCCTGTGACTAAGTCCCTGCATGGAACTCTAAACTTCCAGGGACTGAATTTCTTGACATGAGCCCCAGGCTTCCTGGGAACAGGCTTCTAATAGAGACAGTTCCACTGCTGTAGAGTCACTGCCCTGCTTTAGCTTCTATGAGAAGAGACATACTGAACTTTAGAATCAGTGGAGAAGGGGTATAACGTCCCAGGGTCAACATTTGCCTCCACTACTTGACATGTGTATCTGGAAAGTCCTGATTCATGGTCTCTATTATTCCACATTATTTCCTTCTTCCAAGATACCCACTTCTAGAAGATGCTCCTGATTAATGCTATTTCTTGTTGCCCATCATTTCAACCCTAACATTGGCAATTCAGTGGTTTGTCTTTTTATATCTTTGTTTACATTCAAAGATGAGTTTATTACTAGCTCACACTGTTTCACGTGTGTGTGTGCATGTAACATAGAATAATAGTACTAGTAATATTGTCATTTGTTTATGTATCACTTTGAAATTTTCAATATATTTATGTTTCCACTAGCTCACCTATTCTTATAATGCCTTTAAGAAGTGGGAGATCAGTTAGAATTGTATTCAACTATAGAAAATGATGCAGCAGCTCAGATAAGTGAGGTTATTTGTCCAAGGTCACACAGCTAGACTCAGAGTTTAGATTCCAGATCTGATCATTCCAAATTTAATGTCTCTTTTCTGCACAATTATTTAATTTATTAAAATCATTTTCAATAAGGTTTTATTAGATAGAACAAGTCAACTTCTTTGGGGATGTTCACCTTTTAATGAAGACTTTGGGTGCTTTACACCAGGAGAGTCATTTCACATGTAAAATGTTCCAGATCCCATAGCAACCCATAAATGGGATAATGGCAATGAAGGGTCCTGTCCTCATACACTTGGTCTGTTGCTTATGCCACTACTGGCCCTGCTTATAATCTCAGCTGATTTCAATCATGTGTTCATAAATATTCCATAAAAGAGTATACTATGTGCTAGATTTATAGGCAGGATTTCAATTAATCTTCATAAGTAATTTACATGCATGATTTTAGTTAAAGTAGCTCTGTGACGTCTATTAGTATCTCAATTTTTAAAGTGAGAAAACTGAGACTGAGAAATGTTAATTAATCAGACTTCAAGCAGCTGACATTAATCTTTACATACAAGTTGACTTAATCAATGTACATAAATGCTTGTTACACTTCTGGTCTCAGTTCTCACTTCAATAATTAGCAGCAGCCCAGAGCTGGGGTACATCGTTTGAGGCTGTTTCAGAATCATAGTCATCCCTCCCTCTCTGCTAACATTCCCTTATTTCCTGTTTTCTTTCTCTATTGTCACCTGAAACAGCCATTAGTCCCCGTGCTAGGAGCCCCCTGACCGCTTCAGAAATGCTGCATGATGACCTTGTCTCCTGGGACTGCCGCAGTCCGCTCTGTGATGGGATCCCCCACTTACCTCAGTCCTACTTTCCCAGTCCCAAAGCAGAACATGAAGCACCTGGAACCCTTTAATGTCTGGTGCACTTTACTCTGAAGTCAGACTGTTAGCCACAGCTGAGTGGTTCTTTTTGGCAGCAGTTCCTACAACCCAATTCATGCTTCCCCAATACTCCCAGCATATTTAAAGCCATCGTTTTTTTTATGTAAAAAAAGTGACATCCTCACGGCAGAGTCTGTCTCTGACTTTACCAAAGCAGACAACATCTAACTAGAAGGCAGGACTTACATGGATTGCTCAGCTTCAGTGCTCAATTAGTCTTTGAATATATATATATATATATATATATATATATATATATATATATATATATATATATATATATAATATATATAATATATATATATATTATATATATATTATATATATATAATATATATATATATAATATATAAATATTTTTCTCTCTATTTTCTCCTAACACACTGTCAAACATGTCAAACACAGAGCAGCTTCCTGATGTGGACACTGGCTCATTAGGCCCCAGCTGAGATCATTAAATTCTTTAAGGCCAATGGAAAGGGCAAATTTATACTTCCTTTGATAGAGCTCATCTTAAATTTCTTCCCTATTGTGAGATGGATAGTTGGTGATGAATCAGTGATATTTCAGACCCCACTGGGAGCAGACTGGCTATTCATAAGATTGAGATTCCTAGGATAGAACAGAAAACAAGGAGCCATTGAATGAGCTTACATTGCTGGTGTTGCCTCCTGTCATGGGCTAATTTTAATGGCATTATTTTTTTCCTGTAAGACAGGGTTTCTCTATCTTGGAACTACTGACATTTGGGGTCAGGTAATTTTTTATTGGGGGTAGCTGTCCTATGCATTGTAAGATGTTAGCAACATGCCTGGCTTCTAGCCAGTAGATACCAGTGACACACCCTTTAAGTGGTGAAAACTAAAAATGTCCCATGGGGCAAAATCACATCCAGTTGAAAAATAATGTTTTAAGACATTCCAGGTGTTTGTCTCCCTCAAGTCAGCTCTTTAGAGAGAATCCAACCAGAAATCTAAGTTATAAGATAGTGGGCATAAAAGCATTTGATAGTTGTCACTAATATGGCCAGATGGCAAAAGTGTGAATCAGGGGAAAGTGTGTTTACAATGGCTTCCAAATTCTGTTTTGTTTACCATTCCTTACACTCCTAAACTCCTTTCTATGCTGCTCACTGATATTTAGTGTTCAACTTCTATCTTGTAACATGTAAGAGTCCTGTTATAGGTTGGACCAAAGTTGGATCTCCTGGTGACTCCATCCAGTCTCAGGGCTTTACTTTTCTTTCCAGAATACCTATGAAACATTACTTTTATGTGTTTTATTTTCCAAGGATTTTGTAGGCTAGAGAACAATGCACATACTCATAATCTTGTATTAATAGTTAAAAACCCTTCAAAATTTTTGTATATACATATATGTATGCTTTCAGTATATAGCAACTAAAGAAATGAATCGTGAGTGATTTAGACACTATAATAGGATTTCAGAGCAGTTATAAAATTAGAAAGTCTTCAAATCACACCTCTACCTAATTATGAGCCTAGCCTTGGTTCTCAGAGTTCAGAATTGGGATGCCTTGAACGGAGATAATTTCTTTACTTATGATCCTATGGGAGAGTGTTCTTCAAACTGTCTTCTGTAATATCTGTAAAATTATTTTTTAAATGTGTGCCCTCAATGTATGTATTATTTATAAATAAGTGAACTTTTAAATCATACTAAATATTAAGTTAATTTTTTTTAACATAGATACTTTTATAAGTTGAAATTATATTTTCTTTCTATATTACCATAAAGTCATTTTATTACTCTAAGGCAGCTTGGATCCATATCCTGGAAACCACTTCTTAGTCTTCCATGGATGAGCCTCAGGGGACTTGAATCTGGATGCATAATTTTGTGATCTTAGGCATATGGTGCACTTTTCTGCAGAGAGGTCCATAGGGTACATAAATTTTAAAAAGAAGTCCTTAATCCAAAAGATGGTAAGAACCATATGATAGTCTTTGAGAGTAATCAAGCATTCATACAGTGAACTGTGATAGTCTATGTCTTTTTATGAGGAGGCAAGGATACAGAGCAGCTTTCTCTTTAAATACTGGTTCTTCTTTGTCCCTTGATCCTGAATCAGGGGAGTTTTCTCAGTCTCCACCATCCCTCTGTAGCAATCATGAGCTAACTCTTTGAATAATAATTTTGCAAATAAACAATAACCTGGATTTGGAGCTAGAAGGGATTTTAGAGATCCTCTCATCTTCCTTTCTGTTTTTAGAGATGATAATAGCAGAGCACCCAAGATCATCCAGGTCTTCTCTTTATGTCCCTATGTGCCACATAACTACTCCCTGAAGGTTATTTTTATAGTTAATTCATGGTACAACAGTTTTAATATTAAAAAACAAAAAAAAATTACAATAAATCAAGGACCTCTAGTATGCAAATGTTGGCAATACTTAACACATTTCTAGAATTCATCTTGACTCTCACCCAGATCTGAGCAACCAGACAGAGCCACTGAAACAACATCCTCATCATTAAGATGGATGCAAGTGTTTGAGAGGAAACAGATTGAAAGGGTGAGTAAACCTCCAGTATCTTGAGGAGCTAAGGGAGCCCTATTTCTTTCAGTCTGTGATGCGGCTGTTTAGGGATGTCACTGGGAGTGTGTGCATACACATCCCACATAAATATGCACTAATACATCAGAATGGTTTTTAAGTTAAAAGAAATGGGGAACAGCATAAATAACAGTGCCTTTTCCTGGACACTGTCCTTGCATAATCATATGACCTGGAGCAGGAAGAATTTCTGCTTGTTTCTGAGGCCAGTTGCTCATCTCTAATGTTTCAATCTCTGTCCTCACAGTAAGAGACTGTGGTTGCTGTCATATCTGCTTCTCCTCTGGGGCAGGAAATTTGGTGGTGATATGTGTGATCATGCATCACGGCTGTGCTAGACTCCACTCTGCTCAGAGGACCATTGCCCCACATTGCTACAGCTGGTCCAGACATCCCCTCCTGGGGCTCAGAGCTCATGCTTTCCTTCTTCCTTACAGCACTGCTCATGCTTAGGACAAACTATGGACCATTGTGGGTAGCACTTTTCTTACTGTACTCCCAGGAGCCTCCATCAGACCATGATACTCTTATCTGATGTACGTTGGGATTCTGAGTGAGCTTGTCCAAAGTCTGAAAACTAGTGATTTAGTCCACTACTCTCATTACCCAGAGAGGGACAGTGATTTGTCTATAGTCTCTTCTTATGGTCACTCCTCTATAGTCGCAGGGAATTCAAGTTTGTCTTCCCATCAGGTCTTTATTCTGTTAATTTCCACAGCCTTTCTCTGTATTTTCCTATTTAAATTTGAAGCAAGAGAGTGGGTTTATATCCCAGATATCCAATCCTGGATTCCATAATGAGAAGATATGAAGTAGATCTGAATCTGGACCTCAGCCTGGAGCCAAGCCCAGCAAATGCTAGCAGGACTTAGCAGAGTAAAGCCAAGCAGTAACAAGCCTAAGGATCCATGTGTAAGAAACAAGTGTTTATTGTTATAAGCCTTGAGTTTCTTTCTTCTTCTTTTTTTTTTTTAATGTAACATAACATCCATGAAAGCTGACTAATATAAGCACTTATTGTATGTCAGACACTGTTCTGAATGGTGGAGATTCAGTATTGAACAAAACAATCAAATTTCTCCCTCAGGGAAATCATATTCTTCCTCGTTTCTGTGTGTGTGTGTTTATGTGTATGTGTAGTATAATATATGTTCATAAGTGAGTGTTTTCTATATAATGTATGGTATGAATTTGTTCAAATGCCTGTGGGCATGTAAGAAACTATGTTAACTCATATGTCAGGAGTAGTTGACTCAGGGCGGGGGAGAGAAAACAGCAACCGAAATACAAAATAAGTTTCTAACCAGGTCAGCCAACCTCCAAAACTTGTGCTCTTCCCTCTACACTACACAGTTTGCACTGCTGTCTTTTTACACTCTTCTGACTTAGGACGCCACTCAGCCAATCTCCCAGGTCAGGGAAACAATAAATATTTTCCCATTGAAGATGTTCAAGAAGTGTCCCTCCCTTTTCCACATGGCAGCAGGAGCAACAGGGTCAGCTCACAGTAAAGAAGAGTAGGAACAGCCTCCACCTAAGGGCAAAGTGCTCCCACGTTGGTTGCCCCACTGGTAGCAGCCTGGATTATCAGAATTGATGTTTCATTACCAGGTAGAAGAAAAACTTTTGCCTTATACAAGTGTCAACCTAATAAGGTCTTAACACAGAGATGAGGAATTTCGTTTCCAGGAAGCTGGTAAATGTGCATAATTGTGTGTCCCTGAGAACAGTTGTAGGTCATGCAATGCCCTTCTACTGATTAAGCAGGTTTCAGTCTACTTGTCTTTATTTACACAGTTTCAGAATTGCAACATCACCCATAATATTGCAATCATGTGTGCCCTTATAGGTTTACTGGTAACAATTATGTAAAACCAGTTTCTATAGTTTGAATTCTATCTTTCTCACACTTCAATATACTGAAAACACATGCACACACGTGTTTATCTCTGTAGAGCACACTATACTTTTTGACCATTTTTACACGGATTACTTCATTTCATCTTCATAGCAGCCTTGTCATGTCAGTTGAACAGGGGTTGTTTTGCAATTCATTAATGAGCCCAGAAAGTTCCAGTAGCTGGCCAGGCATGACACAGCTTCAGAAAGAAACCTGTTTTCCAACCCCACTGTCTGGTATTCTTACCATTTAAGAATGCTTAGCAACCACTTCTTATTCCATTTTATGAATATCTGAAGATTTTAACATTTTTTAAACCACAGTTTCCTAAAAGGAAGAGAGAATTGCTGTTTTATAGGTAAAGAGTACGGCAGAACAGCCTCCTCTGTTAGGGCTGGGAAGTATGAACTTGGTCAGGGTCTAAAACAAGAAAACAGAAAGGATAAAACCCCAGTCTCTAGGGTGGCAGTCTAGTCATACATTTTTATTGTGGGTGCCTAGTGTAGAACCAGGCCCAGAGTGAATAATTACCACGTTTCTATTGAGTGAGTGAATGAATAAGTGTATGAATAAGTTTTCTAATCTAACAACACATTGCAGTAACCAAATCCAATCTAAGCCTTGTGGGGTGCATACCTAAGAAAAGAATGTGTTATTTGAAATAGGGCAAATACCCTTTTCTAGAAGCACAAATATCTCCAAGGAGTAATCCCAACCAGCCTCTCTACTTCCTCACAATCTCTCCCCAGGATCTGACAATCTGTTGAAATGCCATTTCTATGGTCAGTGGTGATTTTTCTCTCTTCGGGGTCTCTTGGATCTGCCTTCTCCTCTCCAGCCCCATTGCTACCACCCAAGTTCAACCCTTCGTTAGGACACACCTGAACTACTGCTGTGGCATGACTTAACCACACAGCCTGCCAGAGCTTGTGAGCTACTTCCCAATGATGAAGGTTGTACTTTCATATCTGTTCATTGGGATATAACATTTTTGCCTTCTCTGAACTCATTTGTTAGACATTGTTCAATCTACAGATTATACTGCTCTGCATTTGCTAAACCTCTTTAGTGATTCTGAATTTACTAGAGCAAATGAGAAGGAGAGCAAGTCAGAATGTTCTGATGCCAGCTTGGTTCCCAACATTTACTAGACATTGGTCTATGTACAGCCAATGAATCTCTCAGGAAAATTGAAGATCAGGTTTGTGGTATAGGAAAAAGTATCCAAGACTTTTAAAAATGTCAAACTCCTTTTAAATGTAAAATAAAAGTTACTATCTTTTGAACATCTATGTATATGGCAGGCAATTGTGGTTTTTAAAACTATCCTTATAAAATCATAAAGTGAGTTTTCCATTTTACAGATGAGGAAACAGAGCTCTTTCACAGAGTGTTCACCCAACTCTAGAATATTTGGCTCTAGTGATCATGATCTTCCATTTGTTGAAAATATGATTCTTCTCAGGAGCTTCAAAATCTCCCCACTGAACAACTAATCCAAGCCAAGCTTCTTGGTTTGACATTGCAGACCCTCACATAAATGTTTGCAATCTTCTATGCCTGACTTCTGAAGATTTCCTGACTTTTTCCCTGATTCCCTAAAATATACCCTTGGTTCTGGCTACAAAAATTTCTTTATTGTGTCATTCCCCTCCCAGACAAATCTAAACATATTATAAGCCCTTGCCTAAGACTTATGTTTTTCTTTAAACCTTCACAGAATAAAACCTAGTCTGGCCTCTTACTCAGAATAGAAGTACCATGGGAACTCAGCTAATTCACGTGACATGCTGTTGCTTAAAAAGTTTCTTAGAATTGTCTTCTGTTTTACATGTTTATTCACATTTTCCAAACTAAACTATAAACTATGAAGAGCAGGGAAATAACTGATTTTTAAAAAATTTCCTCAACCCTTTGCAGAGAACTCCCAATGTCAGACAGCCTTGCTCAATGAATTATTTATCTGAACATATCTTAAAAGACAGATTTTTCTTTGACTCTTCTTTGGTAATACCTACTTGCTCCCCAAAGCTATTTAATAGTAACACTTTAAAATATTCCACATTCAAAACGCTTTTCTATATAATTGCTTAACTCAAGCTCACAATCTCTTCATAAGGCATTCCTGTTTTGCAGATGAAGAAACTGAAGTCCAGAGGCTAAAGGGAGTGCCCAGGGTTAAACAGAGTTAAAGAGAAAAAGGGAACTGGAACAGAGGTCTTCTGATATCCAGTCCAAAGTGCTTCCCTCCACCCCATGACAGCTTTCTACCTTCCATTGTATTGTATTCCTATGGAACTCTGTCCATTTGTACCTTTCCATCTTATCATGCTCTAAGGATGGCATTAACATAATAAAAAAAGTGATTTATAGTGACATAACAGATTCCACAAATTTCCTAGCAATAAAGACCTATTGAATTTGGAATTTATAATTTTGATGAGTGAAACCATTGTACCCTTTTGTGTGGACAGGGTTACAAGAAATGTTTTCTGACCAGCTTGGCGAGGCACGGTAACCTGGCAGGGCTCATATGTCATCTGCTAGTTATGACTTTTAGACCCAAAGCTGTCCTTTTGTGTCCTGTCCCTTCTTCTGTTCCTTTATGAAGGTGCAGCTCCGCAGTGAGGATGCATTATCACTCCTTCAAGCCCATCTATCAGCTCACTGAAGTGCAGTCAATGGCTTTTCAGAGTCATGTGTAGTATATTCACAGACATCAGTGGAACCATTGGAAAATTACAGGCCTCAATAAAACCCACATGTCCCTGAATTTGGCCTATGCACTACAGTTTTCAATTTTCTTCATCCATTTTTTCTTACAGGTGTGCTCAAGGTTATGTGATTTGATCACATTAGACATTTAACATTTTCCTACTGACCCCAACATTACGAGATATGTCAAAGATAAAGTGTTTCCAAGTGCCATTTAATACTAAGGAATCTGAGAAGTAATAAGAAAAAATTTTTTTAATATGTATGTAAATATTCAAAGCTTTTGTTGTTTTTTTGATAAGGTGAAACTTACCACAATACTGCTCTAGAACAACGTTTTCTGAGTTATCTGAGTTAAATCAGGTTAAGATTTCTGGAAATTTAATTTTAACCAGGTTTTAGTCACCAATGTAACTAAGCAAATAATACATATCAATTAAATATAATCTAAAATGTAAATATGCTTATTTGTTTTAAAAATATTTCCCTAGATGTCCAATAGAAATAAAATTTGAGTCACATATATAATTTTTACATTTTCTAGTAGCCACATTTTACAAAGGTAAATAACAATTTTAATTAATTTTAATAATATATTCTACTTAACCCAATATATCTAAAATATTATTTCAACATGCAATCGATATAAAGATACTGAGATATTTTAAATTATTTTTCTTTTTCTTCCCATAAGTTTTCAAAATATGGTATGTATTTTATACATAAACAGCACCCAATATGGACTAGCCTTCTCAGTGGTATATTGGAGCAAGCTTGCACTGGATTTCCAGAGCTGGGTATTAAATTTTCATAAATTAAAATTGGCCACTGTAAGAATATTTATTCCACAGAAATCTTCAATCGCTGCAAAATTTTTGGAGGGTGGGGTGGAGTGGGGAGCTTATTGTTATGCATCCCTAGATAATGACAATATTTATATATTTGATAGACATATGTTTGTTAAGCATGTTTAGACCTCTCTTTAATTTGTTCTAAGTATGGTGACAGGATGATGATTTTCATAATGGACACTACTTGGAAAAATACCAGAAGAGAGAAAAAACAATAAAAGCAGTGACTCATCAGCTATTAGTTTTGAAACTCCATAGCCAAAACTGGCTAACTACACCCCTCTTCCATTCAGTTCTTGGTTTAGGCTTGGGGAAAAGATTGCTTCTTCTGACTGGGGAAAGAGATTCGCATAAAAACATGAGCAAGATATGAACTTTCTTATAGATATCATAAGTAACAGTTTTGTTTTTGTGAGAAAATAGAGATTTTTATATTAAGATATTAGTTTATGTATTTAACTTCATTAAGGGTTATTAAATGTCATTTATTAAAATGCACATAATTCATTAACTTTTTAAGATTACCTAATATTCTTCTAATATGTTAAATTTACTTATTTATTGACTTTAAAATATTTATTTATTTATTTATTTTGTCTGTGCCAGGTCTTAGTTGCAGCACACAGGATCTTCATTGTGGCATGTTTAGTTGTGGCATGTGGGATCTTTAGTTGAGGCATGCAGGCTTCTTAGTTGAGGCAGGCAGACTCAGGTGCGGCATGCATGTGGGATCTAGTTCCCTGACCAGGGATCGAACCTGGGCCCCCTGCATTGGGAGTATGGAGTCTTAACCACTGGACCATCAGGGAAGTCCCCTAATATGTTAAATTTAAAGGATTAAATCTAATTTTATTGGAGGAGGATCAAGGGGTAAGCATTCTAAGATGTTTCATTATAAAAGTCTCCAATGTCTATAACAAATATATACTCTTCCATAAAAACAATAATAACTTGCTTTTATTGGGTGTGTAACTATGTGCCAGGCATTTTAAATATTTATTTCAATTGATTTACATAATGATCCTAAGTGGTGGTTAGTATACAGATTCTAAAGAGTAGGAAACCAAAGCTCAGTAAAGTTAGTGGGTTTGAAGTCAGCCATCTGGCAAAGGGTAGACCTGAGCAGTAACCTAAGGCCTTTCTTATTCCAAAGTCTGTGGTTTTCCTCTGGGTCATACTGGCTCCCTAGAATTTCAACTCAAGTTTACTGGATTTTACTCTGTGTTCTTCTTACTGGGGAGATGGAACTAAGGTAAGGCTGGAAGCATCATGATCTTAGAAACAATAAAGCCTGTTTTGTAAAAATAGTAAGAGTGGTATAGAGCTGAGGAAAAGAACAAGCTCAATATGTCTACTAGAAGATAAGCTTTATCTTTTTCACCCTACCATACCCAGTAAATGCCAATACTAGTATCCTATGTGTACTAAATACACATACATAAAATGAAGTTGTGCTCTCATAGAAAAGAAAAACTAAACAAAAGAACAACCAACAATAACAAAAAAGCCCTTATTCTTCAAGTATGATAATGGAAGGTGGCATTTCCTGAACACTTACCATGGGCCAGACACTCTTCTAGGTGCTTCCCTTGTATGGACTCATTTAATCCTCATCAGTTGCATAAGGTAGGTATAATTGATATTCCTATTTTACAGATAAGAAAAGCTGAGGCACATGGAGAATAAGAAACTTTCCCATGCTACAAATAAGTAGCAGAACTGGGATTTAAACCCAAGCAATCTGGATCCATAATGCATACTCTTAGTTACTACAACATATGGCAGACAAGCCACAGGCATCTCAAATGTCAAAAAATAATAAATAATGAACATATTGCTCCAAACTGACTATGAAAAGGAGATGTATATAATACCATAAATCAGTTCAGTGTTGATTGCCAAATTAGAAATAAATTACTGCAGAGGGAGAAATCACTTCCTACTCTCAAAACGTGGAAGATGGAGGAGTTGAGATTTAAACAGGCCATTAAACTTATAGGGTTTGCATAAACAGAGAAAGATGAAAGCATATTCTATCCAGAGAGTACAGTATGAGCAAATACATGGAGAACAATTCTAAGTCAATATATCAGACTGAAAATTTTGGAAATGTGAGAGTGGTCAACAGCAGTGGAAAGGTAGTTATAAACAATAACAGGCTTATGTCTGTCTCCTGTGCAGTAGAGAATTCATTTTTTCACACATTATAGACTCCTATTTGTAGAACATTCATTTCAGGCACTGTGAGGATAGTAACACCTTCCCTGAGGTGTTAATATTCCAGTGTGCTATAAGACCAATAACCATAATGCCCATCAAGCGAAGCGTCGTGGAGGAAAAGAAGGAGAATATGGAGGTAAAAGGAGGAGGATGTTGTATATTCTGCTGAAGACAGTAGGAAAGGCTTTAGAGGTTATGATGTGTTTGGAGAATAGTATTTGGTTTGTTTCAAGCATAATAAATTATGTGACGAGGAACAGTGGGTGGTCAGACTAGAAAGGTCATTTGAGGTCATAGTGTGGAGAATGTTGAATGCTGGTTGTAAGGAATTTATACTTCATCAGTAGGAAGTTGTCGGCAGGCAGCCCTGAAGAGTTTTAAGCTTCAGAGCTAGAATTACATTTCCACTTCAGGAAAAGAAATCTGACAGTTATGAGTGGAATAAAGTAGGCTGGAATTCATGTTGGTGGTTATTGTAGAAGATTGAGCTAGAGATAATGACGCTCTAAGATGAGATAGTGACAGTAGACATGGAAAGAAGAGGGTGTGTAAAAGTGCTTTGGATACTAAAAAAAATTTGTTCCTAGTGTAAAAAGGAAAAACCCAAGATTTGAGAGCAGGGAAATGGCAAGATCAAAATTATATGACTTTCCAATTCTCTTATTCTCTCCTGCATCAATTAATATGTTCTGAGATTCAGAGAAAGCAGGTGTGGTGAAAATTTTAGAGTTTAGGGGTATCAGATAGTATCTGTAAGATTAGCCTTCTTTTGAGTAGGTGGAAAGTTGATTACTTATTGCATAGAGGTGGGGACAAGAGAAAGGCATTTTCCCACCGTATAGTGTGAGAATAAATTAAATACTTCTTTTCTTAAAAGGTGATCTCACTGTATGCATTACCAGAAATGCTACAAATAATTATATTCATTTATTTTCTTGGTCTAATCTAGACATAAAAATATATCTAAGTGTAGACCTCATGTCTAGATAAACTACTTATCACTACTTAAATTATCTGTGGTTAGAGCCCTTTCTTTAAAAAAAAAAAAGAACTTCTGTCCAACACTGAATTGTATAAATTCCTGTAGAAATAAAATGAATAAGTAACTGACATATATAACATGATAGAGGTGCTAATTTTCTCTACAATGGCAATCATATTACAATATATAAATTATGTTAACATGTATATCTTACATTTATGTAATTTGTATGTCAAATGTATTTCAGTAAAAAACTGACATAAATACAGACTCCAATTTTTAAATTATTTTGTTTAACAAATGTAAGAATACTATCAAATTGGTACAACAATTTCTAAATGCCTATTGTCAATTTCTGAGCTTCTCTTGTCATACCAGTAACAAACAGCTCAGGTGCCAGCACCTGTTTGCACTGTCCGTGCTTCAAATAACACTGGTCTGGAGGAGCACGTCTACAATGTGATTTCAAAGATTTCAGGAAGGCCCAGAGATTTTCTTTTCTCCTTTTCTAATCCTCTACTTCTACTTTGCCTATCTCCTGCGTATTTGGGAGAATACATAAAATTATATTTTTTTCATCTATATCTTTTGCTTAAGGATTAAATGCAAATACACAGACATTTACAACGACCCATACTTGCACTATCTTCGTATATATCTCACTGAGGAGAAGTGATAGAAAGAAAACAAAACAATCCCACTACTCTGCACGAACCTGTTACCCAAGCCTGTGTTCCTTGCTCACCGTCTACTAAATTATCTTTCAGTCTTTTCCTTCTTATGCCATTTCCATTTAGCAAGCTCCTTCTTCTTCCCCATTCACTAGAATTTTATTCTCCTTCAACTCCTATGTCAAGTTCTGGCTCCTTCATTAATATATTCCTGACCATTGCAGCCCAGAGTCATTTCACTTTTCTCAGACATTTTTGGATTAACTGACTATACTCTCACTTGGTATTATTTATAATTTATTGCCTCTTGCCTTTACTTGCTTGAATATTGTTTTCTCTGTTTTAAAAATGTTTTATATATTACCTACACATATTTGTCTTGTTTTCTTTTTATATACATACAGATGGACAGGGAAACAGTATTAAGAATAAATCAACCACCTTTATTAAAAACACCTGGTTAAAAAAAAAAAAAAAAAAACACAGCATCTAACGAGCCCTTTGTGTGCATCCCTAATCGCATCATCCTGTTTCTACCCTAGAGGTGACTGCTATCCTGACCTTTGTGATAATTATTCTTTGTTCTTCTTGACAGCTTTTCCACCTATGAAAATATTTACAAATAAATTCCTAAGTATACATAAATATATAAACACATCACTTAAGTATTATGTGTATATTTCAGAATCTAAATATCTATACACAGATGTATGTATATTCCTGATATTATATAAATATACATATATTTGTGTATATATATATATATATATATATATAACAGTTTTGCCAGTTATGAACCTAATATAAATGGAATCATGCTGTATGTATTGCTTTTTCCTCAACATTGTATTTATTATATTCATCCACGTTGATTTGAGTAGCTTAAGTTGGTCATTCACTTTCACTGCTTTATAGAATTTCTTTGTATAAATACATGTATTATCTATTATGTTGTGGGTGAATTTTTGGCTGTTTCTAAATGTTTGCTGTCGTGAACAATGATTCTGTAGACCCATGTTCAATTTATTCTAGTACATAAGTATAGTAATGATTCTATAGTTTATACCCAAAGACAGGATTGCCAGATGGTTAGGCATGGGCATGTTCCACTTTACTAGGCAACACCAAACTTTTATCACATTGGTTTTACAAATCTCTAACTCTTCCAGCAGTGTATGACAGTTCCCATTGATCCATATGCGAGCCATCATTTGACGTGATATGTATTACTAGTGTCCATCAATATTTTCAGTTCACTTCTTCTTTCAGAAATAACATTCCCTAACCTCTTTGAGGTTAGCCAAAAGCATGAGACCTAGTTTGTCTTTTCTTTGAACAATAATGTTTATTTCTGGGTGGAAGTATTTAAGACCTTTTAAGTAATTCTCCACATTCTTTTCCTGCTGCAGCAAATGCAGATGACAGTGTCATGCAATGGTAAAACTACTTTTAGCCTTGTCCCCAATTTATTATCATGTGCAGAACCCTTAGTCAAGCTCCTGTGTTGAACTTAGTACACGATTAAGAAATAACCTTTTATTGTTTGAAGCCAGAGGATTTTTATTTTTAAATTACTGCTTAGCCCATGCCATCCCAGCTTAACACACACTATTTTGTCAGACTTTGTAATTTTTGACAGCCCGGTAATTGTGTAATGGTATCTCATTGACAGTTTAATTTGCATTTGTCTGATTATTGTGAGTTGGTATTTTTCATATATTAATGTTTATTTGAGTTTCTTCCTCTGTAAATGATCTTCGATAACTTTGTTCCTATTTTTCTATTAGCTTCTTTGTATTTTTCTTACTGATTCATAAGGTATCTTTATATGTTAGAGATAATATCCTTTGTCAGTTATGTGCTTTCAATTTGTTTTATTTTTTCATTTTCTGATGTATTTTGAACTTTAGAGAGTCTTAACTTTGAAATTGATGAATCAATCAATCTTCACCTTTATGGATACTGTATTTTGTGTCTTGTGTAGCCTTTCCCTATCCCAAGATTATGAAGATATTCTGCCCCTTTCTCTTCTGAAGTTATTGAAGTTCTGTCTTTTAGGTTGAAATCTTAAGGAATCCATAACTGAATTTTATATATCATGGGAAATAAATATGTAAATTTATTTTATTCCAGAAGAATAAGCAACTGTCCCAGCACCACTCTTATATAGTCTATCCTTTCTCCATAGATCTGCATTACAACCTCTGTCATAAAGCCCATCCATATCTATACTTTACATCAGTCTGCTTATGGACTATCCATATTTTTCCAGTGATCTACTTGTCTATCCATCAATTCCATACTGCCTTATTTACTATAGCTCTATAATAAGTCTTGATGTCTAATAAGATGTCTCCCATCTTCAATTTGTTTCTTCAAAAGGTTTTGACAATGCTTTGTTACTTAAGTTGACAAATACCTAAATTAGTTTGCCCAATTCCAAAGTAAAACCTGTGGAAAATTACACTGAATTTATAGATCAACTTGGGGGAGTACTGACCCAGGATCCAGGAACATAAACTCTAACTCCATTTATTTAGGCCTATTTTAGTATCTCTCAATCATGTTTCATAATATTTTCCATAGAGGACTTGTAAACCATTTGGTAGATCTGTTTCCAGGTACCTTATATTTTTGGTGATATTGTAAACAGCAGCTTTTAGATTTTTTTTAATTTTTCTATTTGTTTTTGACATATAGTCTTGCACTTTATTTTCCTGTGGAATAATTTTGTGTCCAGTAATCTTGTTAAACTCTATTACTAATGGTAATATTTTTCTTATGATTTATTTTTGATCTTTAAAAAAAAATAACAAACACATCATTACCAATTATTGTTTTCTGTCCTTTACAAATTTTATACCTTTTATTATTTTTTAAAACATATTATTATGCTGACAAATAAAAATGATGATAAAAGGCATACAGAATTTCCCTGAAAAAAATGCTTTAAATGCAGCAATATTAATTATTGTATTTATTTTAAGATTTTTTCCTTTTTTTTCTTTACCTTTAATTTTTTCTAAAGATACTTATACCAGGATAAAGAAATTTTCTTCTTTTTGTAGTTGACCAAAATTTTTTTCATCATGAATATATGTTGAATTTTATTAAATGTTTCTCCAATATTTATTGAAAAATTCCTGTAATTATTTTTCTTTGATTGTGTATGCAGTGATTTATGTTAATTTCTAATGTTAAATCAATCATTAATTATAATGATAATCCAAAATGGTCATAATTTTTATCCTTTTATAAGTTGTTATATTCAGTTTACTAATATTTTGCCTTAGTTAATTTTATATATGTTCATGAGTCATATTGGGCTATAATTTTTCATTCACGTAATCTCCTTGCCAAGGTTGGTATCAAGCTAGTTCTCAATAGGGACTGTTTTTACACCCCTGGGAACATTTGGCAATATCTAAAGAAAGTTTCAGTTGTCACAGTTCGTGGGGAGATGCTATCTAATGGGTAGAAGTCAGGGATGCTGCTAAATATCCTTTAATGCACAGGACAGCATGCCACAACAAAGAATTATCTGACCAGAAGTGTTAATGATACTGAGGTTGAGGAACTCTGTTCTAGCCTCATAAAATTGTATAATATATCTAAAATTGGAATTATTTGTTTTCTTAATGTATAGTATAATTCATCAGTGAAGATATCTGGGCACAGGGTTTTCTCTGTGGCGATATTTTGACCTTATGTTGCTTTAGTGGTTTTAGAATTATTCAGTTTTCTAATTCTTTTTTTTGGGGGGGGTGGTTAGTAAATCATGTTTTCCTGATAATTAATTTATTTTATCCAATATATAAAATATACTGGCTAGAGTTGTTCATAATATACCTTATAAATGTTGTCATGTTTATGTGAACTAATCAAAATATATATATTTGTAGTTTCTTAAGTGATAAGAAAAAAAGGAGCATCTCTTGTTCTAATATTTGGTCTTTGACCCTGTCCCTAACATGGGGCTTCTAAAATTCTTGTAAATTCCTAAGTGATAGGAGCACTAGGAGAATATTTTATTCTAATAAGGAGACTCTGGGTGGGCTCCTGGATGACTCTTGGTGGAGGCTGGTAACCAAAAAGACCAAGTCATGATCAGAAGCTTAGAATTTTCAACTCCACCCAACTCTTCTCCAGAGAGGGAAGAAGGGCTAGAAATGGAGTTAATAATTGATCTTGCTGGGGGATCAAGATGGCTGAGTAGCAGGATACAGACCTTATCTCCCCACACGAACACATCAAAAATACATCTCCTTGTGGAACAATCCTCACTGAAATCTTCCTGGAGACTAACAGAAAGACTTACACAACTAAAGCTGTAAGAAAGAGACACACAGAATCAGGTAGGAAGGGAAGAGAAGCAGTCAGGTTAAACTTGTGCCTCTGTGAAGGGGCACAGAAGAGAGGGGATTAAACAGGTTTGGAGATCCTCCCTGGGGAGTGAAAAGTTCAAGTCACATATCAGATGCCCCAGTCCCCTTAGGGGAATGAGTCCTCTTAGCTGGTTTGAAAACAAGTGGGACTAATAAGAGGGCTGTAAGAAATCTAGATTCCACTCATGAAGAGAGCATAAACGCTTGCTTATTCCTGAAAAACAGGTAGAGGAAGCAGATTGAAACTGCCAGGGATTCTGGCTGGTTTCCTGTGACCACCCTGGATTGCACCACAACCTGAGCCCAGAGCCCACTCAGACCAGCTTGCTCCACAATGCAGCTCCACATAGGGGTAAGGGTTACTGTGGCCTAGGAGAATGCATGGTTGTGAGAGATGGAGCTGACTCAGACATGGTATAGCATCTTAACAGGGCAAGGACAATCATTGCAAGAACTTACAGAGGCAGCACAAGGGGTATGATCTGGAACTCTGACTGGGATCAGGATTGCCTCAGTCCACACCAAACATCATGCTGAGCAGTCACTCCAGGCCCTCTTGCTCCAGCAATGTTCCCCTCTGGGGTGAGGATGCTGGTGCTGGAGGGGGGAGAGCATGTACTTAGAGGGAATGGAACCAGCTCAGACTTGACCCTCAGGTTTTCTGCTCCAGCAACTTGAAGCACAACCCCACCCCCAATAGAGTGATGTTGTTCATTGAGCAAAGAAACCCTGGCTCACACTGGCTCTCTGGCTCTACCCTCTCCATCACCATCCCCACGTCTTATTAAGGTAATAGATGCCAGTATGCCCTGGGGGAAGACATGACTTGTACTCCCATCAGATCCAGCTCTCCCACCAAAGCCACTGGGTATATACAGACTGTATAGGAATACTCCTACACAAAGACACCCCTTCAGGAATGAAATAGGTGACTTTTCCACCTAATTTCATAGAGACACAAAGTTAAGTAAAATGAGAAGACAAAGAAATTTGTTTCAACTGAAAGAACAAGAAAAAAAAAACCTGAAAAAAAACTAATGAAAGAGAAATAACAATTCACCAGATAAAGAACTCAAAATATAGAGAGAATTCTGAAGGAAGCAAGAGAAAAACAAAAGGAGTCATATAAAAGAGAACCCCCATAAGGCTATCAGCTGATTATTCTGCAGAAATTTTGCAGGCCAGAAAGGAATGGAATGTTGTAATTAAAGTGCTGAAAAGGGAAAACCCTGCAACATAGGATACCCTACCCAGCAAGATTATGATTTAGGATTGAAGGAGAGATAAAGAACTTCTCAGACAAGCAAAAACTAAAAGAGTTCATCAATACTAAACCTACCCTAAAACAAATGTTTAAAGATCTAGTCTAAGGGGAAAAGAAAAATCTAAGATAAGAAGAATCTATAGGAAAGGAAAAATCTCCCTAGTAGAGGCAAATATATAGTAAAGGCTGAGGACTAACTATTTAAATAAGCTAGTATGAAGATTAAAAGACAAAAACATGTAAAATCAACCATAAATACAATAAACACTGAAGGGTTAAACATGAAGATGTAAAATATAACATCAAAAGAAGGGGGAATAAAAAAAGTATATCTGTTAGAATGTATTTGAACTTAAATGACTACCAGTTTAAAACAAGTAGATATAGTTATAAGTCAAAATATATGAACCCCATATTAACCATAAATTAAAAACCTGCAGTAGACAAACAAAAACTAGAGAGAAAGGCACACAAGCATAGCACTAAAGAAAATCATCGAACTACGAGGGAAGGAATTAAAAGAAGAAAGGAAGAGGTAAGACCTACAAAAGTACCAAAAAAACAAGAAACAAAACGTCAATAAGAATATACTTATCTATAATCACTTTAAATGTCAATGTACTAAATGCTCCAATCAAAAGACATTGGATGCCTAATTGGATAAAAAAAAATGACACATCTGTATGCTGCTTACAAGAGACTCACATCAGAGCTAAAGACACACAGAGACTGAAAGTGAGGGGATGGAAAAAGATATTTCATGCAAATGGAAATGACAAGAAGGCAGGGGTAGCAATAGTCATATCAGACAAACTAGACTTTAAAACAAAGTCTATTACAAAAGACAAAGAAGGGCATTATATAATGATAAAGGGATCAATACATATATGTACCAAATACAGGAGTACCTAAAAATATATAGCAAATGTTAACAGACATAAAGGAAGAAATTGACAGTAATATAATAATAGTAGGGGACTTTAACAACCCATTTACATCAATGGACAGATCATCCAGACAGAAAACCAATAAGGAAGCAGCAGTCAAATGAAACTTTAGACCAGTTGGACTTTGTAACTATATACAGGACATTCCATCCAAAAAGAGAAGAACACACGTTCTTTTCAAGCACATAAGGAGCATTCTCCAGGATGGATCACACGCTAGGCCACAAAACAAGTCTCAATAAATTTAAGAGAATAGAAATTATATCAAGTAGTTTTCCAACCACATGTGCATGAAACTAGAAATCAACTAGAGGAAGAAAAATGGGAAAAACACAAACACATGGAGACTAAACAACATGCTTCTAAAAAAAAAAAGGTCAATGAAGAAATCAAAAGGAAAATCACAAAATACCTCAAGACAAATGGAAATAAAACATAACTTTCCATTTATATGGGATGCAGCAGAAGCAGTTCTAAGAGGGAATTGTATAGCAATACAGGACTACTTCAAGAAGGAAGAAAAAACTCAAATGATCTAACTTATCATCTAAAGGAATTAGAAAAAGAAGAACAAACAAAGTCCAAAGTCAATACAAGGAAGGAAATAATAAAGATCAGAGAGTATCAATAGATAAGTGGATAAAGAAGATGTGGCATATGTATGTACAATGGAATATGTATATAGATATGTCAGAATTGAGTTGAATTCTTGAATTCTTGACTTCCCTGGTGGTGCAGTGGTTAGCAATCCGCCTGCCAATGAAGGGGACACGGGTTCCATCCCTGGTCAGGGAAGAACCCATGTGCCACGGAGCAACTAAGCCCATGCACCACAACTACTGAACCTGCCCTCCAGAGCCCATAAGCCACAACTCCTGAAGCCTGGGTGCCTAGAGCCCGTGCTCTGCAACAAGAGAAGTGACCTCAGTGAGAAGCCCGTGCATCGCAACAAAGACCCAACACAGCCAATAAATAAATAAACAATAAATAATTTAAAAAAACAAACAAACAAACCTGCAAACGGATCCCTGGAATCAGACCTTCTTTAAAAAAAAAAAAGGGGGTGGGGAACTTGCACATATTTGGTGACCAGAAGTTTTCTCTTTGAAGATAAGATTCACACAGGAAAGAAAGACATAAGGAAAAATTGGGTTTTTTTTGTTTTTTGGGGGGTTTTTTTTGGAAGAATTGTTTTGTTTTGTTTTTCCTTGCATAGAAAAGTAGAAAACTGAGTTCCTTCTTAGCAGTTTACAACATCTGTTGTAATGTCCCATTTTTTTATTTCCCAAATTCTCTTACGTGTGTCTTTTACGTTTTTCTGTTTGTTTGTTTGTTTCTTTTGGCCAATCACACTGAAGTTTTTCTGTTTTATTCATTTTTTTTAAAGAAACAGCTTTGAGTTTGTTGATACTTCCTGTTACATATTTATTTTCCATTTTGTTAATTTTTGCACTCACCTTTACTTATTTCTTTTCTACTACTCTTTTTAGGTTTATTTTGCTGTATTTGATTAAGTTCTTAAGACAGACAGTTGGTTCATTAGAGTTAGATTTTTATATTTCCTAATAAAATCATTTTAAGGCTATAGATTTCCCTATAGATTTTTTTGATAGTTGCATACTACTTATATTTATAAATGTTCAGTGTGAACTTAGAAATTATTGCATGTAATATTCTATAGCAGTAGGTCCGGTATAGTAATCATACTGTGAAAATCTATATTGTTAATTCTTTTTGTACTGATTACTGAAGGATGTGTTATAATCTCTTATTATGATTGTGAATTGTCTTTTTCTTTTTGAAGATATGTCAATTTTATCTACACATGTTGAGACTGCATTATTAGTTACTTATTAAGCTTAAAATTATGTGTTATTGATGAATTTAGTCTTTTACTATTATGAAGTATTTATATCTAGTGAAACATTTTGCTTAAAGGTATATTTAAGGAGGTGGGACAAGATGATGGAGTTGGAAGAATCTGGGTTTGCCTCTTCTCATGGACACACCAAAATTACAACTATGTATAGAGAAATTATCTCTGAGAATGACCTAAAAACTAGCAGAAAAAAATTTTTCACAACAAAAGATAAAAAGGAAAAGCCACATTGAGGTGGGTGGGTGAGGAAGAGACATAGTCTGGCTGGGACCCACACCCTCAGTGCTGCAACCCACAGGCAGGAGGGATATCATAGTCTCAGAAGTCCCCCCTGAGGAGTGCGGGCCCTGAACCCCATATCGGACTCCCCAGCCCAGGGGACCTACATTGGGAAAATGAGACCCCACAATATTTGGTTTTGGAAATCAGCAGGGCTTATGTCTAGGAGAACCAGAGAGTTTCAGGAAACTGTGAATCTTCTCTTAAAGGGTGCATGCAGAACTCACTTGTTCCCAGTCCCAGCACAGAGGCAGCAGTTGGAAAAATGCCTAGGTCATATGTGAAGGAGATTCATTAACTAATTTTAGAGCATGAGGGCATGCACCTGATGGGCAGGGATTTGGTAGAACTATCTCTGGGTACAGAGGGGCTGTATATACTGGACATTCCACCCCAAAACAACAGAATACACATTCTTTTCAATTAAGCAGGAAACATTCTCCAGGATAGATTACACGGTAAGCCACAGAACAAAACTCAATACATTTAAGAAGACTAAAATCCTATTGAGCATCTCTTCTGACCACAACAATATGAGCCTAGAAATCAACTACAAGAAAAAAAAAAAAAAAAAAACACAACACATAGAGTCAAAACAACATGTTACTAAACATCCAATGTGTCATTGAAGAAATCGAAGAATACCCGGAGACAAATAGAAATGAAAACACAATGTTTCCAAATGTATGGGACACAGCAAAGGCAGTTCTAAGAGGGAAGTTTATAGAAATACAGGCCTACCTCAGAAAGAAAGAAAAACCTCAAATAAACCTTACACCTAAAGGAACTAGAAAAAGAAGAAAAAAGCCCCAAATTACTAGAAGGAAGGAAATATTAAAGTTCAAAGTGGGAAGAAGTGAAATAGAGACTAAAATAACAACGGAAAAGATCAATGAAACTAAGAGCTGGTTCTTTGAAAAGATAAACAAGATTGATAAACTTAGTCAGACTCATTGAGAGAAAAAGAGAGAGGACCCAAATAAAATCAGAAATGAATGGAAAGAAGTTACAACCAACACTACAGAAATATAAAGGATCATAAGAGATTACAATGAAAAATTATATGTCAAAAACTGGACAACCTATAAGAAGTAGATAAATTCCTAGAAATATACAATCTTCCAAGACTGATCAGGAAGAAACAGAAAATCTGACCAGGCAGATTACTAGGAATTAAATTGAATCAGTAATCAAAAAATTCACAACAAACAAAAGTCTAGAACCAGATAGTTTCACAGGTGAATTCTTCCAAACATTTAAAGAAGACTTAATACCTATACTTCTCAAACTATTCCAAAAAATTAAAGAGGAAGGAATGCTTCCAAACTCACTCTGTGAAGCCAGCATTACTCTGATACCAAAACCAAAGATATTGCAAAAAAAAAAAAGGAAAAGAAAATAAAATTACAGGCCACTATCCTGATGAACATGGATGCAAAAATCCTCGACAAAATATTAACAATCTGGTTTCAACAGTACATTAAAATGTTTCTACACCATGATCAAGTATTGGAAAGGTAGTTAAATTAACTTCAACCTCAATCTTTGAAAGTTTCCAAATTTTTTGTTCTTTTTAAATTAGAGGGGGCTTATTTAGAAATATTAATTACCTTTGATATATAAATAGATTAAATCATTGACGGTCTGAAAGCAGGGAAATTTATTGTGAAACAGATATTAAAATCCGGGCTTAAGGTGGTTAAGAACAGGATCAAGGCACTTGTAATAAAAGTGGAAGTAAAGGAATGGGTTCAGGACATACTGTGATGGAGGACATGTCTTGAGTCCTGATTAGATGTGAAGAGGATAAAGATAAAAAGTAGCTAAATTAAACTCTGGGATTTTTCAAGATAGTAACTAGGAGCATGTAGTTTCACAACTAGAGAACAGAAACTTGGAAATATTTTGAGGGTGGATACAGACACAGAGATAGAGATAGGTAGAACTGGAGATGGGGGGAGAGAGAGAGGTTGTTTGAGTATGTATTGGGGAAGTAGCATGTTGAAGAGGTATTGGTTGATGTTATGGGTCAATAGTTGGCAAAATTGTCTGCCTATCAGAATAATTTGCATTGCTCTTTAATTAATAAACCATGGACCACACCTCTAGAGAGTCTAACTCAATAGGTCTATATATGTTTAAAATATACACATAATAAATCAACCTAACAAACAAAAGCTTCCCGAGGGATTCTGAGGGGCAGGGTCCTTGCTAAGTTACATGATATTTTTGTGGAATTAGGGAAAGGCAAACCCCCCATCCCTCCCCAGAGCAGACTCAACCTTCTGCCAAGGTGCTGGACTAGGTGAATACAGTATTGACTGGATTTCAAGCCCCACTCACCTCCTCCTTGACTAGGTATTTTTGTACAGTACATTTACTATACAACCAAGGGCATCAGCCCTGCTCATGGGCAACTTAGAGTTGGATCTGTTTACATAAGATAACAGAATATTAAGAGGTCTCAAATATAAATATCTCCTGTGTATTCCAAAATATCAGTCAGAGCCCTGGGATTAAATTCACACTAGCAGAGGAAAGTTTTAAATGCCTTTTTCCGTGTCACTGTGCACATTTCCCCTAATCTATCTTTGTCTTTTCTCATAGACTATCTCCTCTCACGCAGTACTCTGACCACTCCAATTGCTAGTCTATAGCTCACGGTCTTCTCAGATACCACCTGGGAATGATATCTCTCTCCTGTCAGCCATTTATCCTGGGATTAACCTCTCTCAAGCGATGAAGAGGAATTCATTGGTCTTATTTAAATGGACTTGCAAAGTTAGCTTATCATATTTTGTTTGATTTGTAGGACATCATTAATGGATTACTTTGTCAAGTGCATGCAAGCTCAGCAGGAATTACGCTCTAAGTGATTTACTAACACTCAGTGCCAGTGACAGCAATGATACACTGCTGTGCCTGAGGGTGATAAAAATGGCCTGTGCACCAACCAGACAGTTATGCTGCTAAATCATGGAACATCTTTAGGTAAATATCAGAAAAAGAATTACCTTACATTTGCAAGTAAATGATAATGCTTACATTTGTTTCTAATAAAGACTACCTTCTCTGTGAGAGAATATGGATCATATGGACACCTGTGTCATGTCATGAGGTTTGTTTGAGTTTTTCTACGTCTACCCACATTTTCTTCTATTAAGGCCTAAATTCTGCCTTAATTGTTAATTCCTGGATCATAAACAATCCCTAGATAATTTTGCATGTGAGAAAACTAAGGTTCAGAGAAGTGAAGTTGCCAAGGGCCACATAGCTCTTTGTCCACAAAAATAAGGCAGAATTCCTGAATTCTTGTTTTATGTGTTTTTATTATGACATGTTGCATTTGGCTTAGCCATTGCCCTTGCCAGTATTCTATTTCACAATTAAATAATTTCAGGAGAGACTGCATAGTAAGTTCTTAACACTTTAGTATGAATGAATTATAGCTGCAAGGTATTAGAAACCAGGGTAAGATATTATTGGATCTCAAGAAGTGAAGAAAAATAGAAAGTGATAAAGGAAAAGGAAGGTTGAGGAAAGAGAGGTTAAAAGAAAAGCCTTGGAGTGACAGAGAGAATTTTTGGCTGACCTAATTTTCAATTTTGCCTTGGACCTGTATGGTTTTCTAAAATATAAAGTGTTGTTCATTTAACTGATTGTTTCCCAAGACCAGTGTATTGTCACTGTGTTTATTATCTGTGAAGTTCCATGTTACCAGTTCATTTTATTCCTATCCCTTTTATTGTGAAGAAGACAAACAATTGTGCTGTCATCGAAGTAGGCAGTGCCATCTGCAAAAGTGTTCTGCTCCCATGAGTAGGGTATTGGTGCTCTTTTTAAAAGACTTTAAAATCAGAAGAGACTGCTACTCATCACAAAGAGAAATATTTAGTTCTTTATTCCCCACTATACTTTCTAACTTGCCACGGTAATCTTCATATAGCTGAAGGAAGTCAGGCATGAAATGGTGTTCTATTTAGTTTAATGGTTAACAGACTGCTCCAACAGCTGCATTCAGTGCATCACCCAATGCTGAAAGACCTGATAATTTTTAATAAGGAGAGAAAATATTTGGTGTATAACACTGTATGGCAGAAATATACTTCACCCTCTTTTTCTCTTCATTGTCACAAAATATATTGGACAGGGGCCCTTCATAATAGTGCTTTTCTAGCTTTTGCTTCCACAAAGCAAGGAGCTCATGGACCTATGGAGTTCAAAAGAGAATTAAAATTACAAAATTTCCTATAGATTTTGAAAAATCTTAGCAGTTCTCTAGTCCAAATCATTTTATTTGTCAGTTAAATAAATCAAAACCAGAAAAGTTGAGTGGCTCCAATAAGTCAGTTAATGCATAGCTTCTTTTTTCTCTCCTTCCTTTTTTCATCCTTTCCACCTTTTTTCCTTTATTTTTTCCTTCCTCCTTCCCTCCTTCTTCCTTTCCTTTCTTCTTTTCTTCTTCCCTTCTTATCCTTCTTCCTTCCTTCCCTATTCCCTTCCTGTGTATCTTCTTAAGGTCACAAGAAGATTATTTTTGATACCTCTCTCTTTCAATCCCATACTTGTAAAAACAATTTTTGTTCAATATAAAAGGCTGCTCCTCCCCACACTCACACAGTCTGTATTTTCTTGATAGGCAAAATATCCTTCTCTTGGAAAAAAAATAAAATTAATATGTAATACTTGATCTCCTCTCTTATTATTATGTTTCCTAGTCCCAATAATCCTTACCTTCAAAGCCCTCAGTGCAACATAGTTCAATTTCAATATTCATTAATTAACTAGATGAAGAAATGGTTTTATCTAAAAGTAATTAAACCTTTATCTTTCATCTCATAGGATTAAGGATTAAAGACTCTAAAAAAGGTCATAGTTATTATTGATCATTTTGACTAAAATATGAAATACCTTGCAAATATGGATAATTACACTCATTTTTCAGAGTTGTCTCACATTATCATCTCATGTGAGCCATATACCCTCTGTACTAACATAGAGAATATATCATTATTTAAATTTTATAGATGGTAAAATGAATTTCTGAGATTTTACATGACTTGGTCAAGGTCACATGGTTTATCAGTATTAGAGTCATGACTAAATACCAGATTTTCTAACACCCAGCTCTATGTTTTTCCCACTATCCAAACCATTTCCACTCATGATAGAAATTACTGTCTGGGTGTAGGGAGATGAACCAGAAAAACTGGACTGAGGAAGAATTGTGGGGAGAGTGAGACTTGGGAAAGCATAACAGAGGAGAGCAGAGGAAGGTAGAATTTGCACATTTTCCTGCTGCTCATGTGGGATACTAGTGGGGTGCCAAAGTGATGGAGAAACACGTGGTTCATGAAAAATAGTCTCCTCATCCTTAGGAAGCTGCAGGCTGGATCAGACTGGAAAGTTGAGTTCCAGGGTTGAGGTAAGCACCAAGGACAGCTCCAAAACACGCTAAGAATTGAGGCAAAGGTCACACAGAATACAGCGAAACTGATCTGATAGGAAAAAATAGTAACTGGAACAAATAAGATTATATAGTACTACTGAAAATTTTCTGCTTTTTGATCTTAAAGAAATAGTCTATCCACACAAACTTCTTTTCTTTTTTAATGTTAAATTTACTCTCTTCTTTTGTATAACCTGAATGCGTCATCAATGTGCTTTCAAGAGTGATTAAGTTCAGTCCCATGATAGCCTTGCAATATCCATTATCAGATACTTCTCATTCTTGGGCTCTGTGTCAGAAACTGTATGTGGAGCAAGATACCCTAGATTGGGACTTAATAAATATATAGTTGATTTTGCATTGGTATCTTATCGGTGAATATTTTGTGAATGTAAAATTTACTCCAAGAACAATGGCATGTCATGTTTCTATTTAAGATGTTAATGACAGTTCACTTTACTTGGAGGAGCCATTTAACAAGATGGTCTAAGAGATATGTCTTGAGCTGCTTCTATAAGTTTATGTAAATTTATTGAACATAAAATAATTTATTTTTCCAAAAGATGCTATCCCCTGTAAAGTAATTATCATGGGAGATAGTAAACAAATCCAAACAATATTCCTATTTTTTGAACTCTTTTGTATACTTTAAAAAATTTACCATAGTGCTTTATAGGAGTTTGAATTAGAGTAAATGCCCCCCAAAATGCTTGTTTATAAGTATCATGTATACCATGGAGTTATGACTAAGAATTAGAAAATAGAAATAATCCTCCCAAGGAACTATGGAGACTTTGATTCTTGTTCATCTCCTTTGATGTAAGTGAGGGACATAGTTTCCGATCCAAGCTTTTTCATTAATTAACTGTGTAGTTTTAGGCAAATGTAGCTTTAGGCAAACTTAACCACTCAGTTTCTTCATCTAAAAGATTGGATTACATGACTTTTCAGTTTCCTGCCAGCTATATAAGTTTGTATTTCTATTATCTACATGGTAAAAAATCCAGCATCAGGTTCTCTTAGGAAAGGTGTGATCTTTAAAAGGTAAATTATGAGTAATAAGGGACATTTGCAAACTTCAATTCCAGTGAACAGAATTAAGTTCTTAGACACAAATGATTGTCAAATTGTACATATTTATATTCTCTTGGGACTTCAGGAAAGAGCATTGCCAAGCCAAATGCCACAAGCCTTGCATGAGACAAGTGGTCAAGATAAAAGTCAGAGGGCAGAGAAAAGCAAAATGAATGAGAATGAGAGAGTGGTTAAAGAGTTACAAATATTCAGAAGAACTAGTCAAACAAATGACACAGACATATCTTTAAACAATTACAGGTAGATTCAAATCAATATAACATAAAAATCAACATAATGAGGATGACAACTTCTGTGAAAGTTTGTACACTTTTTGACTAAAGAAGTAATTGAGAATGGACACCTGAGAATGGAATACAACAGATATCAGCAGAGGTCACCATACCCAATGAGAATGAAAAAGAATCAGCCCAATTACCCCCACATTTTAAGGGATGTCACATGTTCTTTCTAAGACTTTGGTAAAATCCCAGGGTCTTGCAGCTTCCTAATCATTTCTGGTCTCAAGTCTTCCCTCCATCCAGGCTTGGACCTCATTATAACTTCCCTCCCATGGTAAATCTCTGTCCTGTGCTCTATGTTGACCCAATATTGAACTCAGTATCTTGATGTGATTGTCCACCAAAGCCACTCTATGAAATGTCTGTGAATGTGCAAAATATCTGGGATAATGTTGGGTGTTTACAACAACAAAAAAACAACTTGTAATTGAATCTTGAACATCCTGTTGTGATGCTTTTGGACCACCTTATCATTTGGAATTCTTTTCTGGTCTCCTTAAATATAAATTGGGCACTTTCACTTAAGCAAGGCCTTTCCTATTCAATTCCCCATCCTCTAACTAGGTCCACTGAGGGTGTGCTCTGCAGATTGTACCCTTCATGAGGTCTGTGGTCGGGTTTCCCAATATCAAAAAAAGCCTAGTGCTATGTTTAGAGAAGTTGATCAATAACAGTATTAGCTGAGTAAACAAAATAATATCCCAGACTGTTGAGTCTGGGTAATGTTTTTGACTTTACCTCTTGCAATCTCTACAACTGAACATTGTTCTTAGACCATGAAGCTATCACAATACTTATTGTTTGAATGTTTCCCCTCCAATAACACATACCTTCTATCCAGAGATGTCTTTAAGCATGAAGACTTCAACACTGATATGAAACTAAACACAAAGCATATGGCTGGTAAACATTACCTATCACAGAGAACAAGGAAGTGATTTAAAATCTTAAGTTTCTGTCAAATAAATCTTAGGCAAAGTGCTAAAGTACTTTTGCATCCTTTGAAGGAAGACTATATATCAGGAATGGCACTGACAGCAGAAATAAATACATGAATCTATCTACCATTATCACTAAATAATTGTTTATTCTTTAAAATGGGCTTGCAATGTTGCATTATTTCTTAAAACATCATCTCATAATCTCAAAATCCAAACTTGCAAATTTCTAGGAGTTGTCAAACTGCTGTGCTGATTAAATGAGCAATCTGAGCATTTGTATGCAAAAAAATTCCCAAGGCCATACTCAACTAGAAGGAAGAATTAGAAGAATAATATGACCAAGGACTGTGGTTGAAAATTATCACTAAGAAAGTGGATATGCTGAGGCTAGGAAAGGGAAAAGGATAAAAACCATGCAGGGAAGGATATGCATGTAGGAGAATGAAAGGTTTAAGTGTTGTGCTACCAGTGCAGAGTCACATGTTTGGGGGGAGGGTGATGATGAAAACAAGCTGGCAGGAATCAGAGAGAGTAGATGGTGAAACAAGGATGGAAGAAGTGAAAGGTGGAGGAGAGAGGGAGGATGTTGAAGGGTGGATATGATTCTGAATGAGAATATAATTACCATGTAAGTGTTCACAACACCTCCTTTCACAAAATGAATCTGGGGTCTCTATCTGCTTAAGTTCCCCTTCTTCTCATGCTATTCCCCCCAAATGTTGCCAACATGTCTTCCTTGCCCCACTTATCTAAGGAGAGTTCTTTGTACAAGACTGAATCTTTTGACTTCAGAGATGAATTTTTAGAAGAAAATGATGAGTTTGATGGAAGAAGCTTGAGGGAAAGGTGAGATTCAAGGAAAGGCTTGACCTGTATAGTTTTTTTTTTAGTTCTTCTTAAAAAAGCTAAAAAGAAGGAGAAGGAAATTTAGCAAGCTGCACGGGAAGGAAGGCTTTAATTTAGTTTTGGGCTTTGTTTTCTTTAGCATTTCATTGTGTTTTTCCAGAAGGTTTAAAGAGGTAGTTGTTGGATCATGAGTTGCAGAAGGTAAGGAAGGTAGACTTAAGAGTCCACAGAATTTTAGTAAGTGCTGCCCATAGATTATTATTTAAACCATCATTTTGCTGCTTAGGAAATAAGAAGCCAAAATGTTCAGTTATTTTGAAGTGCCTTTATTTGTTGGATTTTGTTTCTTGGTTCAAGAAAAGGTATAACCTATAGATCTCAGAGCTATCCAAATTGCATTTAGAGTAGAGTGTCAGATCTCGATGCATGTCACTTAGTTTGTTCAGTTGGAAAGACCAAAATAGGGGTAAATGATACTGGAGGGCTTCTTTAGTTGGACCATGAAGTGAGTAGAAAACGAACAATAGCTTTAGGCTACCATAATCTTACCTGTGAAAGCCATGAGCCTTAAGTAAAAACAGGACTTAGAATAGAACAGCTGGACTGCTTGTCTTCTTACACACTTGGAATAGCTTTAGTATTTTTTAACCCTGTTGTTGATGCCTGTGGTCTTAACATTGCAAGGAACACTAATAATAAGAAATGTGAGCGGCATACCTGTGCTGTTTCTCATGAGCTGGGATCAGGTTTTCACTTGACAGAGAGAAAGAACAGATTTAAAATGATTAATATTGACTAGGGATGAGGTTTTGTATTCTAGCAAATGCTCTTTAAAAGTGTCTACTTATATACCAAGGATTGTGCATTTCCTATAGAGAAGGTATGTATTTCAAAACTATAATCATCCTTATATATTTGCTCAGTTTTCCACAATATCAAGTTATATATTAATACCAAACATTCTCCAAAATTACTAACCAAATATGAGAAAGTCAAAATCATAAGGCTTAAGCTACCCTAAATGATAAAAAAAAAAAAAAAAATCACCGTTTTGCAGGTTTAACTGGAAACTGAGAAAATTCTAACAGGAAAACTAGCAATCTTTAAGGAGCAATTGCCCTCAAAGAGTGCTCAATTTATGTCATGACGATTGCTGTATCATCTAATGGACATTGCATTTGCCATTTAATTTTTTTTTAACATCTTTATTGGAGTATAATTGCTTTACAATGGTGTGTTAGTGTCTGCTGTATAATAAAGTGAATCAGCTATACATATACAAATATCCCCATATCTCCTCCCTCTTGCATCTCCATCACCCTCCCTATCCCACCCCTCTAGATGGACGAAAAGCACCCAGCTGATCTCCCTGTGTTATGTGGCTGCTTCCCACTAGCTATGTATTTTATGTTTGGTAGTGTATATATGACCAAGCCACTCTCTCACTTTGTCCTAGTTTACCCTTCCCCTCCCCGTGTCCTCAACTCCATTCTCTACGTCTGCGTCTTTATT
The DNA here is from genome assembly GCF_949987535.1 of Balaenoptera acutorostrata. Taxonomy (NCBI): domain Eukaryota; kingdom Metazoa; phylum Chordata; class Mammalia; order Artiodactyla; family Balaenopteridae; genus Balaenoptera; species Balaenoptera acutorostrata. The sequence goes on along the minus strand of NC_080076.1, from coordinate 34,811,063 downwards.
CCTGTCCTGCCCCTAGGTTCTTCAAAACCACTTTTTTTTTTTTTTTTAGATTCTATATATATGTGTTAGCATACAATATTTGTTTTTCTCTTTCTGACATACTTCACTCTGTATGACAGTCTCTAAGTCCATCCACCTGACTACAAATAGCTCAATTTCATTTCTTTCTATGGCTGAGTATTATTGCATTGTATATATCTGCCACATCTTCTTTATCCATTCATCTGTCGATGGACACTTAGGTTGCTTCCATGTCCTGGCTATTGTAAATAGTGCTGCAATGAACACTGTAGTACATGAATCTTTTTTTTTTTTTTTTTTTTTTTTTTAAGAATCTTTTTGAATTATGGTTTTCTCAGGGTATATGCCCAGTAGTGGGATTGCTGGGTCGTATGGTAGTTCTATATTTAGTTTTTTAAGGAACGTCCATACTGTTCTACATAGTGGCTGTATCAATTTACATTCCCACCAACAATGCAAGAGGATTCCCTTTTCTCCACACCCTCTCCAGCATTTACTGTTTGTAAATTGTTGATGATGACCATTCTGACCAGCATGAGGTGATACCTCATTGTAGTTTTGATTTGCATTTCTCTAATGATTAGTGATGTTGAGCATCCTTTCATGTGTTTGTTGGCAATCTGTATATCTTCTTTGGAGAAATATCTGTTTAGATCTTCTGCCCATTTTTAGATTGGGTTGTTTGTTTTTTTGATATTGAGCTGCATGAGCTGCTTGTATATTTTGGAGGTTAATCTCCTGTCAGTTGCTTCATTTGCAAATATTTTCTCCCATTCTGAGGGTTGTCTTTTCATCCTGTTTAAGGTTTGTTTGCTGTGCCAAAGCTTTTAAGTTTCATTAGGTCCCATTTGTTTATATTTGTTTTTGTTTCCATTTCTCTAGGAGGTGGGTCAAAAAAGATCTTGCGGTGATTTATGTCATAGAGTGTTTTGCCTATGTTTTCTTAAGACTTTTTTAGGGTCTGGCCTTACATTTAGGTCCTTAATACATTTTTAGTTTATTTATGTGTATGCTGTTAGGGAGTGTTCTAATTTCATTCTTTTACATGTAGCTCTCGAATTTTCCCAGCACCACTTATTGAAGAGGCTGTCTTTTCTCCATTGTATATTCTTGCCTCCTTTATCAAGGATAAGGTGACCATATGTACGTGGATTTATGCCTGGGCTTTCTATCATGCTCCATTGATCTATATTTCTGGTTTTGTGCCAGTACCATAGTGTCTTGATTTCTGTAGCTTTGTAATATAGTCTGAAGTCAGGGAGCCTGACTCCTCCAGCTCTGTTTTTCTTTCTCAAGATTGCTTTGGCTATTCAGGGTCTTTTTTGTTTCCATACAAATTGGGAATTTTTTAATTCAAAGTCTGTGAAAGATGCTATTGGTAGTTTGATGGGGATTGCATTGAATCTGTTGATTGCTTTGGGTAGTATGGTCATTTTCACAATGTTGATTCTTCCAATCCAAGAACATGGTATATCTCTTCATCTGTTTGTAGCGTATTTAATTTCTTTCATCAGTGTCTTATAGTTTTCTGCATAGAGGTCTTTTTTCTCCTTAGATAGGTTTTTTCCTAGGTATTTCATTCTATTGTTGCAATGGTAAATGAGAGCGCTTCCTTAATTTCCCTGTCAGACTTTTCATCATTAGTGTATAGGAACACAAGAGATTTCTGTGCATTCATTTTGTATCCTGCTACTTTACCAAATTCATTGATTAGCTCTAGTCGTTTTCTGGTAACATCTTTAGGACTCTCTCTATATAGTATCATATACTGTGCAAACAGTAAGAGTTTTACTTCTTATTTTCCAATTTGGATTCCTTTTATCTCTTTTTCTTCTATGATTGCTGTGGCTAAAACTTCCAAAACTATGTTGAATTATTGTGGTGAGTGTGGGCAACCTTGTCTTGTTCCTGATCTTAGAGGAAATGCTTTCAGTTTTTCACCATTGAGAACAATCTTGGCTGTGGGTTTGTCATATATGGCCTTTATTATGTTGAGGTAAGTTCCCTCTATGCCTACTTTCTGGAGAGTTTTTGTCATAAATTGGTGTTGAATTTTGTTCAAAGGTTTTTCTGCATATATTGAGATTATCATATGGTTTTTATCCTTCAGTTTTTTAATATGGGTTATCACATTGTTTGATTTGTGTATATTGAAGAATCCTTGCAATGCTGGGATAAACCCCAGTTGATCACAGTGTATGATCCTTTTAATCTGCTGTTGGATTCTGTTTGTTAGTATTTTGTTGAAGATTTTACATCTATGTTCATCAGTGATATTGGCCTGTTGTTTTCTTTTTTTATGCCATCTTTGTCTGGTTCTGGTATCAGGGTGATGGTGGCCTCATAGAATGAGTTTGGGAGTGTTCCTCCCTCTGCTATATTTTGGAAGAGTTTGAGAAAGATGGGTGTTAGAGCTCTTCTCTGAATGTTTGATAGAATTCACCTGTGAAACCATGTGGTCCTGGGCGTTTTTTTGTTGGATGATTTTTAATCACAGTTTCAATTTCAGTGCTTGTGGTTGGTCTGTTTATATTTTCTATTACTTCCTGGTTCAGTCTCAGAAGGTTATGCTTTTCTAAGAATTTGTCCATTTTATTGGCATATAGTAATCTCTCACAATCCTTTGTATTTCTGCAGTGTCAGGTGCTACTTCTCCTTTTTCATTTCTAATTCTACTGATTTGAGTCTTCTGCCTTTTTTTCTTGATAAGTCTGGCTAATGGTTTATCAATTTTGCTTATCTTGTCAAAGAATCAGTTTTTAGTTTTATTGATCTTTGCTATTGTTTCCTTCATTTCTTTTTCATTTATTTCTGATCTCATCTTTATGATTTCTTTCCTTTTGCTAACTTCGGGTTTTTGTTGTTGTTGTTGTTCTTCTTTCTCAAATTGCTTTAGGTGTTAAGGTTTGGTTGTTTATTTGAGGTATTTCTTGTTTCTTGATGTAAGATTGTATTGCTATATGCTTCCCTCTTAGAACTGCTTTTGCTGCATCCCATAGGTTTTGGGTCTTCGTGTTTTCATTGTCATTTGTTTCTAGGTATTTTTTAATTTCCTCTTTGATTTCTTCAGTGTTCTCTTGGTTGCTTAGTAGTGTCTTGTTTAGCCTCCATATGTTTGTATTTTGTACAGATTTTTTTCCTGTAATTGATGTCTAGTCTCATAGCATTGTGGTCAGAAAAGATATTTGATAAAATTTCAATTATCTTAAATTTACCAAGGCTTAATTTGTGACCCAAGGTATAATCTATCCTGGAGAATGTTCCATGAGCACTTGAGAAGAAAATGTATTCTGTTGTTTTTGGATGGAATTTCCTATAAATATCAGTTAAGTCCGTCTTGTTTAATATATCATTTAAAGCTTGCATTTCCTGATTTATTTTCATTTTGGAGGATCTGTTCATTGGTGAAAGTGGGGTGTTAAAGTCCCCTACTATTTTGTGGCCCTTTCAACTTCCCCTTTTATGACTGTTAGCATTTGCCTTATGTATTGAGGTGCTCCTATGTTGGGTGCATGAATATTTACAATTATTATATCTTCTTCTTGGATTGATCCCTTAATCATTATGTCATGTCCTTCTTTGTCTCTTGTAATAATCTTTATTTTAAAGTCTATTATGCCTGATATGAGTATTGTTACTCCAGCTTTCTTTTGATTTCCATTTTCATGGAATATCTTTTTCCATCCCCTCACTTTCAGTCTGTATGTGTCCCTACATGTGTAGTGTGTCTCTTGTAGACAGCATATATATGGATCTTATTTCTGTATCCATTCAACCAGTCTATGTCTTTTGGTTGGAGCATTTAATCCATTTACATTTAAGGTAGTTATTGATACGTATGTTCCTATTACTGTTTTCTTAATTGTTTTGGGTTTGTTATTGTAGGTCTTTTCCATCTCCTGTGTTTCCTGCCTAGAGAAGTTCCTTTAGCATTTGTTGTAAAGCTGTTTTGCTGGTGCTGAATTCTGTTAGCTTTTGCTTGCCTGTAAAGGTTTTTAATTTCTCTGTCAAATCTGAATTAGATCCTTGCTGGGTAGAGTAATCTTGGTTGTAGGTTTTTCCCTTTCATCACTTTAAATAAGACCTGCCACTCCCTTCTGGCTTGCAGAGTTTCTGCTGAAAGATCAGCTGTTAACCTAATGGGGATTCCATTGTATGTTATTTGTTGCTTTTCCCTTGCTGCTTTTAATATTTTTTCTTTGTATTTAATTTTTGATAGTTTGATTAATATGTGCCTTGGCTTGTTTCTCCTTGGATTTATCCTGTATAAGACTCTCTGCTCTTCCTGGACTTGATTCACTATTTCCTTTCCCATATTAAGGAGGTTTTCAACTATAATCTCTTCAAATATTTTGTCAGTTTCTCAGTCCCTTTTTTCTCTTCTTCTTCTGGGACCTCTGTAATTTGAATATTGGTGCATTTAATGTTGTCCCAGAGGTCTCTGAGACTTTTCTCAATTATTTTCATTCTTTTTTCTTTATTCTGCTCTGTGGTAGTCATTTCCACTATTTTATCTTCCAGGTCACTTTTCCATTTTTCTGCCTCAGTTATTCTGCTATTGATTCCTTCTAGAGAATTTTTAATTTCATTTATTGTGTTGTTCATCATTTTTCATTTCCTCTTTATTTCTTCCAGGTCCTTGTTATATGTTTCTTGTATTTTCTCATTTTATTTCCAAGATTTTGGATCATCTTAAAATTGACTCCCAGCCCCCACCCACTCCAGTGAGTGAGCAGATAAGCCTCTCACGCTGGTGAGTGCTGGTCAGCACTGATCCTCTGTGCAGGGATCTCTCTGCTTTGCCCCCTGCACCCCTATTGCTGTGTTCTCCTCCATGACTCTGATGCTTCGCCCCCTCCACCCCCAGTCTTCACCAGTGAAGGGGTTTCCTAGTGTGTGGAAACTTTTCTTCCTTTACAGCTCCCTCCCAGAGGTGCAGGTCTCATCCCTATTCTCTTGTCTCTGTTTTTCCTTTCTTCTTTTGCCTTACCCAGGTATGTGGGGATTTTCTTGCCTTTTGGGGAGTCTGAGGTCTTCTGCCAGTGTTCAGTAGGTGTTCTGTAGGAGTTGTTCCACATGTAGATGTATTTTTGATGTATTTGTTGGAAGGAAGGTCATCTCCATGTCTTACTCCTCTGCCATCTTGAACATCCCCCCCATTTAATGTGTTTTATCTTTCCTGGCTTTTTTTTCTTACCATTTTTCAGCATTGCTATGGAATATATACACAAAACACCATTTTCTGCCACATTTCTTCAGAAAATATTTAATGAGTTTTTGTCATTGCCTATAGGATCTAACCCATCACTTGGTTTTTATAAAAGTCTTCAGAAAATTATTTCATTTTAGATATCATCTTTTTATGGGTTACATTAGTAAGTTTGGTACAAGCCCAGAAATAAAGCTTACATGGAGGGCCTATTCAAAATAATTTAATCCTTTAACCCAAGGAGAGAATATAATTCCCTATGTTAATTTTAAGTTCCCTCATGATTACCTTCTGACTACATCCCTCTTGCCTTATTTGTCAGCCATGACCCACTCCCACTGCTGGTACTTTGTCCAGTATGTGGAATCCCCCATGTTCTTTTCTCTCTTGCTTCTTGACTATTGCTCATACTATGCTTGGAACATTTTGTCCCAAATTTGTAGGCCAGATCTCTTGTTTTAGCTACATTTTACCCATCTTTTAGGTAACCAACCAATTTCCTCATTCTCTGGGAAACTTTTCTGGGACACTTGAATGTGGATAAGTCCCATGCCCTATGTTGTCATAACATCCTGCTTTTATCATATATAGATATTGTCATACTTCACTGTAAGTGTTTCCAATTATCTGCCTTCCAATAGACTGTAAAAATCTAGGATTATGTTCATCTCATTCATCATTATATTTCAGTGCCTCCCATAGTTCCTTTCTTACAGCATTCATATGAGCACAATTTGAAAAATGAGGTTATGAAAGGTGATGTTTTTGTTAAAAGCAGAAAGAAGCACCAAAGAGCACAGTGATGAATACAAATTAGTACCAAAACAATTTTCAAATTTGTGTCAGAGTGGAAACTATGATCATGAATAATATACAGCAGCTATCCAGGGGGATCAGGCCAAGAGGGAGGGATTTTTGCTAAACTGACGCAGTGGGATTGTTGCTAAAACTGAACTGAAGGGTCCAAGGACAGGACCCAAGGTGGTGGCTTAGTCAGAGAGAAGACAGAAGAGCTTGGCTCAGGTTTGCTCAAAGGAGAGTCCTTGTCAGCTCAAGCATGCTATGAAGTGTGACGGCTGTGATAAAATCGAGCCAGAAGTATGTCTTGAAACAACTGAGCTTAAGGTGAAAACCAGAATGGGAGCAGTGCGTGTTAGAATAGCTGCTGTTTCTGTGACTTGGACGTAGGGTGTTGAGGAGAGAGTGGCTGGAGCTGGAGAGGCAGGTAGGGTGATATAGAGTGGGACCCCATCTTCAGGCTTGTAGTATTGTATGTATTTCAAATGTACAATAGCATTAAGTATAAATTAACTACCTCAAGGCTGCATAATAGACACTGGGTAGAGGACTTTCAGCTTTATGTCTTTGGTTTGAATCTATCCCTAGTTTAAGACTGACTGAAAGTCATTATCCTTTGTCAACTGTTTGGTGATTTATGAAATGAGTTATTGGTCTTAGTTAAGTTCCGTAGTGAAAAAACTTCACAATTGATGATCTTTGGGAACTATTGGAAGTTAAGAAACAGGACAAGAGATTGAATTGGTCATGAAAATTGAGTTAGTGTCTCTCTGGTCCACTTTTTAAACATATATTGAGGCTTAGAGTTTTATGCTTCTCTAGAAGAGAATGATATAAGTCTCAAGGTTTGCTAATTAGACATCTTTCATTAGCATAATATGATGGAGACAATTTATGACTTTTTCTTCTAGCTAGGAAGCACAATTATCTCCAATTTCTTTCTTCACATAGATATCTGAGGGCTTAGTCATCTCCAGGATAGGTTTTTTTTTTTTTTTTTTTGAAAACCTCACAAAGTACAGAAGAAACACTGAGATTCCATAGCCTTTCTTATAATTGTCTCTATAGGGGAAAGAGCATGTTGAATCAGATTGTTATTTCTATCTGTCTAGAAATAACATGGTTTAGTAGAAAGCATCCTTGTCATGTGGAGTTTTTTCTGTTTGGTTTTTAGTTCTTGCTCTGCCTCTATCTGTAAAATATTGTGTGCACTTTTACCCTAATCACAGGGCTAGTTTATTTTGATATTAGTTTAAATGACATCTTCTTAAGAAGGTCTTTCCCCACCTCTTCTTTCAGTCTTTTTTCATCTCCTTGGTTTTGTGATTTTTGTGCGTGTTTTAAATAAGATGTCTTAATTATTTACTTATCCGTGTACTACTTGGACTTTAATTTTGTACTTTTTTGTTTACTTTTTTCTTTTTCTTGTTCTATTAATGTAGAACCTAATCTCCATAACAGAAGAAACTCTATCTATCATGTTTAGCACCATATCTTTAGAATGGTTTCTGGCATACAGTAAGTTCTAAATAAATATTCAAGGCTTGCTTGACAGATGGAGTGAATGATTTAAGGGGATGCAGTATATTTGGAGAATATAGCTCTAGGAAAGGAAAGCTAATAGATGCCATCCAAGGATCCTCAGCCAATAGAAGGTTCTAGGCTTAACTTTGGTGCCACAGTGGAGATTAGGTCTTAAGGAAGACAATAGGGAAAACACTGGAGTGAAGTGTCAGAGAGGAAGCTCAATTCAGTAACTGGGCAAATATAAGTGTGGTTTATCAGTAAATGTGCTGTAAGGGCTTGATATTCTGACAAGAGTTTGCTCTGGTCAGGTGATGCTTAGATGCAACACAAGAACCCAGCAGGCAGACCAAGGTATAAATCCAAGGATCAGGCAAAGATGAATATAAGTGGAAAAGAGGACAGGGAACATTACTCTCTTGTCCAATTTGGAATCCTGAAAATGTGGTTTAATGCCAAGCATTTAAGAAATGCTTAATAAAATTAAGCAAGACATGTATGAGTGTCAAATGAATGAATGAATAATTAACCTATGTATATAAAAACAATTACTGTAATGTCTGGTATGTTAGTCACTTGTTTTCCCTCCCCTTTATTTTATAAGTTGTAGCAAATGGTGGAGGTGATGCTGTTTTGAAACTTGTCAGGTATGCCTGTGGGATGGGGGTGGGTTCTTGAGGGACTGGCAGATACTGCTATGTGGAAGTTGGGAAAGACAATGATGATGGGGAAATGAGGCAGAGATCGAAGAGCTGACTACTGCTGTAAGTAGACTCCCTAAAAAGAATATTAATATTGTCATTACTCAAGTGACATTTCTTCAGGAGTTTCTCAGTAACATGAGTTAGATTAAGCTTTATATAATTAACCCTAAGAAATTATCTTTAATCAAGAATTCAATTCTATAATCTGCTTGCCCCCTGATCTCTCTATTCCTTCCTATTTTTTTTGGCACTCAATCCTATTTTATACTAGATTGATATCTGTTGAATCAACTTCCCTGGCTATCTAAATGACATTTGCTCTAAAGGAGAAATAGCAGTCTTAATTCCCTTAGTATACTAGTTTTCTAGGGCTGTAATAACAAAGTACCACAAACTGGGTGTCTTAAAACAGCGGAAATGTATTTTCTCACAGCTCTGGAGACTAGAAGTCAGACATCAAGTTTTTGGCAAGTCTATGCTCCCTATAAAAAGTTCAGAAAAGACTCTTTCCTCTTCCTAGCTTCTGGTAGTCGCCAGCAACCTTTGACACCCTTGGCTTATGGATGCATAACTCCAGTCTCTGCTTCTGTTTTCACATGGCCTTCTCCTCTATGTTTCTCTGTTTCTAAATGTCTCTACTTTTGTAAGACTCTCACCCTAATCCAGTATGACTTTATTGTAACATTATTACATCTGCAAGGACCCTATTTCCAACTAAAGTCGCATTCACAGGTTCTGGCTGCATGTGAATTTTGGGAGGATTGTATTGAACTCAGTACATGTAGTGAGAGGGAAAGTACTATTATGGGATACTCTCAGGCTTAGGCCCTTATTGAGAAAGGCCTGGAGAATTTTTCACATTGAGTACATTTATTTTACAGATACTTTTTCAAAAGGAAATGAGCCTTAATCTTTTTTATATTCTTCATTCTTACAAATGGTTTTATATACAGTGTGTATTTACTGAATAAACAAATTTGAATAAATGAATACTACTAATGACCTTCTTGGCTGCCCACCTCCGTGGCCTACTAACACTACCAATGAAGCTTTGTATTGACTCAGTGGCTAGGGTAGGAAGTGCCTGGATTCAGATGCCTTGGTATCCTGGGCCTGCCACACTTTGTTTCTGATATGTCTGTCACCTGGTTGATATGTTTGTGATTCCTTTTAATACTTGAATTTTGAGACAGTGCTTTGAGAAACAAAGCCTGCAGTATAAGGAATTATCTGTTCAAAACAATGTTACTGAAATATTGGACCTTAAATTAACTGTTTTAAAATCATATTTGTATAGACAATCTACTTAATATAAGAGATAGTCGATACAAATAGCTGTTCTTCAGTTGATAACCAGCTTTTTGGTTAAACTCATCTGTATTGCTTTTTAAAAAAAATATTTAGACAGTGTAAATCCAAACCTTAAAACAAATAAGCTTGTAGAGAGAGACAATGTTACATTTGCATGGCACTTTCTAATTATATCTCATTTGATCACTGCAAGGTAGGCAAGGCATGGATAATTTTCTCCACTTGACCAAGAAGGAAACTGAGGCTCAGAGAAGTTAAGTAGTCATATTAAAGAAAACAAGGAAATAATGAGGGTATGAGGACTTCATGTCTTCATATCCTAGTCTCTTTCTCTTTCCAGAATACTGCCATGCTTCTCATTACTTGGAGTATCTGAATGGCTAAATTAGGTTACATTGTCAATGACTACTCAGTCTGAAGAAGTTATAGCTCACATCTACATTGGTCATACAATGGATTTTGTTTAAGAACTACTACTAGGCTTTTTTTCTTCATGTTCAATTAGTATTAACATAATTTTCTTTTTTCAAAGTCTTATTTTATCACAACACAAACAAAAGCATAATATTAAAGAAGAAGAAAAGCCTGTGTAAAGAGTATCAGATCCATAGGCTGACAGCTTGAGCTTAAGTCCTGTGTGATTTGGGATGAGCCACTGCCCTTCTAGGGAGCTCAAATGAACTCCAATGTGGACCTCTGCACTTGTTGACCTTGTGATATTTCAGTATCTGGTTGGAGTTAGGGGGAAAATACCTGGTGGGGGGAATTTGGAAACAAATTAGTCATTCTGGTTGCTTTCCCAATTATACTTTGCCCAGCACATGAACAATTTTGGGCCTATTGATATTTGCTGTGACACTTAAATGTTCAGCACAGTATTGATTCTAAATGTCAAGCCCTCTGCTTAGGTGGTATTTCTGTGTGAAGAGCAGATTACCACAGAATATTAATTGAACTCTTTAAATACACACTTAAGCACAAGTGCACACATACACACACACACATTCCTATATGCACAGTACAAACACACAGCAATTTAAGTGCACGTTTAACCAGAGCCCATTCTAAACTTTAACGGAAGGAAAATAACTATGTTTTAAGTGTTGCTAAATAGTTTGTAGTGCGTTTTCCATCAAAATACATAATTTACTGCTGAAAAATAAGGTTACATGGTTTGAAATGGTACCTAGGACAGTTAATAACCAGATTAGGAACAATGATAAAATAGAGTACTAATCTGAGAGAGAAAATATTATATTATCATGCACTAAAGGGAATAAATGAAATGTAATTGATTTACTTAGTGCAGTTGAAAAAAAAGCTTTTGAAGAAAATTTCTAAGTTTTTTAAAACATCTACAGAAAAGTTGATAAGAATGTAAAACTGTTTATTAGTAAATATCTAGAAAAGACATGTAAGTTGATTAATGTTAGTTTATGTTGTAAAAGCATTCCTAATATTCTGTAATTAATTGATTATTTGGCATCTTGGAAGCATGAGCCAAACTAACAAGCAAAGTTGTTTATATCCACATCATCTCGTGTTTTCAGTGACACATAAATTCCATAATAAAAATTTTCACCACCAACCTCAATATCCATGGCTTTTTTTGGCCCAATAGGGTATGCCCTCTACCTGACAATTTCCTACAACTGTAGTAATTATATCTCACATCCATGAGTTCCCCTCACTTCTTCTGTCCCCTGAACAACTCTGGTCCTTCTTCACGTGGCTCTGCATGGTACAGTGTGCCTCCTCATCTTGGGAATTGGAGGTAATTGACTCTTCTTTTAAAGGCACTGACCTTTCTGTGCCATGACTCAGTCATAACTATAAATTAAATCCTGGGGACATTTAAAACAGTTGTTTTGAGAGTTCAATTTTAAATGATTCAATTGTAAACTTGTTCATCTTTTTTGAGAGGTATATATATATATATATATATATATATATATATATATATACACACATATAAAAACATATATATATATAGATCAATACATACACAGATAGATATATTAAATCATTTTATCAGATAATTCTAGAAGTTTAATTTAATATTAGTAAGAAACTCTTTAACCCACACTCACTTGAGAAATGCAAGGTCTTTATATTAATGAACCAGAAATCTCTGATCAAAATTAGAAAAATATATTTTATGATTTAATAAATAAGCTGTAAAGTTCTAGCTGACACTCAAATCATATGAGAGGTCTTCCTTAGCTCCAGTCTCCTCTGATTCTGACGTGATAATCAAGATCAGGATGTCCTGAAGCACGGATTGGAGGAACTAAGATGGCAGAGTAGAAGGATGTGCTCTCACTCGCTCTTGCGAGAACACCAGAATCACAACTAGCTGCTGGACAATCATCGACAGGAAGACATTGGAACTCTCCAAAAAAGATACCACACATACAAAGACAAAGGAGAAGTCACAATGAAACTGTAAGAGGGGCGCAATCACAGTAAAATCAAATCGCATAACTGCTGGGTGGGTGACTCACAGACTGGAGAACACTTATACCACAGAAGTCCACCCACTGGAGTGAAGGTTCTGAGCCCCACGTCAGGCTTCACAACCTGGGGAACCAGCAAGGGGAGGAGGAATTCCTAGAGAATCAGACTGTGAAGCCTCGTGGGAACTGATTTCAGGACTTTGACAGGACTGGGGGAAACAGACATCCCACTCTTGGAGGGTACACACAAAGTAGTGTGCATATTGGGACTTAGGGGAGGAACAGTGACACCAGGGGAGACTAAACTAAACCTACCTGCTGGTGTTGGAGGGTCTCCTGCAGAGGCGTGGGGTGGCTGTGCCTCACCGTGGGGATGGAGACGCTGGCAGCGGAGGTTCTGGGGTGTGCTCCTTGGTGTGAGCCCTCACAGAGTCTGTCATTGGCCCCACCAATGAGCCCAGGTGGGCTCCAGTGTTGGGTTGCCTCAGGCCAAACAACCAACAGGGAGAGAACCCAGCCCCACCCATCAATAGACAAGTGGATTAAAGTTTAACTGAGCTCTGCCCACTAGAGCAACAGTCAGCTCTACCTAGCACAAGTCCCTCCCATCAGGAAACTTACACAAGCTTCTTAGATATCTTCATCCACCAGAGGGCAGAAGGCAGAAGCAAGAAGGACTACAATCCTGCAGCCTGTGGAACAAAAACCACATTCAAAGAAAGATAGACAAGATGAAAAGGTAGAGGGCTCTGTGCCAGATGAAGGAACAAGATAAGACCCCAGAAAAACAACTTAATGAAGTGGAGATAGGCAACCTTCCAGAAAAAGAATTCAGAATAATGATAGTGAACATGATCCAGGACCTCAATAACTGAAATGAAAACTACACTAGAAGGAATCAATAGCAGAATAACTGAGGCAGAAGAACAGATAAGTGACCTGGAAGACAGAATGGTGGAATTCACTGCTACAGAACAGAATAAAGAAAAAAGAATGAAAAGAAATGAAGACAGCCTAAGAGATATATGGGACAACATTAAATGCAAAAACATTCGCATTATAGGGGTCCCAGAAGGAGAAGAGAGAGAGAAAGGACCAGAGAAAATATTTGAAGATATTATAGTTGAAAACTTCTGTAACATGGGAAAGGAAATAGCCACCCAAGTCCAGTAAATGCAGCGAGTCCCAAACAGGATAAACCCAAGGGGAAACATGCCGAGACACATATTAATCAAATTTTCAAAAATTAAAAACAAAGAAAAACTATTAAAAGCAACAAGGGAAAAATGACCAATAACCTACAAGGGAACTCCCATAATGTTAACAGCTGATTTCTCAGCAGAAACTCTACAAGCCAGAAGGGAGTGGCATGATATACTTAAAGTGATGAAAGGGAAGAACCTACAACCAAGATTACTCTACCTGGCAAGGATCTCATTCATATTTGATGGAGAAATCAAAAGCTTTACAGACAAGCAAAAACTAAGAGAATTCAGCATCACCAAACCAGCTCTACAGCAAATGCTAAAGGAACTTCACTAAGTGGGAAACAAAAGAGAAGAAAAGGACCTACAAAAACAAACCCCAAACAATTAAGAGAATGGTCATAGGAACATACATATCGATAATTACCTTAAACGTGAATGGATTAAATGTTCCAACAGAAAGACACATGCTTGCTGAATGGATACAAACACAAGACCCATATATATGCTGTCTACAGGATACCCACTTCAGATCAAGGGACACATACAGACTGAAAGTGAGGGGATGGAAAAAGATATTCCATGCAAATGAAAATCAAAAAAACGCTGGAGTAGCAATACTCATATCAGATAAAATGGACTTTAAAATAAAGAATGTTACAAGAGACAAGGAAAGACACTACATAATGATCAAGGGACCAATTCAAGAAGAATATATAACAATTATAAATATATATGCACCAAAGATAGGAGCACCTCAATACATGAGGCAACTGCTAACAGCTGTAAAAGAGGAAATCAACAGTAACACAATAATAGTGGGGGACTTTATCATCTCACATACACCAATGGACAGATCATCCAAAATGAAAATAAATAAGGAAACAGAAGCTTTAAATGACACAATAGACCAGATAGCTTTAATTGATATTTATAGGACATTCCATCCAAAAACATTCCATCCAAAAACCACAATGCTATGAGATTAGAAATGAATTACAGGGAAAAAATGTAAAAAAACACAAACACATGGAGGTGAAACAATACGTTACTAAACAACCAAGAGATCACTGAAGAAATCAAAGAGGAAACCAAAATATACTTAGAGAAAAATGACAATGAAAACACAATGATCCAAAACCTATGGGATGCAGCAAAAGCAGTTCTAAGAGGGAAGTTTAGAGCTATAAAAACCTACCTCAAGAAACAAGAAAAATCTCAAATAAACAATCTAACTTTACACCTAAAGGAACTAGAGAAAGAAGAACAAACAAAACCCAAAGTTAGCAGAAGGAAAGAAATCATAAAGATCAGAGTAGAAATAAATGAAATAGAAACAAAGAAAACAATAATAAAGATCAATAAAACTAAAAGCTGGTTCTTTGAGAAGATAAATAAATTGATAAACCATTAGCCAGACTCATCAAGAAAAAGAGGGAGAGGACTCAAATCAATAAAATTAGAAATGAAAAAGGAGAAGTTACAACAGACACGACAGAAATACAAAGCATCCTAAGAGACTACTACAGGCAACTCTATGCCAATAAAATGTACAGCTTGGAAGAAATGGACAAATTCCTAGAAAGGTATAACCTTCCAAGACTGAACCAGGAAGAAACAGAAAATATGAAGAGACCAATCACAAGTCATGAAATTGAAACTGTGATTAAAAATCTTCCAACAAACAAAAGTCCAGGACCAGATGGCTTCACAGGTGAATTCTATCAAACATTTAGAGAAGTGCTAACACCCGGCCTTCTCAAACTCTTGCAAAAAAATTCAGAAGAAGGAAAACTCCCAAACTCATTCTATGAGGACACCATCACCCTGATACCAAAACCAGACAAAGATAATACAAAAAAAGAAAATTACACACCAATATCACTGATGAATATAGATGCAAAAATCCTGAACAAAATACTAGCAAACAGAATCCAACAATACATTAAAAGGATCATGCACCATGATCGAGTGGGATTTATCCCAGGGAAGCAAGGATTTTTCAATATACGCAAATCAATCAATGTGATACACCATATTAACAAATTGAAGAATAAAAACCATATGATCATCTAAATAGATGCAGAAAAAACTTTGGACAAATTCAACACCCATTTATGATAAAAACTCTCCAGAAAGTGGGCAAAGAGTGAACCTACCTCAACATAATAAAGGCCATATACGACAAACCCACAGCAAACATCATTCTCAATGGTGAAAAACTGAAAGCATTTCCTCTAAGATCAGGAACGAGACAAGGATATCCACTCTCACCACTATTATTCAACATAGTTTTGGAAGTCCTAGCCACGGCAATCAGAGGAGAAAAAGAAATAAAATGAATACATATTGGAAAAGAAGAAGCAAAACTGTCACTGTTTGCAGATGACATGATACTATACGTAGAGAATCCTAAAAATGCCACCAGAAAACTACTAGAGCTAATCAATGAATTTGGTAAAGTTGCAGTATACAAAATTAATGCACAGAAATCTCTTTCATTCCTATACACTAATGATGAAAAATCTGAATGAGAAATTAAGGAAACACTCCCATTTACCATTGCAACAAAAAGAATAGATAACTAGGAATAAACCTACCTAGGGAGACAAAAGACCTGTATGCAGATAACTATAAGACACTGATGAAAGAAATTTAAGATGATACCAACAAATGGAAAGGTATACCATGTTCTTGGACTGTAAGAATCAGTATTTTGAAAATGACTATACTACCCAAAGCAATCTACAGATTCAATGCATTCCCTGTCAAGTTACCAATGATATTTTTTACAGAACTAGAACAAATCATCTTAAAATTTGTATGGAGACACAAAAGACCCCGAATAGCCAAAGCAATCTTGAGGGAAAAAAACAGAGCTGGATGAATCAGACTCCCTGACTTCAGACTATATTACAAAGCTTCAGTAATTAATACAGTATGGTACTGGCACAAAAACAGAAACGTAGGTCAATGGAACAAGATACAAAGCCCAGAGATAAACCCACACACCTATGGTTAGCTAATCTATGACAAAGGAGGCAAAGATATACAATGGAGAAAAGACAGTCTCTTCAATAAGTGGTGCTGGGAAAATTCGAGAGCTACATGTAAAAGAATGAAATTAGAACAGTCCCTAACACCATACACAAAAATAAACTCAAAATGGATTCAAGACCTAAATGTATGACCGGACACTATAAACCTCTTAGAGGAAAACATAGGAAGAACACTTCTTGACATAAATCACAGCAAGATCTTTTTTGATCCACCACCTAGAGTAATAGAAATAAAAACAAAAATAAACAAATGGGACCTAATGAAACTTCAAAGCTTTTGCACAGCAAAGGAAACCATAATCAAGACGAAAAGACAACCCTCAGTATGGGAGAAAATATTTGCCAATGAATCAACAGACAAAGGATTAATCTCCAAAATATATAAAAAGCTCATGCAGCTCAATATTAAAGAAACAAACAACCCAATCCAAAAATGGGCAGAAGACTTAAGTAGACATTTCTCCAAAGGAGGCATACAGATGGCCCAGAAGCACATGAAAAGGTGCTCAACATCACTAATTATTAGAGAAGTGCAAATCAGAACTACAATGAGTTATCTATCACCTCACACCAGTTAGAATGGGCATCATCAGAAAATCTACAAACAACAAATGCTGGGGAGGGTCTGGAGAAAAGGGAACCCTCTTGCACTGTTGGTGGGAATGTAAATTGATACAGCCACTATGAAGAACAGTATGGAGGTTCCTTAAAAAGCTAAAATAGAATTACCATATGATCCAGCAATCCCACTACTCGGAATATACCCAGAGAAAACCATAATTCAAAAAGACACATGCACCCCAATGTTCATTGCAGCACTGTTTACAATAGCCAGGTCATGGAAGCACTCTAAATGCCCATTGACAGACGAATGGATAAAGAAGATATGGTACATATATCCAATGGAATATTACTCAGCCATAAAAGGGAACGAAATTGAGTCATTTTTTGAGACGTGGATGGATCGATCTAGAGACTGTCATACAGAGTGAAGTTAGTCAGAAAGAGAAAAACAAATATCGTATATTAACACATGTATGTAGAACCTAGAAAAATGGTACAGATGAACCGGTTTGCAGGGCAGAAGTTGAGACACAGATGTAGAGATCAAATGTATGGGCCCCAAGGGGGGAAAACCACTGTTGAGTGGGGATGCTGGTGTGCTGAATTGGGCGATTGAGATTGACATGTACACACTGATGTGTATAAAATTGATGACTGATAATAACCTGCTGTATAAAAAAATAAATAAAGTAAAATTCAAAAATTAAAAAAATCAAATCAGAATGTCCTACAAATCCGAAATGAGTTCCTTATTTAGCACCTTCTTTCTTTGTCTTTCTGATAGATTGTCCCATGTTTTTCTTAAAAGTGGAATTGCAAAGCGGCCTTCAGCTGTTTGCAAGCAGAACATGGGACTTATTATTGTGCAAAAACAGAGATATCCGCCCAGAAACATACTATACACCCAAAAAGTATACCATCAGTATTATCTCTCTTTGTTTGAGATACTGTGCCATAAACCATGGTTTGAAATTTTCAGTTCCTCTAAGCTGAGATAGCAATATTCAAAATCTTCAGTGGATTTGATATAAGAAAGACCAATGCAGACATTTAATGGAAAAAATGCATTGTTATGATTAGTAGACCATCATCTAGAACAGTGATGTGAATGAGTTTCACCACCAGAGCACCAAATTCACTCCTTAAAATAATAACACACAAAACCGTGAGCTGATATTGAGTATTAAGTATGTCCTTTTATGTTTCTTAATGAAGATGAGGATTAACCATGGCTTGCCAAGGATTTATAGGATAATCCTGTTTATAACTTCAAAAGACACATTAGATGTGATAAAGCCAGATAGCCCAGCACTCTTATCTGCAATGTTATCTCCTTTGGTGCATACATGCATCTGATGCACTTAGGCTGTTGGGGTACTTTAATAGATCACACTATCAGAAAAAATGATGGAGTTCTAAAGGCTGTATTGGGGCCTGCTACATATAATCCAGTACAGTGAATTTGATCCTATCAAGTGCATAAGATACTCTGGAGGTTGTCACGCAGCGTGTGGAGTCCCCCTGAGCTCACTTGCTCTGATTCTGTGTGATTACAAAGCCCACAAGGCAGGGGTATCCATTCCAGCATCACCAAGAAAATGCCAGCAATACTGTCAATGGAATATATTTCCTTCTTTTCTAAAGGCTGATGGATGCTGTTACATGAACCTCCTAATTAGCTATTTTTTAAAGAGTTATTTGTTGGAAGGAATTTAATTTTGTTGCCTTAAGAAATGAATTTGTTTGTAGTTCCAGCTGTCAGAAAATACGTCATATGGATGTCATTAATATGGTGGTCCTGACTCAAAGAAAATGGAACCCTTTTCTCTCAGTTTCTTCATCACTCTTGGTAGTAGATACAATTTCAAGTCCATGAATTCAGCTTTCAAGAAATATGGCTTTGGTTTATTTTCTTAAATCGATTTAATTTCCAAACCTGACTTGCTGAGGTTTGTGGGAAATTTTACATTATGTCATTTGAGCTTTATGCCCCAGTTTTACCAAGGCTTATACCAAAGTTCCATGATTTTACGCAGAGCTAATGCTCCAGGGAGGCCCATGTGGTAATTGTCTTTTTTGTCCATGTTGGTAATTGTGGAGATGGCTCTTGGCTTAGCCCTTATTGTTCTTAAGTCTTGAATCATCCTCTTACTGTGCCTTGAAAAGGATTTGGTATTTTTGGTGAGGTCTAGGATTTGCTTTGTTCCAAGGATCCAGAGGCTCCTAAATCCTTCCCTCCTCCCCAGGACATTACCAAGATTAAGAGAAAGAATCTGCTTCACCAGGCATCTGGGGTCCTTTATCTTCAATTCTCAGAAGTTACCCTTCTCTTCTCAAATCCAATATTAGTGATCATCAAAGCAAATGGCCCTAGAGGCCAAAGAAATAAATCCTTGAGGCCATTAATTTAAAGGTCCAAAGGTTTCTAAAATATCTTCTTTCCAGGACACTTGGGATAATCATCTCAGTGATTGTGGAGTTTTTTGAGAAATGGAACTTAGGGAAGGAAGTATCTTCCCAACAAATTTTTCCTTCCACCCAGTGACAAATACCCTTGACTACAAGTCAACCCCACATCCCCTCAGGTCAAGAGATAACAGAACTTGAAGCTGTTGTATAGAGGGTTGGATATGGGGAAATAGTATAAAAACAACAGTGGTAGTGCATATGCATCCTGCCACACTCTTCATGACAAAACCAACCCCTCTGTTCCAGGAAGGCAACTTTGTTGTTACATTTTACTTCCTGGATGACCTCCTGCCAGTTTCCTCCCAGGGATCCCTCTTCCCATTTTTTCCATCTTTCCCTCTCCCCACCCACAAGACCTCGTACTATTTCAATTCCTTATTGAACTGAATGTCCTGGAATTGAAAATCCTTGAAAAAAGAAGCTTGGGTCTATAACCCAAATGTTTGTTCATGTTGGTTGCCTCAAGGCAGGGATGTTTTCTTTTTTAGTCTGTTCAGTCCCAGTGCATGTCCTCTTTTGTTGAATGAATGAATTCTACCACTACTCAGAGGTGTCAGGCTGAGACAGTAAGGGTTCGTGATTTCATGAGGCTCTTTTGAAACATCTTTGCAAGATCCATATCTTTCAGTTTGTATAAATCCAATTTCTTGAGGGCAATTTCTTTAATGAAAGGTCACATTTTCTAAAGTCTAACTGGGAATATGACTGCCCTCCTATAGCAGCTGGGCTCTAATTGCTGCACGTAAGTAAACATCATCTGGAATAGAGCCATCTTATAACTCTAGATGCTACTCATTTCTGAACTGCCATGGTCATTTATTACTAATGACATGAATCTGTAGTTGGCTGAAGCTGGCAGTCATGTTCCTATGCAAGCAGAATTTCAAATTGGTTGTGTGCTTTTGGGAAAACAGCCTAAACTTATGTGTTTCATGTCTTGTTCTAATTTCCATGTCCTACAGGAAGTCTTCCTATGTCACATTATGATCCATTTGTTGTTCATGCAACAAATTCATATACAGTTGTGTATCATTGTCATATACTGCTATTTAGATTCTTATACATCTATGTCATGCATCTTAAGGGATAAATGAGGTCCTTTAGGAAAGCAACTGTTTCATATTTGAATTATTCAAAGCCATAAGCACAGAAATTTGACACTGTTGAATGTCTAAAAATAACCAATCAACCTGTATAAGGGATCATCCAATCTAAACTGCTCAGTTGACAATGAGAGAAAAACAGGGTATGGAAGGGACCAAAGAAGAAAATAATTTACTCAGTTTGTTCATTGCCGGCATTTCTTCATTTCCAGAAGTCAAGGATGACTATCACTTACTGACAAACTCAGCCATGTGATGTACAGTGATATTGTGCTTGTTGCAGATTAGAAGAAATTTAAAGAAAATTATGGCACAGAATTCACTACATTAGAAGTTCAGCCTTAAACTGGAACCATTCTAACCTAATATCTAGATTTTTTTCTTCCAGGTTTATTGAGATATAATTGACATACAGCACTATATAAGTTTAAAGTACACAGAATAATGATTTGACTTATATATATCATGAAGTGATTGTCACAAATTTAATGAACATCAATCATTTCATATAGAAACAAAATTAAAGAAATAGAAAAAAAATTTTCTTGTAATGAAAACTCTTAAGATTTACTCTCTTAACAAATTTATATACAATTTAGAGCAGTGTGAATTATATTTATCATGTTGTACATTATATCCTTAATACTTATTTATCCTATAACTGGAAGTCTGTATCTTTTTACTGCCTTCATCAAATTCCTTCTCTCCCCATCCCCATGTCCAATAACCACAAAGCTGACCTCTTTTTCTGTCTCTTTGTTCTTGAAGTATGATTGTCTGCCAACATTAAGTTAATTCCTGCTACACAACAAAATGATTTCGTATTTCTAAATGATCACCATGATAAATCTAGTTATGATCTGTCACCATACTAAGATATTACATATCTATTGACTATATTTTCCACACTGTACATTTAATACTCATGACTCATTTGTTTTGCAACTGGAAGTTTTTACCTCTTAAATTACTTCACTTATTTCTTTCCTACCCCCAATCCTCTCACATCTGGCATCCTAGGGTTCTGACTGTTCATTTTTGTTTGTTTGTTTGTTTTATTTTTATGAGTGTGTGTGTGTATGTTTCTGTCCGTGATTTTGTCTGTCAGGTTTTGCTTTTACCATTTGGTTTGGGGTCCTACCTGTTCGTTTTTTTTTCCTTTTTTTTCTTCCTTTTCTTCTGAGCTGTGTGGCTGGCAGGGTCTTGGTGCTCCAGCTAGGTGTCAGGCCTGAGCCTCCAAGGTGGGAGAGCCAAGTCCAGGGCATTGGACCAGCAGAGACCTCCCAGGCCCAAGTAATATTATTCAGCAAGAGCATTCCCAGGGATTTCTTTCTCAACAAACAGACCCAGCTCCACCCAACAGCCAGCAAGCCCCAGTGCTGGATACCCCATGCCAAACAAATAGCGAGACAGGAAAACAACACCACCCATTAGAAGAGAGGCTGCCTAAAGTCATATTAAGTTCACAGACATGCCAAAATACACCACTGGATGTGGCCCTGCCCACCAGCACCAAAAGGACAATATCCAGCCCCAACCTCCAGAACACAGGCACCAGTGCCCTCCACCAGGAAGCCTACACAAGCCACTGAACCAACCTCACCCACTGGGGGTAGACACCAAAAACAATGGGAACTACGAACTTACAGCCTGCAAAGAGGAGACCCCAAACACAGTAAGTTAAACAAAATAAGAAGACAGAGAAATATGCAGCAGTTGAAGGAGCAAGGTAAAAACCCACCAAACCAAACAAATGAAGAAGAAATAGGCAGCCTACCTGAAAAAGAATTCAGAGTAATGATACTAAAGATGATCCAAAATCTTCAAAATAGAATGGAGAAAGTACATTTAGGAAAGTTTAACAAGGACCCAGAAGAACTAAAGAGCAAACACACAAGAAGAACAACACAATAAATGAAATTAAAAATTCTCTAGAAGAAATCAATAGCAGAATAATGGATAAGTGACCTCAAAGATAAAATAGTGAAAATAACTGAAACAGAGCAGAATAAAGAAAAAAGAATGAAAAGAACTGAGGACAGTCTCAGAGACGTCTGAGACAACATTAAATGCACCAACATGTAAATAATAGGGGTCCCAAAAGAAGAAGAGAATAAGAAAGGGTCTGAGAAAATATTTGAAGAGATTATAGTTGAAAACTTCCCTAAGATGGGAAAGGAAATAATCGATCAAGTCTAAGAAGCACAGAGACTCCCATACAGGATAAATCCAAGGAGAAACAAGCCAAGACACATATTAATCAAACTATTAAAAATTAAATACAAAGAAAAAATATTAAAAGCAGCAAGGGAAAAGCAACAAATAACATAAGAGGGAATCCCCATTAGGTTAAAAGCTGATCTTTCAGTAGAAACACTGCAAGCCAGAAGGCTGTGGCAGGATATATTTAAAGTGATGAAAGGGAAAAACCTACAATAAAGATTACTCTACTCAGCAAGGAACTCATTCAGATTTGATGGAGAAATTAAAAACTTACAGACAAGCAAAAGCTAACAGAATTCAGCACCAGCAAATCAGCTTTACAACAAATGTTAAAGGAACTTCTCTAGGCAGGAAACACAAGAGAAGGAAAAGACCTATCAAAACAAACCCAAAACAATTAAGAGAATGGTCATAGGGACATACATGTTGATAATTACCTTAAATGTAAATGGATTAAATGCTCCAACCAAAAGACACAGACTGGCTGAATGGATACAAAAAAAAAAAAAAAAAAAAAAAGACCCATATATATGCTGTCTACAAGAGACACACTTCCCACCTAGGGACACATACAGACTGAAAGTGAGGGGATGGAAAAAGATATTCTATGCAAATGGAAATCAAAAGAAAGCTGGAGTAGCAATACTCATATCAGACAAAAGAGACTTTAAAATAAAGACTATTACAAGAGACAAAGAAGAACACTACATAATGATCAAGGGATCAATCCAAGAATAAGATATAACAAGTGTAAACATTTATGCACCCAACATAGAAGCACCTCAATACATAAGTCAAATACTAACAGCCATAAAATGGGAAATCAACAGTAACACGATAATTTTAGGGGACTTTAACACCCCACTTTCACCAATAGACAGATCATCCAAAATGAAAATAAATAAACACAAGCTTTAAATGACACATTAGAGCAGATGGTTTTAATTGATATTTATAGGACATTCCATCCAAAAACAACAGAATATATTTTCTTCTCAAGTGCACATAAAACATTCTCCAGGATAGATCAAATCTTGGGTCACAAATCAAGCCTCAATAAATTTAAGAAAATTGAAATCTTATCAAGTATCTTTTCCAACCAAAATGCTATGAGGCTAGATATCAACTACAGGAAAAAAAAAAAATTGTAAAAAAAACAGACACATCGAGGCTAAACAGTACACATCTAAATACCAAGAGATAACAGAAGAATTCAAAGAGGAAATCAACAAATAACTAGAAACAATTGACAATGAAAGCACCATGACCCAAAATCCATGGGATGCAGCAAAAGAAGTTCTAAGTACACAAAAATTCACCAATTTTGATAAATCTTTTTTAAATGCATGCTGATATGACAGCTGTTACATACAATCTAACAAAATTGTTTTGAACGAAGTTAAAGACAACTAAGTGCTACTAGAACCATCTTATGGAAAAAAACGAACAACCCTTTTTTGGCCAACCCAGGACCTCCTGCTTTGTTCTTTTTTCTCAAAATTGATTTGGCTACTCAGGGTCTTTTGTGTTTCCATACAAATTTTAGGATTATTTGTTCTAGTTCTTTGAAGAATGCCATTGATAGGGATTGCATTGAATCTGTTGATTGCCTTAGGTAGCATGGTCATTTTAACGATATTAATTCTTCCAATCCATGAGCATTGTATATCTTTCCATTGGTTGGTGTCATCTTCAATTTTTTTTAAAATCAATGTCTTATAGTTTTTCAAGTATAGGTCTTTAATTCTTTAGTTAGATTTATTATTCTTTTTGATATGATTGTAAATGTGGTTATTGTCTTAATTTCTTCTTCTGATAGTTCATTGTTAGTGTATAGAAATGCAACAGATTTTTGTATATTGTATCCTGCAACTTAACTGAATTCATTTATTAGTTCTAATATTTTTGGTGGCATCTTGAGGATTTTCTATGCATAGTATCATGTCTTCCAAATTTAGTGACAGTTTTATTTCTTCCTTTCCAGTTTGGATGCCTTTTATCTCTTTTCCTTGTTTGATTGCTGTAGCTAGGATTTTCATACTATGTTAAAGCTGGTGAAAGTTGGCACATTTGTCTTGTTACTAATTTTAGAGGAAAAACTTACAGCTTTTCAATATTGAGTATGATGTTAGCTGTGGGATTGTCATAAATGACCTTTATTATGTTGAGATATATTCCCTCTATGCCAACTTTGGTGAGAGTTTTATTATGAAAAGATGTTTAATCCTGTCAGTTCTTTTTCTGCATCTGTTGAGATGTTCATGTGATTTTTATTGTTCCTTTTGTTAATGTGGTGTATCATATTGATTGATTTGCGGATATTGAACTATCCTTGCATCTCTGAAATAAGTCCCACTTGATCATGATGTATAGTTATTTTACTACATGTTGAATTTGGTTTGCTAGTATTTTGTTGAAGATTTTTGCATCTATGTTTATCAGTGATATTAGCCTGCAATTCCTTTTTATGTGATATACTTATCTGCTTTAGGTATCAGAGCAAAGTTGGCTTTGTAGAATGAGTTTGGAAGTTTTCCTTCCTTGGCAATTTTTGAGAATAGATTGAAAAGGATAGGAGTTAACTCTTCTCTAAGTGTTTTGTAGAATTCACCTGTGAAGGCTTTCAGTCCTGGACTTTAGTTTGTTAAGAGTTTATTTTATTACTGATTCAATTTCATTATTAGTAATCCATCTGTTCCTATATTCTATTTTTCCTGATTCATTCTTGGGAGATTGTACATATCTAGGAATTTATTCATTTCTTCTAGGTCATCCATTTTATTGGTGTATAATTGTTCATAGTAGACTCATGATCCTTTCTATTTCTGTGGTGTCTGATGTAACTTCTCCTCTTTCACTTCTTATTTTCTTATTTGGGTCCTCTCTCTTTTCTTCTTGATGAACCTAGCTAAAGTTTTATCAGTTTTGTTTATCTTTTCAAAGAATCAGCTTTGATTTCATTGATTTTTTTTTCTATTTTTTTAACTTCTTTATTTCCTCTGTGATTTTTATTATCTCCTTCCTACTGCTGAATTTGGACTTTGTCCTTCATTTTTTAATTATTTTAAACTGTAGGTTAGGTTGTTTATTTGTTTTCTGTTGTTTTTTTTTTTTTTTTTTTTTTTTGCTTCTTGAATTAGGCATGTATTACTATACACTTATCTCTTAGAACTGTTTTGCTGCATCCCATATATTTTGAAAAGCTGTGTTTTCATTTTCATTTGTCTCAAGCTATTTTGTGATTTTCTCTTTGATTTTTTCTTTGACCCATTGTTTTTAAAGTAGAATGTTTTTTATTCTCCAAATATTTGTGTTTTTCCCTTTTTTCCTGTAATTGATTTCTAGTTTCATGCCACTGTGGCCAGAAAAAAAATGTTTGATATAATTTCTATCCTTTTAAATTTGTTAAGACTTGTTTTGTAGCCTAGCTTGTTATATATCCTGGAGAACATTACATGTGCACTTGAAAATGTATTTTGCTGTTTTTGGATAGAGTGTCCTGCAGAAATCTGTTAAGTCTACTGGTCTATTGTGTCATTTAAGACCACTGTTGCCTTGCTGATTTTTTGTCTGGATCATCTGTCCGTTGATGTAAGTGGGGTGTTAAATTCCCCTACTATTATTGTATTATTGTCAATTTTCCCTATTATATCTGTTTGTTTTATATATTTAGGTGTTCCTCTATTGGGTACATATATGTTAAGGGGTGTAATATCCTCTTCTTGTATTGACACCTGTATCATTATATAGTGCCCTTATTTGTATTTTGTTGTAGACTTTGTTTTAAAGTCTACTTTGTCTGATATTGGTATTGCCAACCCAAATTTCATTATGTTTCCATTTACATGAAATATCTTTTCCCATCCTCTCACTTTCAGGCTGTGTGTGTCTAGATCTGATTTGACTCTCTTGTAGGCAACCTATATATATATGTCTTCTTTCCTATCCATTCAGTCACCCTAGGTATTTTTATTGGAGCATTTAGTCCATTTAAATTTAAAGTAATTATTGATAGGTACTTATTACCATTTTGTTAACTGTTTTTGAGTTGTTTTTGTAGTTCTTTTTTATTCCTTTTTTCTTCTTTTGTTTTCTTCCTGTGATTTGTTGACTATCTTTATTGTTATGTTTTGAATCCTTTCTTTTTTTCTTTGTGTGGGTCTATTATAGATTTTTTGTTTATGGTTACATGAGGTTTATATATAGCAATCTCTAATATATTAGACAACTTTAAGTTGCTGATCTCTTAAATTCAAATGCATTTTAAACACCCTGCACTTTTACTCCTCCCCATGTTTACTTTTTTTGATATCATATTTTACATATTTTTGTTTTGCATATCCTTTACTTATTGTGGCTATAGGTGCTTTTCTAATTTTTGTCTTTTATCCTTCCAGTAGCTTTATATGTAGTTGATTTACTACCTTTACTGTAGGTTTCCTTTACCAATAATATTTTTGTCTTCATAATTTTCATGTTTCTAGCTGTGGTCTTTTCTTTCTCACCTAGAGAAGTCCCTTTAACATTTCTAGTAAAGCTGAATTGGTGGTGCTGAAGTCTTTTAGCTTTTCTTTGTCTGCAAAACTTTTTATCTCCCCATAAAATTTGAACGAAAGCCTTGCCAGGTAGAGTATTCTTGGTTGTAGATTTTTCCTTTTTGTCATAGAGTATATCCTTTCTGGTCTGCAGATTTTCCACTGAAAAGTCAGCTGATAGCCTTTTGGGAGTTTCCTTGTAGGTAACTTGTTGCTCTTTCCTTGTTACTTTTAAGATTCTCTCATTATCTTTAATTGCTGCCATTTTAATTACAATGTATCTTGGTGTGGATCTCTTTGTTGGTTCTGTTTGGAACTCTCTGTGCTTCCTGGACCTGGATGTCTGTTTCCCTACCCAAGTTATGGAAGATTTCAGCTATTTTGTCTACAAATATGTTCTCTACCCCATTCTTCTCTTTCTCTGACCCCTATACTGTTCATGTTAGCATGTTTGATGTTTTCCAATGTCTCTTAAACAGTCCTCATTTCTTTTTATTCTTTGTATTCTTTTTTTGTTTGTTTTTCTGTTCAGCTTAAGTGATTTCCACTATTCTGTCTTCCAGCTCACTGATCTGTTCCTTTATATTATCCAATCTACTATTGATTCCTTCCAGTGCATTTTTCATTTCAGTTATTGTATTCTTCACCTCTGTTTTGTTCTATTTTTTTGTGTTCTAACTATTTGTCAAAAACCTCTAACTCTGTTCATCTAATCTTCATCCAAGTTCTTTGAACATTTTTATGACTATTACCTTGAACTCTTTATCAGGTAGATTGCCTATCTCCACTTCACTTGGTTCTTCTTCTGGGGTTTTACCTTATCTCTTAATATGGAAGGAATAATAATTCTTTTGAGGCCTCAGTTTGCCTAATTTGTTGTTTTTATTTTTATGTGTTTGGTAGTATTTTCCTATTTTCTGATCTTATTGAAGTGTTCTTTCATAGGAGATATTATATGTGTCCCAGAAGCACACTCCTCTCTGGTCACCAGAGCTATATGCTCTAGGGATACCCCTTATGTGGGCTCTGTGGGTACTTCTGTTGTGGTGGGCTGACTACTCTGGGCAGTCTGGTAGGTGTGGCTAACCTCTAGTCCAGCTAGTTGCCAGGCCCTGCCTTGTGTGAAGGTTGCAAGCCACTGGTGGGCAATGCTGGGTCATAAGGCTACTCACTGCTGGGCCCACAAGGGGTGTCCTAGGGCTAGTACTGGCCCACTGCTGGGTGGAGCCATGTTCTGGGAAGTGTGATTGCAGAGCCAGGGTCCAAGATCTAGTTTTGGCCTGCTAGTGGGTGAGGTCAGTTCTTGACACAGCTGGCTGTTGGGTTTGGGTGCCCCAAAGCTATTGTTAGTTCACTGGTGTGTGAGGCTGTATCCTCCAGGTGGTTGGTTAGGGTTCCAAAGTGTCTCAAAGCTTGTGTTAGCCTGATGGTGGGTGGGGCTGGGGTTCAGGAGGTCACAGGGTTAGTACTGGCTTACTGGTGGGTGGAGCCATGTTCCCCGGTCTCTGGCTGCAGTGCCCTGTGGATCCCTAAGCTGATGTCTGCCTGATGGTGGGTGGGGCCAGATCTTGGGGCAGCTTGTGAAAGGGCCCAAGGTGTCCTAGAGCTGATCTGTTGGTGGGCAGGACTGAGTTTCAGGGCATCATGGGGCTGGTGCTAACCTGCTGTTGGGTGGGCTGTGTCTTGATTCAGCCAGCTACAGGGTTGTGGTAGTCCTGGGGCTGTTGTCTGCCTGCTTTTGGATGGGGATGGGGCCCAGGGGAACCTGGTGCTGGGGCAGTTGCCTGTCCAATGATGTGTGAAGCCAGGTCCTAGGGCTAGTGATGGCTCACTTGTGAGCAGAGCCATATCCTGGGACTCTGACTGAAGGCTCCTGGTGTAACAAAGCTGATGTCTGCATGTTGGTGGTTAGGGTCAAGGCCTAGGGAGTCCTGGGACTAGTGCCAACTCACTGGTGGGCAAAGCTGGGTCCCAGGGCCTCTGGCTGCAGGGCGCTGGGGATCCTGAAACTAGTGCCAGTACAGTGGTATGCAGGGCTGGGACTTGGGCCCTCTGGTTCACAGAACCAGGTCTCAGGGCTGCTGTTGGCTCAGGGGCTCTAAAGGCATCAGACCTGCTAGTGGGTAGGGCTGTATTTCCACCTAGTTAGCTCCTTGGCCTGAGGTGTCCCAGTACTGGTGCAGACAGGCTGGTGGGAGGGACTGACTCCTGGTGTTAATAAGCTAGAGGGAAGAGTTCAATTGACTAGCTAATGCTAGAATCTCTGTGGTAGAATGAGCTCTCTAAAATGGATTCTACCAGTCTCTATGTCCCCAGGGTGAGCTCCAGTTGTCTCCTCACTCTCCAGGAGGCTCCCCAAGGTCAGAAGATTGATCTGACTCAGGCTTCTTTCAAATTACTGCTTCAGCCCTGTGCCCCAGAGAATGTGAAATTTTGTGTGCTCCCTTTAAGATTGGAGTCTCTATTTCCCACAGCCTCTGGCTCTCTTGAAACTAAACTCTGTTGACCTTCAAAGCCAAGTTTTCTGCGAGCTTGTCTTCCTGGTGCAGAACTCCCAAGCTTGGGAGCCCAATGTTCCTTAAGGAGAACCTCTGCAATTGTAATTATCCTCCCATTTGTGTGTCACCCACTGGGGGTTATAGGTCTTGAAAGTAGTGTGTCTCCGCCTCTCTTACTCATCTCATTGTGGTTCTTTCATTATATCTTTAGTTGTAGAAGATCTTTGCTGCTAGTCTTCCAATTTTTCTCATCATTAGTTTCTTTGTAAATAGTTCTAATTTTGGTGTGCCTATGGGAAGAGGTGAGCTCAGTGTCTTCTCCGAGTTCTGTGAGCCACTCTAGCAAATTAACCAAACCCAAGGAAGGGGTCATGGGAAACAGATTTACAGCCAGTTGATCAGAAGCACAGGTAAAAACCTGGACTTTCAATTGACATCAGAATGGGGATGAGGGCAGTCTTGTAGGACTGACCCTTTAACTTATGGAATTGGACACTATCTCCAGATAGTGTCAGAATCGAATTGAATTTTAGAACACTCAGCTTGTCTCAGAGAATTGCTTGGTGGTGTGGGGAAAAAGCCACATCTTGGAATTGGGAGCAGAATCATTAGAGACACAAAAAATCTAGTCAGGGACACAGAGTGTAGGCAGAAAGATATAGAGTGACCAGGAGAACTTTGCATGTAAGAAACAAACCCCATACAGACTGCTGGTTTCCAGAGCTAATTCCTGCTGTTTCTGGTCATCAGGAGGGGATGAGCAAAAACAAAATAGGGAGAGGTAAGATACCAGAACAATAGTTGATTGGACAAAAGACAGGTTTAGAACTTCACATATCTGCTTTTTCTCTGTAACAATGTTCCCTTTGGCTCTTTCCCATCCTCCAGAGAGGCTTTGTCTACCACCAATCTAAAATAGTTATCTCTGTCCCTATTTGTCTTTCTCAGGACACCTGGTTCTTTTCCCTGTGTAACCTATCACAATATGTATCTACACATTTATCCCTATTATTTTGTTTTTTCCTTGTCTTCCCAACTCAAATATAAACTGTGAAGTTAGCATCTAGTTCTGTTTTCTTCACAATCAAATACTCAGGGCCTATTTATAAATATGCATTGAATGAATAAATGAATAACCAGGATTCAGACATAGGGGCAAAAGACATCAGCCCATTTAATGTATTGAATCCAGAGCTGAGGAGGAGACATCAGAGAGAAAAGATCACTTAAGTTGAATTACCACATTACCATTATTTAGCACTGATGAGCTTCTCTGGTACTAGATATTTTAGAAATGTAATAAAGACAGAAGATAGACAGGTTTGCAAAATCCCTATGAAAATGTTATAAGCGGAAGGAGGTTTGTCCCCTGATATAAACTCTTTCAAAATTCTGCTTACTAAAGTGCTGTTATATAGAATGTTTACCAGAAATGGACCTATATTTACCTATTATTTTCAGTGAAACATTTTTGAAAGCACAGAATTAAAATTTTAATGGGTTTAACTTATTCCACTTATGTATATGTGACATGAAGTTTTAAAAATATCATATTCTTTGTATCTGCTCATCAGACATAACACACACACCCACTATAGCCTCTGTCTCCTCCCCTCCCCAGTGGCCCTGATCTTTTTTACTAAAAAACATTCACTCTGAAGGTTCTGCTGAGGATGTGTGACTACAGATATGCCAACGAGCACTCCAGGAACCTCTAATAAGGAAGACACAAGATAAAAATATAGATGGTTATTTTTCCAAGAGATGGGACCCCTGTCATGAGGAAGCTCTACAGGCTGCCTCTCCTTGTGTTTTAATTTGGTTGTTAATAAAGAATAGTAAGACATTGAGCTGCCTGCCTCTCACAAACTCAAACTCCTAAACACAGGCGAGAGGCAGGGAATGATAACCCCATACAATGTGTGGAGCTAAGAAAACAGTATGTAATAAACTTCACCCTATATGGAGGCACAGTGAAAACAAGGTGCCTCATTAAAGTGTTGCCTGCAATATGGTGTCTCATTAGAGGTCTAGGACTGCAATTGGCAGGTTTGTGCAGATCTTATTTATTTATTATTGACACCTGCTTTTACCTTCTAATTTCTCAGAAAGTTTCTCCTTTTGCCACCCCACGAAACCATCCTCTTTTCTTTAAAGATGAGAAATAAAATTTTAAAAAGGCTGTAACAAAAGAAATAAGCAGTGTGAGCCCTTACACTCATACTGTCACTTTTTTAAATCAAACTAATGACTGAGTAGCATTTGAATAGATCACTTATCTACTTTCAGATTTCTTTAAATTAAATTTTATTGGAGTATAGTTGCTTTAAAATGTTGTCTTAGTTTCTACTGTACAGCAAAGCGAATCAGTTATACATATGCATATATCCACTCATTTTTTGGATTTCCTTCACATTTAGGTCACCACAGAGCATTGAGTAGAGTTCGCTGAGCTATACAGTAGGTTCTCATCAGTTATCTATTTTATACATAGTATCAATAGTGTATATATGTCACTCCCAATCTCCTAATTCATCCGACCCCCTCTTTCCCCAATCAGTGTCCATATGTTTGTTCCCTACATCTATGTCTCTATTTCTGCTTTGCAAAATAGATCATCTATACCAGTTTTCTAGATTCCATATATATGCATTAATATACGATATTTTTTTCTCTTTCTCACTTACTTCACACTGTATGACCATCTCTAGGTCCATCCACGTCTTTACAAATGACCCAATTTTGTTTATTTTTATGGCTGAATAATATTCCATTGTATATATGTGCCACATCTTCTTTATCCATTCCTTTGTTGATGGGCATTTAGGTTGATTCCATATCCTGGCTATTGTAAATGGTGCTGCAATGAACATTGGGGTGCATGTGTCTTTTTGAATTATGGTTTCCTCTGGGTATATGCCCAGTAGTGAGATTGCTGGGTCATATGGTAATTCTATTTTTAGTTTTTTAAGGAACATCCATGTTGTTCTCCATAGTGGCTGTATCAACTTACATTCCCATCGACAGTACAAGATGGTTTCCTTTTCTCCACAGTCTCTCCAGCATTTATTGTTTGTAGATTTTTTTAATGATGGTCATTCTGACTGGTGTGAGGTGATGTCTCATTGTAGTTTTGATTTGCATTTCTCTAATAATTAGTGATGTCAAGTATCTTTTCATATGCCTCTTGGCCATCTGTATGTATTCTTTGGAGAAATAGCTATTTAGGTCTTCCACGCATTTTTTTGATTGGGTTGTTTGTTTTTTTGATCTTGAACTGCATGAGCTGTGTATATATTTTGGAGATTAATCCTTTGTCAGTTGCTCCATTGTCAAATATTTTCTCCCATTCTGAGGGTTGTCTTTTCATCTTGTTTATGATTTCCTTTTCTGTGCAAAAGCTTTTAAGTTCAATTAGGTCCCATTTGTTTGTTTTTGTTTTATTTTCATTATTATAGGAAGTACTATTTCATTTATTTCTGCTCTGATCTTTATGGTTTCTTTCCTTCAACTAACTTTGGGTTTTGTTCCTGTTTTTCTTCTTCTTCCTCTACTTGATTTAGGTGTAAGGTTAGGTTGCTTATTTGGGATTCTTCATGTTTCTTGAGGTAGAATTCTATTGCTATAAACGTCCCTCTTAGAATTGCTTTTGCTGCATTCCATAAGTTTTGGGTAATTGTGTTTTCATTATCATTTGTTTCCAGGTTTTTTTGATTTGCTCTTTCATTTCTTCAGTAATCACTTGGTTATTTAGTAGCATATTGTTTATACTCCATATGTTTGTAGTTTTTACAGTTTTTTCCCTGTAATTGATATCTAGTCTTGTAGCATTGTGGTCGGAGAAGATACTTGATACAATTTCAATTTTCTTAAATTTACCAAGGCTTGATTTGTGACCCAAGATATGATCTATCCTGAAGAATGTTCCATGAGCACTTGAGAAGAAAGTGTATTCTGTTGTTTTTGAATGGAATGTCCTATAAATATCAATTAAGTCCTTTTGTTTAATGTCATTTAAAGCTTGTGTTTCCTTATTAATGTTCATTTTGCATGATCTGTCCATTGGTGAAAGTGGGGTGTTAAAGTCCCCTACTAATTGTGTCACTGTCGATTTCCCCTTTTATGGCTGTTAGCATTTGCCTATGTATTGAGATGCTCCTATGTTGGGTGCATAAATATTTACAATTGTTATATCTTCTTCTTGGATTGATCCCTTGATCATTATGTAGTGTCCTTCTTTATCTCTTGTAATAGCCTTTATTTTAAAGTCTATTTTGTCTGATATGAGGATTGCTACTTCAGCTTTCTTTTGATTTCCATTTGAATGGAATATCTTTTTTCCATCTCCTCACTTTCAGTCTGTATGTGTCCCTAAGTCTGAAGTGCATCTCTTGTAGACAACATATATACAGGTCTTGGTTTTGAATGCATTTAGCCAGTGTGTGTCTTTTGATTGGAGCATTTAATCCATTTACATTTAAGGTAATTATCAATATGTATGTTCCTATGACCATTTTCTTAATTGTTTTGAGTTTTGTAGGTCTTTTTTCTTCTATTATATTTCTCACCTAAAGAAGTTCCTTTAGCATTTGTTGTAAAGCTGGTTTGGTGCTGCTGAATTCTTTTATCTTTTGCTTGTCTGTAAAGCTTTTGGTTTCTCCATCAAATCTGAATGAGATCCACACTGGTTAGAGTAATCTTTTTTTATCTCTTTCATCACTTTAAATATATCCTGCCATTCCCTTCTGGTCTGCAGAGATTCTGCTGAAAAATCAGCTGATAATCTTATGGGGATTCCCTTGTACGTTATTTGTTGCTTTTCTCTTGATGCTTTTAAGAATTTTTCTTTGTATTTAATTTCTGTTAATTTGATTAATATGTGTCTCAGAGTGTTTCTCCATGGGTTTATGCTGTATGGGGCTCTCTGCACTTCCTGGACATGGGTGACTATTTCCTTTCCCATGTTAGGGAAGTTTTCAACTATAATCTCTTCAAATATTTTCTCAGCCCCTTTCTCTCTTTCTTCTCCTTCTGCGGTTCCTATAATTCGAATGTTGGTGCATTTAATGTTGTTCCAGAGGTCTCTGAGACTGTCCTCATTTCTTTTCATTCTTCTTTCTTTATTCTGCTCTGCAGCAGTTATTTCCACCATTCTCTCTTCCAGCTCACTTATTCATTATTCTGCCTCAGTTATTCTGCTATTGATTCTTTCTAGTGTATTTTCATATTTATTTATTTACTTTATTTATTTATTTTTTATTTATTTATTTTTGGCTGCGTTGGGTCTTCATTGCTACACACAGGCTTTCTCTATTTGTGGTGAGCAGTGGCTGCTCTTCGTTTTGGTGTGCAGACTTCTCATTGCAGTGGCTTCTCTTGTTGCAGAACACAGGATCTAGACACATGGGCTTCAGTAGTTGTGGCACATGGGTTAAGTAGTTGTGGCTCATGGGATCTAGAGCACGGGCTCAGCAGTTGTCGTGTATGGGCTTAGTTGCTCCACGGCCTGTGCGATATTCCCAGACCAGGGTAGTACCCATGTCCCCTGCATTGGCCATTGGCAGGCAGATTCTTAACCACTGTGCCACCAGGGAAATCCCCTCTAGTGAGTTTTCCATTTCAGTTTTTGTGTTGTTCATCACTCTTTACTTGTTCTTTAGTACTTCTAGGTCTTTGTTAAACATTTGTATTTTCTCGATCTGTGCCTCAATTCTATTTCCCAAATTTTGGATTATCTGTACTATCATTATTCTGAATTCTTTTTCCGGTAGATTGCTTATTTCCTCTTCAATTATTTGGTTTTGTGAGTTTTTACCTTGCTCCTTCATCTGCAACATATTTCTCTGTCTTCTCATTTGGTCTAACTTACTGTGTTTGAGGTCTCCTTTCCACAGGCTGCAGGGTCCTTGTTCCTCTTGCTTCTGCTCTCTTCTCACAGTGAGTGTGATTGGTCCAGTGGCTTATGTAGGCTTACTGGTGGGAAGGACTGGTGCCTGTGCTCTGGAGCGTGGTGCTGGATCTTGTCCCTCTGATGGGCAGGGCCACGTCAAGTGGTGTGTTTTGGGGTGTCTGTGAGCTTAGTACAACTTTAGGCAGCCTGTCTGCTAATGGGTGGGTTTGTGTTTGTCTCTTGCTTGTTGTTCGGCATGAGGCCTCCAGCACTGGAGTATGCAGGCAGTTGGGTGGAATTGGGACTTGGAGTCGAGATGGAGACTCCTGGGAGAGCTCTCACAGATTAATGTTCCCTGAGGCTGGGAATTCTCTGGCAGTCCAGTGTCCTGGATTCAGCGTTTCCACCCCAGAGGCTCAGACCCAACCTCCAGCTGGGGAATCAAGACGGCACAGGACACATGGTACAGCAAAAAAAAAAAAAAAAAGCGGGGGAAGAAAACACACAGATATGCCAAACCCAAGACAAATAGCAAAGACAAAAACAAAGAAACAGCTACAACAACAATTTTTTTTAAAAAAGAAAACGAGTGAACGGACAAATAAAACCCAAGAAAAATGATAACAGCAAAACCAAACAAGCAAAAACAAAAACTAGCAAATACACACATACAAAAAAAGAAACAAAAACAAAAACAGAAACAAAGAAAACAAAAAACAAGAGCACAACCAGTTAAAAAAATACCCAAAACGAAATCAATTAAAGACAAAACTAACAAAAACAAAAAACAAGAAACAAAACAAAAGCAGAATGTAAACTAAGAAAAAAGAAAGAAAAAGAAAAGATAAAACAAACAGAAAAAATTTAAAAAAAAGCAAAATAGAAGACAGAAAATAAAAACAAAAACAAGGAAAAACAAAACAAGAAAAAAGTGAAGCAAAAATAAATAAATAAAAAAATTTAAAAAAATAAAGATAATAAAAAACATCAACAGAACAAAACATAAAAAAATAAGAGTAATAATAGTATTTTTCTGGGGTCTCAGCTGTCAGTGTCCTTGCCCCCACCATGAGCCACAGCCAACCTCCCCCTCTCCAAGAGACCCTCTGATACCACTATGTAGGTCCCTGTACCTGTAGTGGGCACTGTGGAGGCAGCTCAGACTCTGACCTGGCCCAACTCCCATGTGTACTTACCCCAATATCCATGGTTACTAAAGCTAGACCTGTCTCAGTTGTGGGAACACTCGTAGTTCATTCAGATATTCCATAGATACAGAGTATACCAAGCCAATCACAGGGATTTAGCCTGTGGCTTGTGCAGCTGCCTGGAAATATTTTCATTCCTCTTCCTTAGTCGCCCCACCCCTGGGGCTCAGCTGTGGTTTTAGCCTCACCACTGCATGTGGGCCACCCACAGTGCTCTTCTCCTGAGGCTGCCCTGGAGCACTCAGGTCTGCCCCAGTGAGGACAGGGCATGGAGATAGCATGGCTGCCAGGGTCTTGGAAGCCCTAGCAGTGACAGGTGTGCAAGGGGGTCAGTGGCCACGAAAGATTCAGTCTTGCCAGTGAGGAGGTGTGTGGGGAAGCTGGCTGTCACGGGCATGAGAGATCCAGCCCTAGTAGGAGACTTTCCTAGAACTCAGTGACCATCATGAGAGGATCAATGGCAGCTTTTCCTAGTGCCTGGTGACAGGCATGCAAGGACCAGCCATGGTGGAGGCCTTTCCTAGCGTTTGGCCACAGGCATGTGAAGGTCAGCCCTATTAGGGACTTTTCCTAGTGCCTGGAGGCAAGCACACGTGTGCCAGCCTCAGCAGGGACCTTTCCTAGTGCCTGGTGGCAGGCACATGAGGGCCAACTCTGGAAGGGCCCTTTCCTAACACCTGGGAGGGGCAGGGGCTGGTGCGTGGGAAGAGAGAGGCTGCAATGGTGGCTCCACCCCTGCACGTCATTCAACAGTGGTGGCACCTTGTTTCTATGGTAGACAGGATTTCCTCTATAAGCATTCCCAATTGCAGATTTCCTTCCTCCCATTCCTTCAGGCTGTCTCCTTACAGCCAACACCAGTCCTCTCTCTGGGTTTGCTCTCCAATGCCCATGTTCTAGCTCCCAACACTCATGCACACTGGTGGACACATGTCCTAGTCTGGGACCCTCAGGGCTGTGGCATGTACTGTCTGTGTAGGTCTCACTCTGTCCTTTCTGCTATAGACTGGCCTTTTCACCCTCCTCTGACAGTCTCAGATGCTCCCCTTCTTTCCCAACTGATTTCCCCATTAGTGAGGGGGATTCCTCAGATGTTAACCTCTCCTCTTCCTCAGCTCCCCCTAGGGTCACAGGTCCCATCCTCTTCCTCTTCTCTTCTTTTTCCTTTCACCCTACCTGGTTACTTGGGGATCTTTCCTGTCCTTTCTTGTGTCGAAGGTCTTCTGCTCGTGTTCAGTCGGTGCTCCCTGGGAATTGTTCAATCTGTAGATGAATTCTTGATTCATTTGTGAAGAGAGATAAACCCTATATCCTCCTACTTCTCCGTCATCTTGAAATCCTTCTACTTTCAGATTTTAATGAGACTAACTTTTGAATTTTACTATTTGTACCTCAATCCAGTATTTGCTTTTGTGGAACCATACCTAAGAGATAGGGATAATGATTGAACTTATTAATGGTCCTGGAGTAGTAGTCAGGTCTCCCATTCTCCCTCTTCCATTTTTCTAAAAAGAACCAGCAGGTCCAAAAATGAATGGCCAAACTCTGTAAGGGGCTTCCCCAGAGAAGGGACTCTCTTCTCACACTCTTGCTCAGAATTTGCCCAATCTTCTTCCCATATACACATTGCTTGATGATTGATACTTGCAATCTCATTAGTCAAAACGTCTCTATTTTGTTTGTGCAAATTATCCACTAAAAGCTGCTCTTAGATACTCATGCCTTAATGTAAATGAATTCCTAATGCTTCACAAAAAGCTAGTCTATGAGATAGGGGCTGTAGACACTGACCACCATAAGAAGGAGGAGAGGACAGCAACCCATAAAAAACATGAGAGATGAGAGTGATGGAGATCTGAGAGGTTGTCAATGTCAACAAAGATATGGGCTTAATTTACTATTTTGCCAAAGACACACTCTTCTTTTATTCTAAAATTCAAATTGGGAATTTCCACGAGAACCACTTTTTCAGTGCTGCTTGTTGAAAAATATATACAGATATTAGTCCAAGGCTGATACTGGCTAGCATGGAGTCAGAGCAGGAAGAAGACAGTGAAGGACACAGTAGGAGATTCATTACAGGATGATATATAGTGTGACATTTAGATTTTGTTTTTAAATTGGTTTACAATTCTTCATGTTTTTTGGGTTTTTTTTTCTTCTTACTTCCACACTTTTTTCCCAAATATGCTAACACAGTGTCCACCAGTCTTGATCTCCCTAACTGTTAAGGTAAGTGCATAAGAATCAGAGATTTAAAAAAAAAAAAAATAGTCTCTAATATATGAAATTTAGGAGCATGTGCCAGAAAAGAAGTGACCAGGTTTTGAATCAGTCTGATATCCCTGCAGCATCCTCAGATTGCCTTCAGTTTCATTCTTAGTTCCTTTAACAACCCCCACCTATTTCCCAGTGCCAGCCTTTTCCTCACAGTAGCAGAGCCTGGGAGATTATATCCATTAGAAAGGGAAATAAATTTCATCCTTCAACCAAGACTTGATGCAAGAGCCTGCTATCAAATAAAACTGGGGAAAATGTCTCTCAAGTCACTGATCAGTTTTAAAAAAAATAATTAGTAGGTGAAGAGCAAAATACCATTTGCAAATAGAAATGTTGAAGAAAGAACACTGGATATGAGGGGCCAGCATCATAACTGTGCTATGAATTACAACCCTGGTCTTCAG
The DNA here is from genome assembly GCF_949987535.1 of Balaenoptera acutorostrata. Classification (NCBI taxonomy): domain Eukaryota; kingdom Metazoa; phylum Chordata; class Mammalia; order Artiodactyla; family Balaenopteridae; genus Balaenoptera; species Balaenoptera acutorostrata. Next base: position 34,771,602 of record NC_080076.1, on the reverse strand, counting down.
GTAGTCACTTATTGGAGTGGGTAGGGCATGGTCAGGCTCATGTACTCTCATGAAGTAGAAGATAAATGTTCTCTAGTGTCTGTTTTCTTTTTTATATGATTTCATGAGTTTTCATTGGAGAATAGCATTCATTTTTGTGGGTTCTACCAACATTCCAAGATCTGGCACCCCTTGTCTCTCATGTTCTTGCTTGCCTGTTGTGAGATAAATTCTCTGCAACACTCCCTAACTGTTGCAGTTGGAATTCACTCCAGTAATAGCTACTGCTACCAAAATAATAGCTGTTAACAACTTAAAGAACTATTTCTCATTAGGATATTCATTGTATTGGATTCTTAAATATGATTCTGAGGAATGATTTTTGAGACAGCGATCAACAGTGGAATAATTATTTCTGATCAGAGACCATTTCCCCTTAAATCACACCTGTTCCACTTCCCACTAAAGCCAATCATGCTTAAATGACTCAGCTAAATTCATCCCTTGTCCTCATTTAACCAGCCTTTATTTCCTTGTTTGTTCATCCAAATATGTTAATGATTACTCATGCACAGTGTTCCCAGTCATGCATGTGCCTGCTACGCAGGAGAGAAGATACAATTCCTATCCTAAGGAAACTCCAGGTTTCTAACAACTAGCCTCTTCTGAAAGTAAAGAGGAAATTCAATGTTTTCTAATTTGACCTCTTTGATCCTCCAAGTTGTCAGAAAAGCATGTATGGAGGGTGGAGGAAAAAAGAGAAAGAAAGTTAACCTAGAGTCAACAAAACATTTTTTATTGAGTGTGTAGGACTCATCCTGCCTCTTAACTTGTGAATTAACAGATGGTGACTTTGGTCAAAGGCCCAGCTGGAACACTGTCCTTGGCCCTCTGCAAGATCGAGATTGATCAAATACTGACTTGTATGTCACTATCTAAGTTCAGGGAAGTTCTTGGATGAAAGTGGGCCTTGAAGAGTTAGATTAGCACCAGGCTAAAAGGAGGACATTCCAAGTGGGCCAGTGGGAACATCACATGTGGGATTCAATGTTGCACAAATGTGGGATGAAACATATGGTTAATGATCTATTTCATCTTGGGAATGTAGGACTCTAACCTCTGTGGGGAGCAGGCAGATCATATAAATGATTAAAGAGCAGAGGGTAAGAACTAGAGGCTGATACCCATACCAGAATTTGAGCTCAGCAGGGAGGGAGTGTTCTATTGGTCAAGAGAATTTAGAAAGCTGATTTTTGTCTTTGTGTGTGTATACTCTTCCTATTTAAAATGGTGATCATGTAGTTCTGTTTTTAAATCCTTGTGGTGCAAACAGAAGACAACTGCTGGGTGGATCTTTTCTAAATACTACCAGTTTGCTTTCGTGCCTCTTCACAAAGGCATTAAGATTAGTCTGACAGATATTTTAACAGTTTTTTCAAGATGTCTTTCAAGGGGGGTAAAAAAACTCCAAGTAGAGAGACAAATTAGAATGATGCTACTTGGAATTTATGTAAAAAATGATAAAACAGAAAAGCAGAGAGAAATCCCTGAGAAGAAATTGTTCTATTGGAGATACATCTGACATTTATTATGGGCGATATTTCCACAATTTACAGTGATTAGCTTTGAGGTAGAAAACAGAGACAAATCGGGCTATTAAGGTATGTTAAAGGGCTTTTTCTCCCTTTATTTTTCTAAAAAGTGTCAAGTAATTTTATGGTGTCCATAACTTGTTTATGCATTTCAGAACACTGACCTCTTAGGAAAAATAGCGTTTATTTGGGTGAAGTTGTAAAATGCACAAATTGTATCTGAAAACCTAAACTTGACAAGTTGTTTGTATTTTTTTTTAAATCACACATTTCTGAAGAAAACTAATTCTCATTTTTATAGCTAGAAACAAGGTATCACAATGAGGACAGAGCTTTTCAATTTTGAAAAATTATGCTAAGAATGACTGGAAAAGATAAATTCTTCACACACGCTCACAAAATGTTACAAATTTTATGCCATGTATATCTATTCGCCTAAGATGGCCTTAAGTTACAAGAAAACATATGTTTTCCCACAGAGGATAGAATCCAGACTGCTTGAATTAAATATCAGATTTTGCTTTCTACAAGCTTCCATAGTTATAAGTATTCACTATAGTGCCATGAAATCACACCATAAATCTATGTAAACCACCTCCTTTTATATTTATTATTTGGGGGCAGAGGAAAAGCTTAGAATTAGAAGCAGCATCTACCTAGTCTGTTAAAAAGGAAAGGTTTGTAATACTTTTTTTAAACAAACTCAATTTGGCATATTATATATAGTGAGACTGTATTAACCCAATTATAACAGCCATAACTGGAAGATGTTTCTTACCTGACAAAAAAATTATTTAACTGATAATTGATTTATCTATGAATTCACATGCTATAATCATTATTTCAACGATATCAGACAAATTTAACTGTATTTATTTTGTCAGTCAAAAATCTCAAAATTTGGGATACTATGGGGATACATAATAAAAGTGTAGGATATTGTTGTTACCCTTAGGACCAGCTTCCCAGTAAAACCTTATTAAAGTAAAGTTTCCTTGGCTACTCAGGTTCTCATTCAAACACCTTGTGTGTCTTTGGGACAGTCTCATTCTTTTCCCAGATTCTCTGCAGGAGAGAACTTACCCTCATTCATCTCCATTATACAAATTGCTGTCCAAATAGACTTTCAAATTATTACTATTTACCAAAAATTATTCAGTCAATTAGAAAGAAATTAAAATTTTCATTCTGGCCAAATTGAGAATTATAACCTGGGAACAGCATCTCAGAAAACGCTGAAAACCAATCCTCCTGTTGGAAGTCAAAACACAGTTATATGAGTTTTCTGAGATGAGGGTTGTACATTAAATGATGTATCATTGATAGTTTACACAATACAGATCTAAGCACCATCATGGCTCCTTATCCAAGAAGGAATATTACCTTTTAAGGAGTTGTCTTGTTGATGTTAGGAGAATGTTGTTTTTTATGTGGATGGAGGAGATTTGGTCAATGCATAATGCAGACACACAGTACACTGTAGTGGGGAGAGATGAGGCCAAAGGACAGAGAAAATCTGTTATGTTTAATTTTTTCTGGTTTTACCTTAAAATATGAATTTTATTTCACAATATTTATACTTCAGTGTGAGTTTGTCACTCTCATTTTAAGGTATGTTTCTAATTGTGTAATGAAAAGCTTTGGTTTATGGAAATGGAATTTCAGTCATTTAAAAGAAAAAAAAGAGGAGGAGGAGGAATTGCTCACAAGATGACAGAGTAAAAGAACGTGAGTTCACTCCTTCTTACAAAAACACTGAAATCATAAGTAAATGCTGAGCAACAATTAGCAAACAAAATGATGGAACCTACCAAAAAAGATATGCTATAAACAAAAACAAAGAAGAAGCCACAATGAGACAGTAGGAGTGGCACAATTGTGATAAAATTGAATCCCATATCCACTGGATGTGCAACCCACCAACTGGAAAATAATTATATTATACCACAGAAATTCTCCCACAGAAGTGAAAGTTCTGAGCCCCACATCAGTCTTTCCAGCCTGAGGATCTGGCAACAGGAGGAAGAGCCCCCAGAGAATCTGGCTTTGAAGGCCAGTGGGCTTTGATCACAGTAATTACACAGGACTGAGGACAACAGAAACTCCACTTTTTGAGGGTTCACACAAGGTCTAGTGTACACCAGGACCCAGGGAAAAAAGCAGTGACCTCATAAGAGACTGGGCCAGACCTAGCTGCTAATATTGGAGGGTCTCCTGTGGAGGCAGGGTGGCAGATGTGGCTCACTTTGGGGACAAAGACACTGGCAATAGCAGCACTGGGAAGTACTCATTGGTGTGAGCCCTCCTGGAGGATGCCATTTCCCCAAGACCTAGCTCCACCCAACAGCCTGTAGGCTCCAGTACTGGGACAATTCAAGCCAAACAACCAAGGTGAGAACGCAGCCCCACCCATCAGCAGACAAGTGGCTTAAACTATTTCTCACCATGGCCCTGCCTACCAGAGGGATAGGCTCCACCCACAACTGAGCAGGAACCAACTCATCCCATCAGGAAGCCTGCACAAGACTCTTAGACAACTTCATCCACCAGAGGACAGACAGCAGAAGCAAGAAGAACTACAACCATGCAGGCTGTGGAATGAAGACCACAAACACAGAAAGTTAGACAAGATGAGATGGCAGAGGAATATGTCTCAGATGAAGGAACAAGATAAAACCCCAGAAAAACAACCAAGTGAAGAAGAGATAGGCAATCGACCAGAAAATGACAGTGAAGATGATTTAAGATCTCTGAAAAAGAATGGAGGCACAGATTGAGAAGATACAAGAAATGTTTAACAAAGACCTAAACGAATTAAAGATAAACACAGATGAACAATACAATAACTAAAATGAAAAATACACTAGAAGGAATCAATAGCAGAGGAACTGAGGCAGATGAATGGATAGGTGACCTGGGAGACAGAATGGTGGAAATCACCACTGTGGAACAGAATACACAAAAAAGAATGAAAAGAAATGAAGACTGTCTAAGAGACCCCTGGGAAAACAAATGCACCAAAATTCACATTATAGGGTCCCAGAAGGAGAAGAGAGAGAAAGGACCTGCAAAAATATTTGAAGAGATAATAGCTGAAAACTTCCCTAACATGGGAAAGGAAATAGTCACCCAAGCCCAGGAAGCACAGAGAGTCCCAGGCAGGATAAAGCCAAGGAGGAACACACCATGATGCATAGTAATAAAAGTGACAAAAATTAAAGACAAAGAAAAAATATTAAAAGCAACAAGAGAAAAGCAACAAATAACATACATGGGAACTCCCATAAAGTTATCAGCAGATTTCTGAGCAGAAACTCAGCAGTACAGAAGGGAGTGGCAAAATATATTTAAAGCATTGAAAGGGAAGAACCTACAAGCAAGAATAGTCTACCCAGCAAGGATCTCATTCAGATTTGATGGAGAAATCAAAAGCTTTGCAGACAAGCAATAGTTAAGAGAATTCAGCAACACTAGACCAGCTTTGCAACAGATGCTAAAGGAACTTCCCTAAGCAGAAAAGAAAAGGTCACTACTAGAAACAAGAAAATTAGAAATGCTCACATATAAAGGCAAACATAAAGTAAAGGTAGGCAATCATCTGCACACAAAAAAATATCAAACCTAGCAATTCTGAGAAGAGTGCACAAATGCAGGATATTGGAAATGCATTTGAAATTAGAAGACCAGCAAATTAAAACAATCTTCTTTATATATACATGGTTATATCAAATCCTTGTGGTAACAGCAAACCAAAAATCCACAATACATACACACACGAAAAAGAAATCCAAACACAACACTAAAGTGAGTCATCACATCACAAAAGAAGAGAACAAAGAGGAAGGGAAGAAAAAAGACTTACAAAAATCTACAATACACACACACACACACACACACACACACACACACACACAAAGATCCAAACAAAAAACTAAAGTTAGTCATCAATTCACAAGAAAAGAGAACAAAAGAGGAAGGGAAGAAAAGAGACCTACAAAAACAAATTCAAAACAATTAGCAAAATGGTAACAAGAATAAACATATTGATAACCACCTTAAACGTATGAGGATTAAATACTCCAACCAAAAGACATAGACTGGCTGAATGGATACAAAAACAAGACCTGTATATATGCTCTCTACAACAGACCCACTTCAATTCTAGAGACATATAAAGACTGAAAGTGAGGGGATGGAAAAAGGTATTCCATGAAAATGAAAATCAAACGAAAGCTGGAGTAACAATACTCATATCAGGAAATATAGACTTTAAAATAAAGACTGTTACAAGAGACAAAGAAGGACACTACATAATGATCAAGGGATCAAACCAAGAAGATGATATAACAATTGTAAATATATATGCACCCAACATAAGAGCACCCCAATATATAAGGCAGATACTAACAGCCATAAAAGGAGAAATCGACAGTAACACAATAATTGTGGGAGACTTTAACACACCACTTTCATCAATAGACAGATTATACAAAAAGAAAATCAATAAGGATACACAAGCCTTAAATGACACATGAGACCAGATGGACTTAGTTAATACTTATAGAGCATTCCATCCAAAAGCAGTAGCACACACATTCTTCTCAAGTGCACATCAAACATTCTCCAGGACTGACCACATGCTGGGCTGAAAAGTGAACCTTGGTAAATTTAAGAAAATTGAAATCATATCAAGCAAGTTTTCTAACCACAATGCTATGAGATTAAAAATCAACAACAGGAAAAAAAGCTGTAAAAAACACTAACACATGGAGGCTAAACAATATATTACCAAACAACCAATGGATCACTGAAGAAATCAAAGAGGAAATCAAAAAATACCTACAGACAAATGAAAATGAAAGCATGACAATCCAAAACCTATGGGATGCAGCAAAAGTAGTTCTAAGAGGGAGGTTTATAGCAATAAAATCTTACCTCAGGAGGCATGAAAAAATTACAAACAACCTAACCATACACTTAAAGCAACTAGAGAAGGAAGAAAAAACAGAACTCAAAGTTAGTAGAAGGAAAGAAACCATAAATATCAGAGCAGAAATAAATGAAAAAGAGATGAAAATAAAACAATAGCAAAGATCAATAAAACTAAAAGCTGGTTCCTTGGAAAAATAAACAAATTTGATAAACCTTTAGCCAGACTCATCAAGCAAAGGAGAGGGCTCAAATCAATAAAATTAGAAATGAAAAAGGAGAAGTTACAACTGACACCACAGAAATACAAAGAATCATAAGAGACTACTACAAGCAAATATATGCCAATAAAATGGACAAACTGGAAGAAATGGGCAAATTCTTAGAAAGGTACGATCTCCCAAGGCTGAACCAGGAAGAAGTAGAAAATATGAACAGACCAATCACAAGTACTAACATTGAAACTGTGATTAAAAAACTCTCAACAAACAAAAGTGCAGGTCCAGATGGCTTCACAGGCAAATTCTACAAAACATTTAGAGAAGAGCTAATACATATCCTTCTGACACTGTTCCAAAAATTGCACATGAAGGAATACACCCAAACTCATTCTATGAGCCCACTGTCAACCTGATACCAAAACCAGAAAAAGATAAAACAAAAAAAGATAATTGCAGGCCAATATCACTGATGATCATAGATTCAAAAATCCTCAAAGAAATACTACCAATCCAAATCCAACAATCATACACCATGATCAAGTGGGATTTATCCCAGGGATGCAAGTATTTTTCAAGATCCTCAAATCAATCGGTGTGATATACCACATCAACAAGTTGAAGAATAAAAACCATATTATCATCTCAATAGATGCAGAAACAGTCTTTGGCAAAATTCAACACCTATTTATGATACAAAGTCTCCAGAAAGTGGGCATAGAGGGAACCTACCTTAACATAATAAAGGTCATATATGACAAACCTACAACTAACAACATACTCAACAGTGAAAAGCTGAAAGCATTTCCTCTGAGATCAGGAACAAGACAAGGATGTCACTCTCGCCACTTTTATTCAACATAGTTTTGTAAGTCCTAGTCACAGCAATCAGAGAAGGAAAAGAAAAAAAAATAGAATCCAAATTGGAAAGGAAGAAGTAAAACTTTCACTGCCGATGACATGATACTATACATAGAAAATCCTAAGATGCCACCAGAAAACTACTAGAGGTCATCAATGAATTTGATGAAGCTTCAGGATACAAAATTAAAGCACAGAAATCTGTTACATTTCTATACACTAAAAATAAAAGATCAGAAATAGAAATTAAAGAAACAATCCCATTTACCATTGCATCAAAAAGAATAAAGTACTTAGGAATAAACCTACTTAAGGAGTTAAAAGACCTGTGCTCTGAAAACTATATGAAGCTGATGAAAGAAATCAAAGATGACACAAACAGATGGAAAGATATACCATGTTTTTGGATTGGAATAATCAATATTGTTAAAACGACTATCTTATCCAAGGCAATCTACAATGGCATTTTTCACAGAACTAGAAAAAAAATCTTAAAATTTGTATGGAGAAACAAAAGACCCTGAATAGTCAAAGCAATCCTGAGAAAGAAAAATGGAGCTGGAGGAATCAGGCTCCCTGGCTTCAGACTATACTGCAAAGGTAGAGTCATCAAAACAATATGGTACTGGCACAAAAACAGAAGCATAGATCAATGGAACAGGATAGAAAGCCCAGAAATAAACCCACACACTTATAGTCAATTAATGTATGACAAAGGAGGCAAGACTATACAGTGGAGAAAAGACAGTCTCTTTAATAAATGGTGCTGGGAAAACTAGGCAGCTACATGTCAAAATATGAAATTACAACATTCTTTAACAACATACACAAAAATAAACTCAGAATGAATTAAAGACCTAAACATAAGACCAGATACTATAAAAATCTTAGAGGAAAACACAGTCAGAACACTCTTTGACATAAATCGCAGCAAAATCTTTTTTGATCTGTCTTCCAGAATAATAAAAATAATAACAAAAATAAACAAATGGGACCTAATAAAACTCAAAAGATTTTGCACAGCAAAGGAAACCATAAACAAAACAAAAAGACAACCCACAGAATGGGAGAAAATATTTGCAAATGATGGGATCAACAAGGGATTTGTCTCCAAAATTTACAAACAACCCATGTGGCTCAATATTAAAAAGACAATCAACCCAATCCAAAAATGGGCAAAAGACCTAAATGGACATTTCTCCAAAGAAGACATACCAATGGCCAAAAGAGACATGGAAAGATGCTCAGCATAGGTAATTATTAGAGAGATGCAAATCAAAACTACAATGAGATATCATCTCACACCAGTCAGAATGACCATCATCAAAAAAATCTATAAACAGTAAATGCTGGAGAGGGTGTGGAGAAAAGGGAACCCTCCTACACTGTTGATAGGAGTATAAATCGGTACAGCCACTATGGAGAACAGTATGGATGTTCCTTAAGAAACTAAAAATTGAGCTACCTTATGATACAGCAATCCTAATCCTGGGCATATATCCAGAGAAAAACATGTTTTGAAACTATATATGTACCCCAATATTCATTGCATAGCTGTTTACAACAGCCAAGACATGGAAGCAACCTAAATGTCTATTGATAGATGAATTGATAAAGAAGATGTGGTACAGTGGAATATTACTCAGCCATTAAAAAGAATGAAATGATGTCATTTGCAGTGTCATGGATGCACCTGGAGATTATCATGCTAAGTGAAGAAAGTCATACAGAGAAAGAGAAATATCATATGATATTGATTATATGTGGAATCTTTAAAAAAAAAGAAAAATGAGACAATTGAACTTACTTACAAAACCAAAACAGACTCACAGACTTAGCAAATGAACTTATGGTTACCAGGGTGGAAGGGTTGGAGGTAGGGACAGATTCGGAATTTGAGATTGACATGCACTATACTTAACACTATATTGACACTACTATATTTAAAATAGATAACCAACAAGACCCTATGTATAGCACAGGTAACTCTGCTCAATATTCTGTAATAACTTAAATGGGAAAAGAATTTGAAAAAGAATAGATGAACATATATGTATAACTGAATTGCTCTGCTGAACACCTGAAACTAATACAACATTTTTAATCAACTATGCTCCAATATAAAATACAAATTAAAATAATAACATAATAAAATAAAAATAAAGAGGAGGAGGATATATTTGGGGTAAAAATAATACTTTTCCAAGTCCCCTAAAAACCACTAAAAAATGTAGCTATTATATTACTATCATGTCATCCCCACTTGTCCTCAAGGAGCATGAAATTTAGAGATATGATTGATGTATGTAAAATAATTTTCAAACCAATTAATACATAATTAATTGTTGACTCTGTTGGGGAGGAAGAAAACTTTCTCTGGAAGGTTATTCTGGCTGGTCTAAGTATTAAATTGACATGAGAGAGATTAACAGGAAAAAATCAAACAAAAATTTAATAACAAGTAAACATGGCAGAGACCCCAAAAAGCTGAGTAACTCACCAAAATGGCTGAAGTTCTTGCTTTCAATACCATCTTCATCTAAAGACAAAGGGGTATAGGGGTTTGGGATGTCAAAGGGGAGAAGGGCAATTGATATGGAAATAGAAAAGCAAATATTTTGTAAATAAATGTTTGTTGGGTCATTCAGAGACAATAGGACACAGAAAGGAATTTTAACAAACAGACTTTGCTATGTTCCTCTCTGTCCACCACACTTATTTCATACTGCAGTTATCTATGGTGATAGTTCTATTCTTGTAATAGACCCTCTATTTAAATTATTCAGGCAGTTTAGACAGAGGTCAGAGTTTCTTCCTGAGTCTTTCTTTGGGTCTTGATTATTTTCACCTCAAAATAATCTCCATGCCAGAGACACATTGAATATTAAATATGCTTTGGACCAATTTTGTTTCCATTCTTTCCAACCCTTTATGTACCAAGTCCTTCAGGCTCCCTCAGTTTTCTCTGAAATATCAGTATCGTCTTTGGATTTAGAATCTGTTAGAATCAGATCTAAGAAGCCATGACCATGTCTCACTTAGGCAGCTGTAAATGAATTCCATTAATTTATTAGTGAATCCTTGCACATTTCACTAAGCAAGTTCCTATCAATTTGAGAATGTTCTTCCAGGAAAAAATGTCCAGACATTAAAACAGACATCTGGAAGATATGTTAACTCTATTTTATTAAGTGACTTTACGTGTCTTTTATACCATTATTTTAGTGTGGGATTTGCAAAACTAAATCCTTCAAGTAGCAAGTGTATCTATCTTGTCAGGTGTCATCAACAGTTAAGGCAGCCACTGGAATCTTTTAAGAACACAAATGAAGAAGAGTGAGTTGCTTTGTCCTAGGAGTGAAGCAGGATGCATATTGTATTTCAAGATATTTTAACTCTGTTGTGTCTCAAGAATGTTTGTCCCTGCCTTGCATTCTGTGTGTACAAAACATGAATATGTGAGACTGTATCTCTGACTCTTCAACCCCACCCCATCTCTTTCTGTCTCTGTTTCTCTTAGTTGAAGAGAACTCCCATGTTTCTCATGTTAATAAATAAGACAAGCTGTTAGTCTTTATCTAATTACTAAACAAATGTTGCTTAAAGTAACAATAATTGAAACTATACACCTTTAAATATATTAACTAAAAAATGGAAAAATCTTTTTTTATTTTTATTTTTTATTTTTTGTGCACTTTATTATTTTTTCATACATCTTTATTAGAGTATAATTGATTTACAATGTTGTTTTAGTTTCTGCTGTACAAAAAAGTGAATCAGCTATCCTGACACCATACAAAAATTAAAATCAAAATGGATTAAAGACCTAAATGTAAGGCCAGACACTATAAAACTCTTACAGGATAACACAGGCAGAACACTCTATGACATAAATCATAGCAAGATCCTTTTTGACCCACCTCCTAGAGAAATGGAAATAAAAACAAAAATAGAGTCAGCTCTACCCACCACCAGAGCCTCCCATCAAGCCTCTTAGATAGCCTCAACCACCAGAGGGCAGACAACAGAAGCAAGAAAAACTACAATCCTGCAGCCTGTGGACCAAAAACCACAGTTACAGAAAGACAGAGAAGATGAAAAGGCAGAGGGCTATGTACCAGATGAAGGAACAAGAAAAAACCCCAGAAAAACAACTAAATGAAGTGGAGATAGGCAACCTTCCAGAAAAAGAATTCAGAATAATGATAGTGAAGATGATCCAGGACCTCGGAATAAGAATGGAGGCAAAGATTGAGAAGATGCAAGAAATGATTAACAAAGACCTAGAAGAATTAAAGAACAAACAAACAGAGATGACCAATACAATAACTGAAATGAAAACTACACTAGAAGGAATCAATAGCAGAATAACTGAGGCAGAAGAACGGATAAGTGACCTGGAAGACAGAATGGTGGAATTCACTGCTGCGGAACAGACTAAAGAAAAAAGAATAAAAAGAAATGAAGACAGCCTAAGAGACCTCTGGGACAACATTAAACGCAACAACATTCGCATTATAGGGGTCCCAGAAGGAGAAGAGAGAGAGAAAGGACCAGAGAAAATATTTGAAGAGATTATAATCGAAAACTTCCCTAACATGGGAAAGGAAATAGCCACCCAAGTCCAGGAAGCGCAGAGAGTCCCATACAGAATAAACCCAAGGAGAAACACGCCGAGACACATAGTAATCAAAGTGGCAAAAATTAAAGACAAAGAAAAATTATTGAAAGCAGCAAGGGAAAAACGACAAATAACATACAAGGGAACCCCCATAAGGTTAACAGCTGATTTCTCAGCAGAAACTCTGCAAGCCAGAAGGGAGTGGCATGAAATACTTAAAGTGATGAAAGGGAAGAACCTACAACCAAGATTACTCTACCCAGCAAGGATCTCATTTAGATTTGATGGAGAAATCAAAAGCTTTACAGACAAGCAAAAGCTAAGAGAATTCAGCACCACCAAACCAGCTCTACAACAAATGCTAAAGGAACTTCTCTAAGTGGGAAACACAAGAGAAGAAAAGGACCTACAAAAACAAACCCCAAACAATTAAGAAAATGGTCATAGGAACATACATATCGATAATTACCTTAAACGTGAATGGATTAAATGCCCCAACCAAAAGACATAGACTGGCTGAATGGATACAAAAACAAGACCCATATATATGCTGTCTACAAGAGACCCACTTCAGACCTAGGGACACATACAGACTGAAAGTGAGGGGATGGAAAAAGATATTCCATGCAAATGGAAATCAAAAGAAAGCTGGAGTAGCTATACTCATATCAGATAAAATAGACTTTAAAATAAAGAATGTTACAAGAGACAAGGAAGGACACTACATAATGATCCAGGGATCAATCCAAGAAGAAGATATAACAATTATAAATATATATGCACCCAACATAGGAGCACCTCAATACATAAGGCAACTGCTAACAGCTATAAAAGAGGAAATCAACAGTAACACAATAATAGTGGGGGACTTTAACACCTCACTTACACCAATGGACAGATCATCCAAAATGAAAATAAATAAGGAAACAGAAGCTTTAAATGACACAATAGACCAGATAGATTTAATTGATATATATAGGACATTCCATCCAAAAACGGCAGATTACACGTTCTTCTCAAGTGCACACGGAACATTCTCCAGGATAGATCACATCTTGGGTCACAAATCAAGCCTCAGTAAATTTAAGAAAATTGAAATCATATCAAGCATCTTTTCTGACCACAACGCTATGAGATTAGAAATGAATTACAGGGAAAAAAACGTAAAAAAGACAAACACATGGAGGCTAAACAATACGTTACTAAATAACCAAGAGATCACTGAAGAAATCAAACAGGAAATAAAAAAATACCTAGAGACAAATGACAATGAAAACACGACGACCCAAAACCTATGGGATGCAGCAAAAGCGGTTCTAAGAGGGAAGTTTATAGCTATACAAGCCTACCTAAAGAAACAAGAAAAATCTCAAGTAAACAATCTAACTTTACACCTAAAGAAACTAGAGAAAGAAGAACAAACAAAACCCAAAGTTAGCAGAAGGAAAGAAATCATAAAGATCAGAGCAGAAATAAATGAAATAGAAACAAAGAAAACAATAGCAAAGATCAATAAAACTAAAAGTTGGTTCTTTGAGAAGATAAACAAAATTGATAAGCCATTAGCCAGACTCATCAAGAAAAAGAGGGAGAGGACTCAAATCAATAAAATCAGAAATGAAAAAGGAGAAGTTACAACAGACACCGCAGAAATACAAAACATCCTAAGAGACTACTACAAGCAACTTTATGCCAATAAAATGGACAACCTGAAAGAAATGGACAAATTCTTAGAAAGGTATAACCTTCCAAGACTGAATCAGGAAGAAACAGAAAATATCAACAGACCAATCACAAGTAATGAAATTGAAACTGTGATTAAAAATCTTCCAAAAAACAAAAGTCCAGGACCAGATGGCTTCACAGGTGAATTCTATCAAACATTTAGAGAAGAGCTAACACCCATCCTTCTCAAACTCTTCCAAAAAATTGCAGAGGAAGGAACTCTCCCAAACTCATTCTATGAGGCCACCATCACCCTGATACCAAAACCAGACAAAGACACTACAAAAAAAGAAAATTACAGACTAATATCACTGATGAATATAGATGCAAAAATCCTCAACAAAATACTAGCAAACAGAATCCAACAACACATTAAAAGGATCATACACCACGATCAAGTGGGATTTATCCCAGGGATGCAAGGATTCTTCAATATACGCAAATCAATCAATGTGATACACCATATTAACAAATTGAAGAATAAAAACCATATGATCATCTCAATAGATGCAGAAAAAGCTTTTGACAAAATTCAACACCCATTTCTGATAAAAACTCTCCAGAAAGTGGGCATAAAGGGAACCAACCTCAACATAATAAAGGCCATATATGACAAACCCACAGCAAACATCATTCTCAATGGTGAAAACTGAAAGCATTTCCTCTAAGATCAGGAACGAGACAAGGATGTCCACTCTCACCACTATTATTCAACATAGTCCTGGAAGTCCTAGCCACGGCAATCAGAGAAGAAAAAGAAATAAAAGGAATACAAATTGGAAAAGAAGAAGTAAAACTGTCACTGTTTGCGGATGACATGATACTATACATAGAGAATCCTAAAACTGCCACCAGAAAACTGCTAGAGCTAATTAATGAATATGGTAAAGTTGCAGGTTACAAAATTAATGCACAGAAATCTCTTGCATTCCTATACACTAATGATGAAAAATCTGAAAGAGAAATTATGGAAACACTCCCATTTACCATTGCAACAAAAAGAATAAAATACCTAGGAATAAACCTACCTAGGGAGACAAAAGACCTGTATGCAGAAAACTATAAGACACTGATGAAAGAAATTAAAGATGATACCAACAGATGGAGAGATATACCATGTTCTTGGATTGGAAGAATCAACATTGTGAAAATGAGTATACTACCCAAAGCAATCTACAGATTCAATGCAATCCCTATCAAATTACCAATGGCATTTTTTACGGAGCTAGAACAAATCATCTTAAAATTTGTATGGAGACACAAAAGACCCCGAATAGCCAAAGCAGTCTTGAGGCAAAAAAATGGAGCTGGAGGAATCAGACTCCCTGACTTCAGACTATACTACAAAGCTACAGTAATCAAGACAATATGGTACTGGCACAAAAACAGAAACATAGATCAATGGAACAAGATAGAAAGCCCAGAGATTAACCCACGCACCTATGGTCAACTAATCTATGACAAAGGAGGCAAAGATATACAATGGAGAAAAGACAGTCTCTTCAATAAGTGGTGCTGGGAAAACTGGACAGCCACATGTAAAAGAATGAAATTAGAATACTCCCTAACACCATACACAAAAATAAACTCAAAATGGATTAGAGACCTAAATATAAGACTGGACACTATAAAACTCTTAGAGGAAAACATAGGAAGAACACTCTTTGACATAAATCACAGCAAGATCTTTTTCGATCCACCTCCTAGAGTAATGGAAATAAAAACAAAAATAAACAAGTGGGACCTAATGAAACTTCAAAGCTTTTGCACAGCAAAGGAAACCATAAACAAGACGAAAAGACAACCCTCAGAATGGGAGAAAATATTTGCAAATGAATCAACGGACAAAGGATTAATCTCCAAAATATATAAACAGCTCATTCAGCTCAATATCAAAGAAACAAACACCCCAATCCAAAAATGGGCAGAAGACCTAAATAGACATTTCTCCAAAGAAGACATACAGACGGCCACGAAGCACATGAAAAGATGCTCAACATCACTAATTATTAGAGAAATGCAAATCAAAACTACAATGAGGTATCACCTCACTCCTGTTAGAATGGGCATCATCAGAAAATCTACAAACAACAAATGCTGGAGAGGGTGTGGAGAAAAGGGAACCCTCTTGCACTGTTGGTGGGAATGTAAATTGATACAGCCACTATGGAGAACAATATGGAGGTTCCTTAAAAAACTAAAAATAGAATTACCATATGACCCAGCAATCCCACTACTGGGCATATACCCAGAGAAAACCGTAATTCAAAAAGACACGTGCACCCGAATGTTCATTGCAGCACTATTTACAATAGCCAGGTCATGGAAGCAACCTAAATGCCCATCAACAGACGAATGGATAAAGAAGTTGTGGTACATATATACGATGGAATATTATTCAGCCATAAAAAGGAACGAAATTGAGTCATTTGTTGAGAAGTGGATGGATCTAGAGACTGTCATACAGAGTGAAGTAAGTCAGAAAGAGAAAAACAAATATCGTATGTTAATGCATGTATGTGGAACGTAGAAAAATGGTACAGATGAGCCAGTTTGCAGGGCAGAAGTTGAGACACAGATGTAGAGAATGGACATATGGACACCAAGGGGGGAAAACTGCGATGAGGTGGGGATGGTGATGTGCTGAATTGGGCGATTGGGATTGACATGTATACACTGATGTGTATAAAACTGATGCCTAATAAGAACCTGCAGTATAAAAAAACAAACAAAACAACTAATACTAAACTTTCATTGGGTTATTTGTATGGAAATATGTTAATATAAATGTTTCAGACATTACATGAAATTTCTAAAAATCTTATATTTGTATTTGTATGGAAATATGTATGGAAATATGTTAATATAAATGTTTCAGACATTACATGAAATTTCTAAAAATCTTATATTTGTATTTGTATGGAAATATGTATGGAAATATGTTAATATAAATGTTTCAGACATTACATGAAATTTCTAAAAATCTTATATTTGTATTTGTATGGAAATATGTATGGAAATATGTTAATATAAATGTTTCAGACATTACATGAAATTTCTAAAAATCTTATATTTGTATTTGTATGGAAATATGTATGGAAATATGTTAATATAAATGTTTCAGACATTACATGAAATTTCTAAAAATCTTATATTTGTATTTGTATGGAAATATGTATGGAAATATGTTAATATAAATGTTTCAGACATTACAGGAAACGTCTAAAAATCTTAAAAAAAATAAAAAATAAAAAATAAACAAATGGGACCTAATGAAACTTAAAAGCTTTTGCACAGCAAAGGAAATCATAAACAAGACCAAAAGACAACCCTCAGAATGGGAGAAAATATTTGCAAGTGAAGCAACTGAGAAAGGATTAATCTCCAAAATATACAAGCAGCTCATGCAGCTCAATATTGAAAAATCTTTTTCTCTTGTTAAAATTTAGTTTTTTTGAAAATTTGACCAAAAAATTAGGTGAAGTAAAAACAACAAAGGAACTCAACATAAGACAATGTATCTTTAAGACTGAATCAACTCTTCTTTGTAAAATTTAATCATGAGCATTTTATGCTCATGAATTTAAATAATTTAAATAATTTAATTTAATTATTAGATTATTTAATTAAATTTATTTAGAAATTTAAATAATTTCTAAAAAATATACATTAAATTATTAAAAACAGTTTCTTCTGTAGGAAATTAATAACTGAAGCCCATAAACTCAATTTAATTCTGTTTGGAAAATACTCAAGGACATTTCATTAATATTAGTACAACTTACATGAAAATATCTTTACAAGGCCCTTAGAGTCAAAATATGAGCCCCAATAGAATGGATATCCTTAAATCCAACTTGAGATGGATTACAGATTTAAACATAACAGGCAAATAAATAAAGCTTTTAGAAGAAAACATAGGAAAAATATCATCAAGATCTCATAGTATGTAAAAATTCTTAAACAGAATAGAAAAAGTCCTAATTATAGGACTTTTTAAAAAATATGTTCATCAAAAAATATCTCTAAGAGTGAAAAGGCAGTCCAATAGGAGAGGAAGAAGATCATTGAAAAGAATATGTTCAACAAAGGATTCATAACCAGAATATAGAAAGAGTTTCTAACAATCAGTTTGAAAAATCAACCCAATGTAGAAATGAACAAAAGTCTTAAACAGGCACCTAATAAAAGAGGATATCCAAGTGGCTGATAAACATGTAAAAATTAATCACAGGGAAATAAAAATTAAAACCATAATGCAATTTACCAGAGCTCAGCACAATAATTAAAGTGAAATGTAGAGACAATATCAAACTGCTGACATGGATATGGAGTAACAATCTCTCATGCATTGCTGGTATAAGTGTAAGTTGATACAACTGCTTTGGAAAATAGTTTAGAATATCTACTAAAGCTGAACATATGCATACCTTCTGACCCAACAAGTCTACTTGCATAACTAAAAGAATGAGCTTCTATCTATCAAAAGATATGTGAGAGAATTATTGACAATAACACTATTTATAATTACTTCAGAATGAAAACTACCCAAAAAACTATCAAGAATTAGAATGGATAAATATATTATCATATATTCACAAACAGCATATTATATAACAACTAAAATGGATGAGCTCTGAATACATGAAACATTGTGGATGAACCTCACAGGCGTATTATTGAGTGAAAGTAATTCTATAGGATTAGAAGTTAAGATAGTGGCAAAGTTCATCTTTAGGATTAGAATTTAGGATAGTGGTTTCCCTTAGTCTTGGTAGTGATCAGGAGATATGGACATGGAGGTGCCTTCCACAGTCTGACAATGTTCTCTTTCTTGCTCTGTGTGCCAATTACATGTGTGTTCACTTTTTTGAAAAGTATATGAGAATGATTTGTATACTTTTCTTGGAAATTGAGTATGATTTGAGTACTTTTCTTGTATGCATGCTATGTCTCTAAAATGGAAAACAAAACAAAACGTATTGAGATTAATATATTCTGAATGTCCCATCACTCTACCCTCCAATATCTGTCCTAGGAGAAAATAAGAATAAATGTCTATAATCCCTGAGAAAGAAACATTCTATAACACTTCCTCTCCCTTCCCAATTAAGGTAGATGCCTGGAATCTACAATGGGAAGTACATTAAGTTGAACTTATTTTTCTACTAAAGAAGGAAAATGTTAGGGAGAAACCTCTGTGAAAGATTTCTGACATCTTCCCAGAAGAAGAAGTGCTACAACATCCTGAACACTGGAGAATGTGTGTCCTGTAAGAAGACCTCTTTTATTGTCATGACAAGGAGAATGGGGTGAGTGAGGAACTCCAGAAAGACAGTTGCAATATTCCCTAAAGCTAGAAGTCATTGAACCATTGCAAGGCCAGGAAAGGTGTAAGAGGAAGAGATGTACAAAGAAAATTTTCTGTGGTAAAATTTGAATAGTTAAAATATGATGAAAAGAGATCTAATATCCTTGGGTGGAGAGCTGCAAAACTGCAAAAAGTTATGAAGAAGGTTGTAGTGAACCACTCCTAACTGTCCACCCAAGACAATTTCCAATGGCCATAAAGTCAAACTGTATATTCTAAAATATTTATATCTGAAAATAAGGATTTATAAATTATGTGAAGCATATACATGAGTACCCAATCATATTCTTAAAGTACAACTTTCCCATTTGTTTGTAGAATGACTTGGCCTCCAAGATTTGCTTTTTACAGTGGTTGGCACATGAGAGCCTTTGTATACCATCCTGAGAATCCAGGGTTTTGGCCACGTAGGAATCTTACCATGATGCATAGTACTTTCTGAAAAAAGAAACTATCAGAACAAGTGAGTTCTTGATAGAGAGTTTTCCATAGGAACCTAATCATATATATTTTTAATGACCAGAATGCAAAAACAATATTGAAACACTTGATATTGTCCATTTTCATTTATTGACAGTATCTCATTCTCTTCTAAATTCCTCCTTCTCTTTTGTGATCTCACTAGTCTAAGACAGTTCTAATACCTACTGAGTGGAAAATTGAGGCAATTATTCAGAAAATTTAGGCTAAAAAAATAGCATACAGTATAGTTGACTGATTTTATTTTTCACAATACTGATTTTATTGATAATAATAAATAACTGAATAACTTTAATAACTGTTCACTTGATCTTGAAATTCACACACTAAAACAGCTTCCAGTGATTATCAAATGAAAGATGAAATTTTCAAGTCTTTTTGGAGCATTCAATTTCTTTTTGTCCTATAACATGACAATGAGGCTTTATTTTCATGGCCTTGTTAATCACTGCATTCAGAGGCAGGCTGAAAATTTTTCTTGAAGCTCTTACCCTTTCTAGACAATGAAGAATTACTTGACCTGAGCCTGATCAATGTTGTATCAGAAGAGATATTTGTGAAAACTAATGATAACCTCAGGTGTGCTTCAACATTTACATTTCCTACTAAATTAATTCATCCTCCTCCTGAAAATGCTGGATATATGCATATTTAGATAATTTTTATCAGCTAATGGATTAGAATACAGTGAAAGTGAACACCTTCCAAATCACTAGTTTGCATACTTAATTAAAACTCTGTGAACTTCATTTAATATGCAAAATAATGATCTTGCCATTTGGGGATTAGAGGACTTTTGTTAGGGAGCTAGAAAATGCTGATATCATGAGCTTCTTTCATAGATTTTGTGAATCATATATATGGAAACAGTTGTTCTACATGTTTTAAAGGTTTGAGACAGAGAAAGAGGGGCCCAGGGTTTGGGAAAAGTGACAATTTTTCAAATCTCCTCCACTTATATGTTAATTTTAGTTTCCAAGAAAAAAACAAACAAAACAAAACACACCTCAAAATGAGGTCCTGTCTCCTTGATCAGGAGATGTAAAGTTCTCCAGGAGTTATAAATGGGGACATGTGTCAGAGACCACCTTATAAGTTGGGGATAATGAACCCCTGTGTTTTGCCAGAACTTCTCACTTAAGAAGAAGTGTGTCTCTACTTGTTCAAATATTTCTTGGTATTGTTTAATGCTTTAAACTATATTCAGTGTATTTAAACACACGTTTTTAATTCCTCATTGCTGGTCCATGAGTTAGGAAGGGTAGCTTACAAACTTCATTTTTAAGTGGAAATACTGAGTTCCAAGTGTCCTGAGGGCTCAAGACTCTGTGTCCAAAGTCACAAAGAGTAGAAATGGTAACTCTTGGCTAGGTACTGCCTGAGTCTCCTTGGGTCTGCATGTGATGTCTTAACAAAATGTCGAAGTGTGACTCACTCCATGTAGTCACATGTGGCATTATATGAAGGAAAGAAAAACAATGAGGCTGGAGTGGGAGGGCTTGCTTATTCTGTACTCACCATTTCAGAGTCAAGGGCACATCTCATATATTTTCTTTCTCAACTATGGTTATGGATATTGATGTGAAATGGTTTTGTGGTGGTGGTGGTTGTGTTTTTAAAGTCATGTTCCTTTGTGGCCTATAAAATATGCAGAAACATGTATTTTTGATATATATAGATAATAATAATACAATTTACATGTGTCATGTTATCTTTATCTTTTTGATTACTTGACTAGATGAATTAGAAATTCAATAAACCAGATTAAGAAAAATTAATCAATCAAAATATATTTGTTTAGCACCTGGTTCTGTGTTACATACTGTGCAAGATACAGAAAAATTTGAAACATGGTTCCAATCCTGGTACTGACCATATTTTATGAGGTGAGGTATTCATGCATGAAACCAAGAACAAATGAAATTCTAAAATACTTTATTGACAGTAAGGATGAAGTGAGAAACCAGTATGATAAGAACCACTATCAGATAAAGGCTAAATGCAGGAGCCCTGGAGCTAGACTGTCCAGATTCAAACCCTAGTTCCACCAGTCACTAGCTCTGTGGCCTCACTTTTAGCCTCCCTTTACCTCAGTTTTCTCATCTGTCAAATAGAGATAATAATGTCAGCTATTAGAGCAACTGTGAGGATTAAATTAATTAAAATATATAATAGAGAAACCAAGATGGCAGAGGAGTTGGAAGACATGGAGTTCATCTCTCTCTACAAATGCATCAAGAATACATCTACAGATGGAAAAACTTTCACAAAACACCAGCTGAACAGTAGCAAAGACCTCAGACACCAGAAAGGACAAAAAAGATCCCCACATAACCAGGTAGGATAAAAGAAAGAAGGGAAAAAGAAGAAGCGAGGAAGTGGGACGGGATCTGTGCACCTGGGAGGGGAGCTGAAGCAGAGGAGATGTTCCTGCATCTGGGGAAGCTCCCTCACTGACAGGGAAATGAGTTGAGACAGAAGGGGAGTATCAGAGGAGGGTAAAACGGCTGACCTGTGGCAGACAGAACAGAGTGAGATCTATACATACAGTCCATGCCACAGCCCTGCACACCCCAGACTGGGACGTGTGTCCACTGGTGCACACGGGGGCTGAGAGCTGGAACGTGGGGATTGGAGAGCAAACCCTGGGGAGGACTGCTGTTGACTGTGAGGAGACAGCCTGAGGGGTTGAGAGGGAGGTCATCCACAACCAGGAGTGCTTGTGGAGGAAACTCAGACTGCCATAGAAGAAAGGCACCACTGTTGAGTGATATGCAGGTGGTGGAGCTGCCATTGCAGCCTCTCTCTCCCCACACGTTGGTCCCCTGTCCCACCAGGCATTAAGAAAAGCCCCTACCAGGGCTGACCTTCTTGTGCCTGCCACCAGGCACTAGGAGAAGCCCCCACCAGGGCTGACCTACTCACACCAATCACCAGGTGATAGGAAAGGCTCCCACTAGGACTGCATTGCTGACAGTTTTCCACGCACCTTTTGCCACCAGGGCCCTAACGACCCCAGCAGCTGTGCCACCTCCACACCCTGTCCTCACTGGGACAGATTTGAGTACTCCAGGGCAGCCTCGGGAGCACACTCCTGTGGGTGGCCCACACACAGAGGTGGGGTTAAAACCACAGCTGAGCACCAGAGGCGGGGCGACTAAGGAAGAGGAACAAAAATCTGTGCAGCTGCACAGACCACAGATTAAACCCCCACAATCAGCTTGGTAAACCCTGCATCTATGGAATATTTGAATGGACAACGAGTATTCCCACAACTGAAACTGGTCTAGTTCTAGCAGCTGTGGAATTTCAGGACTAGTACAAATGGGAGTTGGGCCAGGTCAGAGTCTGAGCTGCCCCCACTCTTCCCACAGCAGGTACAGAGACCTACATAGAGTTATTGAAGGGAATCCTGGGGAGATGGAGGTTGGCTGTGACTCTTAGTGGGATGAAGAACACAGACAGCTGAGACTCTAGGAAAATAATTATTACTATTTTTTAATGTGTTGTTTTGTTCTATTGCTGTGTTATTTTAAATTTGTTGTTACTTTTTTTTAATTTTCATTTAGTTTTTAATTTTTTTAATATATTTTTACTTGTTATATTTCTATTTCTACTTTACTTTTTTCTTGTTCTGTATTTTTCCTTGTTTTCTTTCTTTGTTCTAATTTGTTTTTATCTTTTATTTTGTTCTATTTGTTCTTACCTTTTTTGTCATTTTTTCTATTGTTTTTGTGTGTTTGTTTTGTTTTCTTTGTTTTTTCCTTCAGTTTGCATTCTGCTTTTTTTAAAAATTGTTTTTCGTTTTTGTAAATTTTGTTTTTAACTATTTGATTTCATTTGGGATTCTTCTGATTGTCTGGTGGTTCTCTTGTTTTTTGTTTCCTCTGTTTTTGGTTTTTGTGTTTTATTTTGTATGTGAGTGTGTTTCCTTCTTGTTATTGTTGTTTTGTTTTTTATTTTGTTTGGTTTTGTTTTTACCATTTGTCTGGAGTTATGTATGTCCATTTGTTTGTTTGTTTTTAATTGTGGCATTGCTATTTGCTTGTTTGTGTCTTTGCTATTTGTCTTGGGTTTTGTTTGTCTATTTTTTTCATTTGTTTCCTTCCAGCCACCCCTTTTTTATTCATTTCTTTATTTTTCCCTTTTTTGCTGAGCCATGTGGCTTGCAGGGTCTTGGTGACCAGGCCAGGGGTCAGACCCAAGCCTCTGGGGTGAGAGTGCCAAGTCTGGGACGCTGGAATGCAAGAGAATTACCAGCCCCAGGTAATATTAATCATCAAGGGCTCTCCCAAAGGTCTCCATCTCAACTCCAAGACCTGGCTCCACCCAACAGTCTGCAGGCTAGAGTGCTGAATGCTCAACCCCAAACAACAAGCAAGACAGGAACACAAAGCCACCCAACAGCAGATAGGGTGCCTAAAGTCATACTAAGCCCACAGACACCCCAAAACACACCCCTTGACATGACCCTGTCCACCATAGGGACAAGACACAGCTCCACACATCAAAGGTCAGTTATGAGTCCCTCCCACCAGGAAGCCTGCACAAGACACTGGACCAACCTCACCCACTAGGTGCAGACACTAGAAGCAAGAGGAACAATGACCCTTCAGCCTGTGGAAAGGAGACCTCAAACATCCTAAGTTAGACAAAATGAGAAGACAGAGAAATATGTTGCAGACAAAGGAGCAAGGGAAAAACACACGAGGCCAAATAAATGAAGAGGAAATAGGGAATCTACCTGAAAAGCAATTAAGAGTTATGATAGTAAAGATGATCCAAAATCTCTGAAATAGAATGGAGAAATACAAGACATGTTTAACAAGGAGCTAGAAGATCTAAAGAACAAGCAAACAGTGATGAACACAAAATAACTGAAATTAAAAATACACCAGAAGACATTGATAGCAGAATAACTGAAGCAGAAAAACGAATAAGTGAGCTGGAAGACAGAATGGTGGAAATAACTGGCATGGAACAGAATAAAGAAAAAAAATGAAAAGAATTGAGGACAACCTCAGACAACATTAAATGCAGCAACATTTGAATTATAGGGGTCCCAGAAGAAGAAGAGAAAGAGAAAGGGCTTGAGAAAATATTTGAAGAGATTACAGTTGAAAATTTCTCTAACATAGGAAAAGAAATAACCACCCATGTCCAGGAAGTGCAGAGAGTCCCATACAGCAAACCCACAGAGAAACACGCTGAGACACATATTAATCAAACTAACATAAATTAAATACAAAGAAAAAATCTTAAAAGCAGCATGAGAAAGACAACAAATAACGTACAAGGGAATCCACATAAGATTATCAGCTGATTTTTCAGCAGAAACTCTGCAGGCCAGAAAACAGTGGCAGGATATATTTAAAGTGATGAAAGGGAAAAACCTACAACAAAGATTACTCTAACCAGTAAGGATCTCATTCAGATTCTATGGAGAAATCAAAAGTTTTACAGACAAGGAAAAGCTAAGAGACTTTAGCACCACCAAACCAGCTTTACAACAAATGGTAAAGGAACTTCCCTAGGCAGGAAACATAAGAGAAGAAAAAAGACCTGCAAAACAAACCCAAAACAATTAAGAAAATGGTAATAGGAACATACATATCAATAATTACCATAAATGTGAATGGATTAAATGCTCAAACCAAAAGACACACACTAGCTAAATGGATACAAAACAAGACCCATATATATGTTGTCTACAAGAGACCCACTTCAGACCTAGGGACACATACAGACTAAAAGTGAGGGGATGGAAAAAGGTATTCCATGCAAATGTAAATCAAAAGAAAGTTGGGGTAGCAATACACATATCAGACAAAATAGACTTTAAAATAAAGACTGTGACAAGGAAGGACACTACATAATAATGAATGGATCAATCCAAGAAGATGATAAAACAATTGTAAATATTTATGCACCCAACATAGGAGCACCTTAATATATAAGGCAAATACTAACAGCTATAAAAGGGGAAATAGTCAGTAATACAATAATAGTGGGTGATTTTAACACTCCAGTTACACCAATGGATAGATCATCCGGACAGAAAATTAATAAGGAAACACAAGCCTTAAATGACACTTTAGACCAGATAGACGTAATTGATATTTAAAAAACATTCCATACAAAAGCAGCAGAATACACTTTCTTCTCAAGTGCACACAGAACATTCTCCAGGATAGATCACCTCTTGGGTCACAAATCAAGCCTCAGTAAATTTAGGAAAATTGAAATCATGCCAAGCATCTTTTCTGACCACAACTCTATGAGATTAGAAATAAATTACAAGAAAAAAAAATTGTAAAGCACACAAACACATGGAGGCTAAACCATCTGTTGGTAAATAACCAAGAGATCAATGAAGAAATCAAAGAGAGGGCTTCCCTGGTGGCGCAGTGGTTGAGAATCTGCCTGCCAATTCAGGGGACACGGGTTCGAGCCCTGGTCTGGGAAGATCCCACATGCCGTGGAGCAACTGGGCCCGTGAGCCACAACTACTGAGCCTGAGTGTCTGGAGCCTCTGCTCCGCAACAAGAGAGGCTGCGATAGTGACAGGCCCGCGCACCATGATTAAGAGTGGCCCCCACTCGCCGCAGCTGGAGAAAGCCCTCACACAGAAACGAAGACCCGACACAGCCAAAAATAAACATAATAAATAAATAATAAATAAAAATTAAAAAAAAAAAAGAAAAGAAATCAAAGAGGAAATCAAAAATCACCTAGAAACAAATGACAAGGAAAACATGATGACTGAAAACCTATTGATGCAGCAGAAGCAGTTCTAAGAGGGAAGTTTATAACAATACAATTCTACATCAAGAAACAAGAAATGTCTCAAATAAAAAACCTATCTTTACACTGATGTGTATAAAATTGATGACTAATAAGAACCTGCTTTATAAAAAGTAAATTAAATAAAATTCAAAAATTAAAAAAATATATACAAAAAAAGTACAACAACAACAACAAAAAAAACCCTATATTTACACCTTAAATAACTAGAGAAAGAAGAACAAACAAAACCAGAAGTTAGTAGAAGGAAAGAAATCATAAGAGCGGAAATAAATGAAATAGAAATGAAAAAAAACCAGCAAAGATCAATATAACTAAAAGCTGGTTCTTTGAGAAGATAAACAAAATTGATAAACTTTTAGCAAGATACATCAAGAAAAAAAAGGAGAGGACTCAAATCAATAAAATTAGAAATGAAAAAGAAGAAGTTACAACTGACACTGCAGAAATAAAAAGGATCATAAGAGATTACTACAAGCAAAAATATGCCAATAAAATGGACAACCTGGAAGATCTGTATAAATTCTTAGAAATGTACAACCCTCAAGACTGAACCAGGAAGAAGTAGAAAATATTAACAGATAAATTACAAGTAATAAAATTGAAACTGTGATTAAAATTCTTCCAACAAGCAAAAGTCCAGGCCAGATGGCTTCACAGTAGAATTCTGTCAGTCATTTAGAAAAGAGCAAACACCTATCCTTCTCAAACTCTTGTAACAAATTGCAGAGGAAAAAAACTCCCAAATTCAATCTATGAAGCCACGATCACCCTGATACCAAAACTAGATAAAGATACCATAAAAAAAAGAAAATTACAGGCCAATGTCACTGATGAACATAGATGCAAAAATCGTGAACTATGCTAGCAAAACAAATCCAACAACACATTAAAAGGATCATACACCATGATCAAGCAGCATTTACCCAGGGATACAAAGATTCTTAAATATACACAAATCAATCAATGTGATACACCATATTAACAAATTGAAGAATAAAAACCATATGATCATCTCAATAGATGCAGAAAAAGCTTTCAAAATTCAACACCTATTTATCATAAAAACTCTCCAGAAAGTGGGCATAGAGGGAACTTACCTCAACATAATAAAGACCATATAAGGCAAAACGCCAGCAAACATTAGTCTCAGTGGTGAAAAACTGAAAGTGTTTCCTCTAAAGTTAAGGAGAAGACAAGGGTGCCCACTATTGCCACTATTATTTAACATAGTTTTGGAAGGCCTAGTCACTTCAATCAAGAAGGAAAAGAAATAAAAAGGATCCAAATTTTCAAAGAAGTAAAATTGTCACTGTTTGCAGATGGCATGATACTATATATAGAAAATCCTAACAATACCACCAGAAAACTACTAGAGCTCATCAATGAATTTAGTAATGTCATAGGATACAAAATTAATACACAGAAATCTCTTGCATTCCTATACACTAACAACAAAAGATAAGAAAGAGAAATTAAGGAAACGATCCCATTTACCATCTCAACAAAAAGAATAAAATACCTAGGAATAAATCTACCTAAGGAGGCAAATGGGCTGTATGCAGAAAACTATAAGATACTGATGAAAGAAATTGAAGATGACACAAACAGATGGAGAGATATACCATGTTCTTGGATTGGAAGAATCAATATTGTGAAAATGACTGTACTACCCAAAACAATCTACAGATTCAATGCAATCACTATCAAATTACCAATGGCACTTTTCACAGCATTAGAATAAAACATTTTACATTTTGTATGGAAACACAAAAGACCTCCAATAGCAAAAGCAATCTTGAGGAAAATAACAAACAAACAAACAAAAACCAGAGCTGCAGGAATCGGGGTCACTGAATTAAGACTATATTCCAAAGCTACAGTAATCAAGACAGCATGGTACTGGCACAAAAACAGAAATATAGACCAATGGAACAGGATAGAAAGCCCAGAGATAAACCCACACACCTATGGTCACTTAATCTTTGACAAAGGAGGCCAGAATATACAATGGAACAAAGACAACCTCTTCAATAAGTGGTGCTGGGAAAACTAGACAGCTACATTGAAAGAATGAAATTAGAACACTGCATTACACCTTACACAAAAAATAAACTGAAAATAGATTAAAGACCTAAATGTAAGACCAAACACTCTGAAACTGTTAGAGGAAAACATAGGAAAAACACTCTAACATATATCACAGCAAGATCTATTTTGACCCACCTACTAAAGTAATGAGAATAAAAACAAAACAAAAAAAATGGGACCTAATGAAAGTTAAAAGTTTTTGCACAGCAAAGGAAACCATAAATAAGATGAAATGACAGCCCTCAGAATGGGAGAATACATTTGCAAATGAAGCAACTGACAAAGGATTAATCTCCAAAATATACAAACAGCTCCTGCAACTCCATATCAAAAACAAAAAAAAAGTCCTATAAAAAAAGTCTAGGGCCTCCCTGGTGGCACAGTGGTTGAGAGTTTGCCTGCCAATGCAGGGGATACGGGTTCGAGCCCTGGTCTGGGAAGATCCCACATGCCGCGGAGCAACTAGGCCCGTGAGCCACAACTACTGAGCCTGCGCGTCTGGAGCCCGTGCTCTGCAACAAGGGAGCCCGCGATAGTGAGAGGCCCATGCACCGTGATGAAGAGTGGTCCCCACTTGCCGCAACTAGAGAAAGCCCTAGCACAGAAACGAAGACCCAACACAAGCCAAAAATAAATAAATAAATTTAAAAAAAAAAAGTCTAAATAGACATTTCTCCAAAGAAGACATACCAATGGCCAGGAAACCCATGAAAAGATGCTCAACATCACTAATTATTATAGAAATGCAAATCAGAGCTACAAAGAGATATCACCTCACACTGTTCAGAATGGCTATCATCACAAAATCTACAAACAGTAAATTTTGGAGAGGGTGTGGAGAAAAGGGAACCCTTTTATACTGTTGGTGGGAATGTAAATTGATACAGTCACTATGGAGAACAGTATGGAGGGTCCTTAGAAAACTAAAAACAGAACTACCATGTGACCCAGCAATCCCACTTCTGTTCATATCCCAGAGAAAACCATAATTCAAAAAGACACATGCACCCTAATGTTCATCACAGCACTATTTACAATAGCCAGGACATGGAAACAAACTAAATGTCTATCAACAGAGGAATGTATAAAGAAGATTTGGTACATATATACAAAGGAACACTACTCAGCCATAAAAAGGAACAGAAATGGCTCATTTGTAGAGACATGGAGAGACCTAGAGACTGTCATACAGAGTGAAGTAAGTCAGAAAGAGAAAAACAAATATCATATATTAACACATATATGTGGAATCTGAAAAAATTGGTATAGATGATCTTATTTACAAAGCAGAATTAGAGCCACAGTCGTAGAGAACAAACGTATGGATACCAAGGGGGAAAGGGGAAGTGGGATGAATTGGGAGATTGGGATTGACATATATACACTATTGATACTATGTATAAAATAGATAACTAATGAGAACTTACTGTATAGCATAGGGAACTCTACTAAATGTTCTGTGGTAAACTAAATGAGAAGGAAATACAAAAAAGAGGGGATATATGTATACATATAGCTGATTCACTTTGCTGTACAGTAGAATCTAACACAACATTGTAAAGCAACTGTACTCCAATAAAATTTTTTAAAAAAATAATGAATAAAATATATAATATTCTCAAATAGTATGTGCCTAATAATTGTTGGCATTTATTATGGTCTTGGGCAATCCTAGAGTTTTTATGCAGGAGACAGGTCTTGTAATAAATCGTATATAACAAAGGAATTTGAATGGAGGAGGGAATGGATTCTCAGATTAGCAATGTGAATATATAACTGTAGTGGGAATGTAAGTACCTAGCTCATGGGTTAGTGAGAAAACCAGGTAATCTGGAACAGAGGAAGCAGGTAGAGGGAAAATAGTGCTACTCAGGTAGGGAGGTGTGGAAGAACTGGCTAAGAGATGATTTCATGAAGAGCTGGCCTGAGCTGGGATGTGTGGTTATTAACCAAACTGCCTGAAAACTGGAGCAGAAACTTTACTCTACCACTACTTCCCAGGTTCTCATTGGATTCAAGGTCATTTACTTACAAAGATAAGGCTGGCTGCATGACCTCTTTTATAAGTGTAGACTTAGTAGCAAGTTAAGGAATGATTCAGGAGTGATTAATCAATTTTAAATTCTAGGAATTAATATTTTTATCTATAACTTCTCTGGACAACATTACAATGAATGAATAATGAATGAATGAATGAACAAATGAAACCACCAGTCCATTGGATGCTATCTCCATGCAGAAGGTTATGCTGACACACAGAACCTCAGTGTTAGCCTTTAGAGAGAGAGAGATTATATTATATCCCGAAGTAAATGATTCTAACTTGTTTCTAATTCTAGTCTTTCTGAGAGACACTAGCTAATTGCATATACAGCAAACTAGATCACGAATATATTGATTTATTTACATTATTATATTATATTATACTATATTATAAACATACATTGTATTTGATAAATTTTACAGAGTAGGCTTGAAAATGGTGTATGTCAGTGATTGGCAGTGACAGTTAAAAAAGAGCTTGCATCATAATATATATCTAAACATTCCTTCCTTAATCAAAATTTTTGTGTTATGAAAATGTACTTCTGGTCTCAACTCTAACATGCAAAATGCTTGGACTTCATCACTCCCATCTTCAAAACAAGTAAAAGTTTGAACAATCTGAAAATGAACAACTTTTCTTGGGCCTATGAAAGAACTGACATTGCAGGGCAAACTGACACTCCAAAACCTGGATAGGAAGGTGAATCTAGAGAATCACAGCTAAGATTTGCATACCTGGAATGGAAGCCACTGGAGCCATAAACTGATAGGAATATTTAAGTGGTAATTTTGACAAATTGCTGGAAGCTGAGTGTAAACTAGTGTGAATGAGAAACTCCTGGGGCCACATTCTTGTGGGGACTCCCATATATATATATTTTTTTAAACATCTTTATTGAAGTATAATTGCTTCACAATGGTGTGTTAGTTTCTGCTTTATAACAAAGTGAATCAGCTACACATATACACACGTTCCCATATCTCCTCCCTCCCGCATCTCCCTCCCTCCAACCCTCCCCATCCCATCCCCCCAGGCGGTCACAAAGCACTGAGCTGATCTCCCTGTGCTATGCGGCTGCTTCCCACTATCTATTTTACATTTGGTAGTGTATATATGTCCATGACACTCTCTCACCCTGTCACATCTCACCCCTCCCCCTCCCCATAACCTCAAGTCCATTCTTTAGTAGGTCTGTGTCTCTATTCCCATCTTGCCACTAGGTTCTTCATGATCTTTTTTTTTTTTTTCCTTAGATTCCATATATATGTGTTAGCATACTGTATTTGTTTTTCTCATTCTGACTTACTTCACTCTGTATGACAGACTCTAACTCCATCCACCTCATTACAAATACCTCCATTTCATTTCTTTTTACAGCTGAGTGATATTCCATTGTATATATGTGCCACATCTTCTTTCTCCATTCATCCGATGATGGACACTTAGGTTGCTTCCGTGTCCTGGCTATTGTAAATAGAGCTGCAATGAACATTTTGGTACATGACTCTTTTTGAATTATGGTTTTCTCAGGGTATATGCCCAGGAGTGGGATTGCTGGGTCGTATGGTAGTTCTATTTTTAGTTTTTTAAGGAACCTCCATACTGTTCTCCATAGTGGCTGTATCAATTTACATTCCCACCAATAGTGCAAGAGTGTTCCCTTTTCTCCACACCCTCTCCAGCCTTTATTGTTTGTAGATTTCTTGACGATGGCCATTCTGACTGGTGTGAGATGATACCTCATTGTAGTTTTGATTTGCATTTCTCTAATGATTAATGATGTTGAGCATTCTTTCATGTGTCTGTTGGCCATCTGTATATCTTCTTTGGAGAAATGTCTATTTAGGTCTTCTGCCCATTTTTGGATTGGGTTGTTCGTTTTTTTGTTATTGAGCTGCATGAGCTGCTTGTAAATCTTGGAGATTAATCCTTTGTCAGTTGCTTCATTTGCAAATATTTTCTCCCATTCTGAGGGCTGTCTTTTGGTCTTGTTTATGGTTTCCTTATGTTATGGTTTCCTTTGCTGTGCAAAAGCTTTTAAGTTTCATTAGGTCCCATTTGTTTATTTGTGTTTTTATTTCCATTTCTCTAGGAGCTGGGTCAAAAAGGATCTTGCTGTGATTTCTGGCATAGAGTGTTCTGCCTATGTTTTCCTCTAAGAGTTTGATAGTGTCTGGCTTTACACTTAGGTCATTAATCCATTTTGAGTTTATTTTTGTGTATGGTGTCAGGGAGTGTTCTAATTTCTTACTTTTACATGTACCTGTCCAATTTTCCCAGCACCACTTATTGAAGAGGCTGTCTTTTCTCCACTGTATATGCTTGCCTCCTTTATCAAAGATAAGGTGACCATATGTGCGTGGGTTTATCTCTGGGCTTTCTATCCTGTTCCATTGATTTATATTTCTGTTTTTGTGACAGTACCAAACTGTCTTGATTACTGTAGCTTTGTAATATAGTCTGAAGTCAGGGAGCCTGATTCCCCCAGCTCCATTTTTCGTTCTCAAGATTGCTTTGGCTCTTCAGGGTCTTTTGTGTCTCCATACAAATTGTGAAATTTTTTGTTCTAGTTCTGTGAAAAATGCCTGTGGTAGTTTGATAGGGATTGCATTGAATCTGTAGATTGCTTTGGGTAGTAGAGTCATTTTCACAAAGTTGATTCTTCCAATCCAAGAACATGGTATATCTCTCCATCTATTTGTATCATCTTTAATTTCTTTCATCAGTGTCCTATAATTTTCTGCATACAGGTCTTTTGTCTCCTTAGGTAGGTTTATTCCAGGATATTTTATTCTTTTTGTTGCAATGGTAAACGGGAGTCTTTTCTTAATTTCACTTTCAGATTTTTCATCATTAGTATATAGGAATGCAAGTGATTTCTGTGCATTAATTTTGTATCCTGCTACTTTACCAAATTCATTGATTAGCTCTAGTAGTTTTCTGGTGGCATTTTTAGGATTCTCTATGTATAGTATCATGTCATCTGCAAACAGTGACAGCTTTACTTCTTCTTTTCCGATTTGGATTCCTTTTATTTCTTTGTCTTCTCTGATTGCTGTGGCTAACACTTCCAAAACTATGTTGAATAATAGTGGTGAGAGTGGGCAACCTTGTCTTGTTCCTGATCTTAGTGGAAATGGTTTCAGTTTTTCACCATTGAGGACAATGTTGGCTGTGGGTTTGTCATATATGGCCTTTATTATGTTGAGGAAAGTTCCCTCTATGCCTACTTTCTGCATGGCTTTTATCATAAATGGGTGTTGAATTTTGTCAAAAGCTTTCTCTGCATCTATTGAGATGATCATATGGTTTTTCTCCTTCAATTTGTTAATATGATGTATAACGTTGATTGATTTGCATATATTGAATAATCCTTGCATTCCTGGGATAAACCCCACTTGATCATGGTGTATGATCCTTTTAATTTGCTGTTGGATTCTGTTTGCTTATATTTTGTTGAGGATTTTTGCATCTATGTTCATCAGTGATATTGGCCTGTAGTTTTCTTTCTTTGTGACATCTTTGTCTGGTTTTGGTATCAGGGTGATGGTGGCCTCGTAGAATGAGCTGGGGAGTGTTCCTCCCTCTGCAATATTTTGGAAGAGTTTGAGAAGGATAGGCGTTAGCTCTTCTCTAAATGTTTGATAGAATTCACCTGTGAAGCCATCTGGTCCTGGGCTTTTGTTGGTTGGAAGATTTTTAATCACAGTTTCAATTTTAGTGCTTGTGATTGGTCTGTTCATATTTTCTATTTCTTCCTGGTTCAGTCTCGGTAGTTTGTGCAATTCTAATAATCTGTCCATTTCTTCCAGGTTGTCCATTTTATTGGCATAGAGTTGCTTGTAGTAATCTCTCATGATCGTTTGTATTTCTGCAGTGTCAGTGGTTACTTCTCCTTTTTCATTTCTAATTCTATTGATTTGAGTCTTCTCCCTTTTTCTCTTGATGAGTCTGGCTAACGGTTTATCAATTTTGTTTATCTTCTCAAAGGAACAGCTTTTAGTTTCATTGATTTTTTGCTATTGTTTCCTTCATTTCTTTTTCATTTATTTCTGATCTGATCTTTATGATTTCTTTCCTTCTGCTAGCTTTAGGGTTTTTCTTGCTCTTCTTTCTCTAATTGCTTTAGGTGCAAGGTTAGGTTGTTTATTCGAGATGTTTCCTGTTTCTTGATGTAGGCTTGTATTGCTATAAACTTCCCTCTTAGCACTGCTTTTGCTGCATCCCATAAGTTTTGGGTCGTCATGTCTCCATTGTCATTTGTTTCTAGGTATTTTTTGATTTCTTCAGTGATCACTTCATTATTAAGTAGTGTATTGTGTAGCCTCCATGTGTTTGTATTTTTTACAGATCTTTTCCTGTAATTGATATCTAGTCTCATAGCGTTGTGGTCTGAAAAGATACTTGATACGATTTCAATTTTCTTAAATTTACCAAGGCTTGATTTGTGACGAAGATATGATCTATCCTGGAGAATGTTCCATGAGCACTTGAGAAAAATGTGTATTCTGTTGTTTTTGTGTGGAATGTCCTATAAATATCAATTAAAACCATCTTGTTTAATGTATCATTTAAAGCTTGTGTTTCCTTATTTATTTTCATTTTGGATGATCTTGGACTCCATATTTTTATGGGTTTACCTCCCAGAAGTATCCCTCATGTCTCTGGGTAATTGGGGTAGAGTAGTTGTAGTGGTATTAATAATCATTGTGAAATAGAGCGTTCTCCATAACAATGGTCTACTTTCCAAGGGAAAAGACTTTGCCTGAGCCTTAGGGAAGTGTGGAGAATGGCTTTTATCAGATTCTAGCCCCTCTAGCTTTCCTGCCTCAACAAAGGGGGAAAATAAAAACTAAACAACTGGAGAAATATTTATGAAGGTCACAGACCACATACGCAGTCCCACTAAAAAAACTGAGATTAATCATTATGTTATAGAACACTCCTCCTCTCCCATCATACACTTACCAACAAGTCTCCAGTAAAACACAAGTGGATTCGAGCTGAAAAGGTACAGGGAACATACTGCCTCTGAGAAGGAGTGCTTAGAAAAGCTCAAGTCAGGAAAAACATAAGCAAGGAGACTAGAAACTTTGG